>NW_021163109.1:0-327500 GCF_004324835.1 Dendronephthya gigantea | reverse complement strand
TATATATATATATATATATATATATATATATATATATATATATATGCGGGAATGTTCGTATTACAGTGCGCAAGAAGGCCCTTGGAATGGAAAATGGTGACATTCAGGACAACCAAATCACGGCGTCAAGCGAATGGGATCTAAAACACCGGGCCGCTAATGCAAGATTAAATTTTGCGCCTCAAAATGAACGAAATGGTGGATGGACATCATTGCACCAGGATCTTCATCAGTGGCTGCAGGTTGATTTTCAACGAAGCACGTTTGTTACAGGAATTAGTAGTCAAGGACGCCTTTTTCCTCCTAAAACTCAGTTTGTAAAGAATTACACCGTTTCATCCAGCCAAGATGGAGAGAATTTCCAGTCTTATAAACAAGGAAAAAAAGTCAAGGTATCTTCACCGATATTTTCGTAATTACCAAACTAATTTACAAACATTTTACATTATCATTCACTTTATAGTATTCTCAATTTTGATTGGTTAATTTACCTGCAGTTAACTGCGTGCAAATAATACTCAGCTGCAAATAATACTCTGAGCATGCGCATTAATGTCAATTTTATAAACAATGGCGACTCGCTTTGCCGAACTGTCCGATAAAACGAACTCAAAATTGAAAATTGAGTGGTGAATGAATTGAAAATTCAGTGGTGAATGATAAAACAATTATTGAACTCGGTTCTCGCAAAATATCGTGATTTGTCGGTGGCTTGCAGATCAATTATTTGCCTCTGCCTTCGGCATCGGCAAATAATTGATCTGCGAGCCACCGACAAATCACGATATTTTGCTCGACCTCGTCCAATAATTGATGATTATTTTCAGTAAAATATGTTTCCCACCATCGTCAAAAAGCTTGGGACCTTAAACATGTACCAAGTCCAAGTTAAACGTTATCAAATAGGTCTAGAAAAAATAAAAAATTGTCAGAAAGCGTTAAAATTACCATTCATGGAACCGGACAACATGCCTAAATATTAATTTTTTTAATTTCAATATCTACAGGAATTCCAAGGTAACAACGATCAGAATACGATTGTCCATCACACGGTGATTCCTCATATTTCAGCTCGGTTCATTCGTCTTCATCCTACAGCTTGGCAAGTTTATATTTCCATGAGAGTCGAGTTTTACGGCTGTTCATAAACAATAATGATGTAATGCATTTTTTTTTAAATGTTTGTTATCTAGTCAATATTCATATGTTTCCCGTCGGATATTTTTAATGCTGTTAGCACCCGATTATATTATTAGTGTAATCTACCTTCGGCATGTAATACCAACCTCGCTCTACGTTGATAATTTTCAACATCACGCTCAACCACATCCAATCATTATTATTTTAAAGTTCATAATTTATGACATTATTACCATTTTTCACCAAAAATTCATGTCAAAGCCATGTTTGTAACAAACATTTTAAGTCTGATGACTTTTGGGGAATTTGCTTGGTTTAGAACAACGCACATTCTCTCGATTGAAGAGAGATGAAATTGGGGTTACCCCGCATAATTTTGATGCATATACGACATATATTTATTGTAATGTGACATTCGTCGATTTCGTCCCGTCCCCAGTGTGACGTCAAAGCCCTAATTAGTTTTCAGACTCTTTTCTCCCGGCCAACTATTGAAAAACCTATATTTTGGCATGTTCGATACAAGCTAGAAGTTTTATCCAACCGGGGAGTGATACATATCATTCAAATCGCCTGATTTTTGCGAATTTTTGGTGAAAAAATGGTAATCACGCATGGCATATGTACTTTAATACTTACTAAGCGACTGAGTAAAAATGTTAAGAAATAGATACAAGTACAAACGCGCAAATAATCCACTTCTACAGAAAGTTTCCGATTAGTGTCCGATTAGTGTCCGATTAGTGTCCGATTAATGCCTGACTAGTGTCCGAGAGTGCGAGTACCAGCGAAGGTATTGTGTCAAAGAAAAAGTGCATGTGTTGTAGAGGAAGGAGCTTAACATGCCTGTTCTAACACGATCTCGTTCTCGCAATCTCGCAGTAATTTATTTTGCACGAGCCACTGAACAACCGCGCGTCGCATGTGACTTTAAGAGAGTTAGTGCAATTATTGTTGTTCATATTGGCAGTGGCGGGTCTATAGGTGTGCAGAATAAATTACACTGCTTAATTATAAATTCAAAACACCTTAATAACAACGCTGTTGGTTATAGATTTGAAAAGAATATTTTTACATGAAAATGTTCCAATGCCATAACGATTTTAAGCTGTGGTAATTTATTTTGCACACCCCAAAATCCGCCACTGTGTATTGGTATGGTTTTTACTGCTGTATTTTTTGTAGCTTCACTAAACTGCGGGGTTTTTTTTTTGGTGTGTGTATTTCAAAAAGTCAAAAGAGTTGCCAACGTTAATATATATAATGAATTATTATTATATTAATTATTAGTTCTTGTGTAAATGTAAAGTATTATAATTATAATGCATGCACATATAATCAATTTTTATATATCAAGTACCCAATTGTAAAATTAATTACCTTTAATGGTGAGCATTGAAGATCTGTAATAAGCCTAGCGCACACGCAGTTTGCACGCACACTTGTCACACGTGACAATTATAACCTTGACATTCACTTCGCAGCACACTGGGACATTCGTCCATATCTGAAATGATAATATTGGTAAAACAGGTTTTTGGAGCCAAAATGTGAAACATACGTGAATCTAGCGCTCAAATAAATTAATAAAATCAAAAATGTTATCGCACACGAACATCAGTTGACCCAGTTGTTCCAACTAATCAGACTCCAATTCTTTTTAGCGCAAAAAATAACCAATAGTATTTACACAGGGTCACGTACAAGCAAAATGCACAAGCTCAAACTTTCATTTGGAACATGGATTGACTAAAAAATAAATTTTTGAGTGCTGCGTACGCCGTTGAAGAAAGATTGGAGATATCACGAATCGCCTTTTGCGTCAAACTAACCACAGTTATTAGGATATACATGGTTTGGAGACTAGATGGAGCTACAATACAACTCATTATCTATGTTATTCTCCAGGTTTATGCAAAAAACGCTTCCTTATCCGTCACATGTCTATTGTATTTTAGCCGAACTAACCAATAGCAATGGCTTGGCTTAGCTCCTCAACCGTGACTTGAACAACATGTTAATTCAGACCTTACTATTGGTTTATTTGTTCAAAATATAATAGACACGTGACGAATAAGGAACATTTTTTTGCATAAATGTTCCCCGAAATAGATAATGAGTTCTATTGTACTTTTATGTAGTCTCCAAACCATGTATATTCAATTAACTATGGACTAACTCAGCCGATGCACCGTGGGGTGACACTCGCTGGGAACTATGGATAATGACGCAAAATTTCAATCATTCACGCTTCCCTAAAAACCAACCGCCTACACGTAATCATGGGTCTAATTGGCCTTCGTCAGTTACTGCCCTCTGTTCCCAGGGGATTTTGTCGCAAGCTTTATCCGAGCGGCGATTGTCCGGGCTTGCTTTAAATGTGGTGTAACACAACACTATCCGCGGAAGGGTAAGTCATCTTGATGTCGTTATTATGGCATTATGATTATCATGCATACGGTGTTTGCGATCCTCGACGTCGTGAGTTCAAAACGATTGCCATCGATAGCTTTGCGATAAAAAAGCTACTGAAAGCCAATTAGACTGGCTTACCTAACCTTCTGAAGCATGTTTTAACAATTATTACATTACACATGCCTATTATAATCAGCTGATATTACAGTTAACTTACGATATAAACTGTCCTCGGTCAACATTCACCGAGAACCCGTAAACTGAATGAGTCTGAATATTATTTTATGTCGCAAGGCGAAGAGGCTCGATGTGCGAGTGATGAAGATTAGGCTGCTAGAAAAAAGCAATATTATGCAGAGAGGAATGCTTCAAGAATTTATTTGTTGAATGACGACACTATTTGTCGTCGCTACAAATGCTACTTTCTCGCTTGTCTTACAATTACAAAAATATTAAGTTTTAACAGTTTATTTCGAAGCCTCGCTTTATAGTTTTTTCAAAATATAATATAAAATAAGTTTATTCATCATAGCCGGTCGAGCGAGAATGAGAAGAAAGTAAGAAAATTAAAACGTTATTTACGCCATGTAAGGATTATTTAGCAATGGTAAACAAACATATTGTTATGCGCAAAATATCTGCGCCGAAAGGACTTTACATCATCTTTAAATAATATTGTATCATAGCAACAGCTAAATAGACTAAGAGAATAATACATGCATGGATGCTTTGAACTATGGAATTTATTTTGAATGATACGTTGAGAATGATATAGAACTAGTGAGCGCATCGATTTATTATAATTATAATTAAAAACAGAGTTTTTTAAAAAGTTTCTTATCCCCTTTCCTGATTCCAGATCGGTGAATCAAACACGATAATCGCACAAATGTTATTATCATGAATAATTGCCCATGTGTTATTATCCCTTTTAAAAATAGCGAATTCGTAAATAAAACACTGCGTATTATATAATGAAAAAAAATAAAGACGATAAAAATGAACTTCATGGCGTTGGCAACACACTCATGTTGAATACATGTCTTCTAAAGTTAGCTTCTATAGAATGCGATGTAAATAAAGCTAGGGCCTTTATATGAGCCAGATCTGATGTGGTCATCTGCCGATGCCCGTCCCGGCAACGAGCAGAAACGTGAACTGTAAAGTATCTTAATATGCTTATGTTTGGCAACATGTTGGCCCACATTTCTTAGCCATGTGTCCAGAGATATAGTTTAAATGCGAATATCCACTTACAGCGAAATCCTTCTTGCGAATATTTGCATATTTTCTTTTTAATTTTAACAGCATAAATAAATTAGCGTGACTTGACTGCTTTCATTTCAAAAGAAAATAATGCGAAAATTTCGCTTGCGAGCGGTTTTGAGTGCAAATGTTTTCATTATTTCTGAACAAAAACTTCATAACCAAGGAGCAGCGTGGCAGCGTCTTCAAACAACTTAGCATCAAATGTGGTATAACAACTGCCTAAATAGACAAAACACTTAATTCTCCACGTTTCGACCTGAGGGCCTTCGTCAGGAGAGTTAGTTCACTTTAACACAAGGTGTCTGTTTTACAGTTGCCATGGAAACAAGTGATGTTTTGATGTAATTTCGAACGTTTTTCTCCGCGTTTCTCACAACAATAAATTTTGTTTGCAAAGACTGACAAGCTACCCTTGTTCGGCTTTTGGCAAAATTCGTTAATTTAATCCTTTTCATCGGCAAGAAGTCGATGTCAGCATCGTTTCTTACCTTATTATTACCTGAAATAATAAGCAGGTATATGAGTCAAGAATCAAGATGAAAATCCTCAATGGACTCCCGAGATGGTTTCAATCTTCAATATTATTAAATTTGAGTTGCCTTATTACTTCTCAACAATATCCCGCACTTTGTGAGGGTAAGTAGCTAAAGTGACTTTCTTGTTGTTGTTTTACCTTTCAAACAATTTAACATACTATGAAAGAGAGCATTACTACGTATATATATATATATATATATATATATATATATATATATATATATATATATAGCCTATTTCCACTTCGTATATATATTTCAACCTTATTCGTAGCAAAACCCAGCATATTTCTTGTGTCAAAGTCAGTTGTTCTAACAGGAAACAGACCAGATTCCATGCTTGTGTATCGATATGAAATTATGCATACAAACTTAATTTAATTCTCTATTATAGGAATAACTATTTTAAATGACATTCTCTAGTCACTATTCCAATAAGGAATATGTGTTGTCGTTGCCACGGAAACAAGACATATTTTATCAAAGTTATAGTGATGAATAATTTTGTTTACAAAGATATTTTCATCTGGCTTCTTCTGTTGAGATTTGTGTGATAGCATATACACATTACTTGCTTCCGTTGGAACTTTAACACCGATACCTTTTAGTGACAGAAAATATCATCTAGATCTAAATATATTTCATTCTATTTGTCGCGACAAGAAATCGATTTTAGTACTGTTTTGCAACAGACGAATAAGTTTTCCTTGACAAGTTTTATTTGCTCGGCGAAAAAATTGACAAGTTTTCCTTGACAAGGAGCCTTGTTCAAAAGCTAGTCATGCCAGCTTTTCAAGAACGAAAAATGCTCGTGTGTACGACCGTCAAGGAAAACTCGACAAGGAATTGCGCAGTAGGGAACAGCGCAACAATCGTCGAGCCAATCGAGGAAAACTTGTCCGCCTGTACAGGGTTTTACTCTTACTGAGTAATACTGCAAAGCTTCTCGGTCCGTTTACCCGGGCCCTCGTCATTTGATGCCATCATGGCAAACGTACAAAAATATTATTACCGGTTTAACTTGCTTTCTCAATAACAAATTTGACTTCCCAATCTGCAATAAGTGTAATTTTTTTCGCCAATTACATCTGGAACCCCGCGTGTGAGCAGTTTGAAGTTTTATCATTACTATTTGTTTTGAGATTCGGTCGTATACTCATTTTATCATGGCTCAAATTATCGTAAAATATATACGACTTATTAACCGAATTTGAGGTCCGTATATACTAGAAAAATATCAGACCGAGGTCTTGACAGTACGGACCGAGCGATAGCAAGGTCCGTACATAAAAGACAGAGGTCGAATATTTTTCCAGTACGGACCGAGCGTATTCGGTTAATAAGGGATTTATTATATGGCATACAGTATTTAGTTTATTTATTTATACAATGCGCTGCAGCATTCTTGCCGGCTCTTTCACCAACCAGTCGCCCAGCGAGCACTGAAGTGGCTTCCAAAACTTTGTTTTTTACTCGTTAGATAAGAACGATACAGTAATATAAACAAAAATCAAAGATGAATAAATATCATAACTTTATTCACATGTACCAAATGATGCTCTTCTTCGTCCATTCTCCGTCGATATTTTTCGTGTCAAAAATAAAATTTCAAGCTTGTTTTTGTTCAAAAATATGAGAGTTGGACTGTTACTACGGCAACGGTCTAATACTGGGGGATTCCAGACCGGCAAAGAACCAATCAGCGCACGCCATTTTAGTCACAAGACTGCGTGCCATATAATAAATACTCATATTAACGTAAAACTTGTCAAGAAAAATTTGCTAAATTTTTTAGCGTTGTGCTTCTAAATCTCACGCGGTCGGTACAGCCTTATACGGAGCGCTCGAGTAGCCAATCAGATTGCAGGAAACGCTGAAATATGAAATCGGACCGAAAGAAAAAAATAAAATAAATTATTATTTATTTAATGTAATGGAGTATAACGGTATCGTCAATTTTATGAACTGATAAAGGATTGAGCATAGATCAAAATGATATTTTTATTAGCGGAAATGTTTTATATCTAAAGTACCTTAAATATTTTAAAGCTAGCTGTTTAAAGTTAAAGTGCTGTAATCTGTGTGTTTAGGAGTATCTCGATTGAAATCAAATGTAATTGCTCAGTCCACAGAAGAAATGGCTGTGTTTTGTGAACTTCAGTGCGCTGTAAACCGTTTTTGTGTGGCGTATAATTACAAGAAAAAGAAAACTGACGAAGAATTCAACTGTCAGCTAACCAACACAACTGACCCTAAATTTGACGGACATGAAGTTCCAAAGAAAGAAAAAGAGTGGACGTTTTACAAGATTAACGTGGACAGAAGTCAATTTGTAAGAATTTACCCCCACACATTTTTTTTTACATTTATTCTCTTTCAAAATTATGCACGCTTCAGCTATCTAACAGTTTATTACACAAAAGCAAGCTGAATTTTTTAATAAATATTTGGCAATGCAATACATCTTCATAAAGTTTAATCGTAAAATTTTGTAAAATACGAAAAAAATTATAATCAAGTGTAGTCATGCAATTATTAGTTGGCAACTTTTGACAACCTTTGTAAATATAAACGTACGATATGGTAAAACTAATTCTCAGCCAAACTTGACTGTTTTACCGGAATGTAACAAGGCCTAGGTGTTTCCTGGAATTTTTTCTGGCAACTTCTTGAATCCTGTCATCTCGTTCTCCTGTTTGGCAATCACAGGCATGCGTGCATGTTTATAATAAAATGTCATTACTTGTGAATTCAATTGACTGCACAATATGAAATTTTGTTACTCATGACGGAAATTTCAAACATGTTTCACATAGAGGCAAGCGTGTCACAATTAACAAAAATACGGCAATTGTCACAAAACAAGAGAAAATTTTATATGTTTGCAATAAATTTGCCACGAATGACACGCTTCAAAAATGAAATACAAGCGTTATCGATCTTAACTTTTATCTTGAAGGCGACCTGCAATGGAGAAGTGAATGAATGTCATAATGGTGGAACAATGATTTGGGACCCAGAAAAACACTATTCGTGTCAATGTTTGGAATGTTATTATGGGAGACATTGTGAAAATAGTAACTATACCCATTTATTCTTATTTATAAAACGATAGTGGGCAACAACACCAGTTTTCACAGATTTTTTTTGAGGCGTAGCTATAAAATTTTAATGATCAAATTGTTGTTATGACTTGACGATCATGTCCAGTCATGCAAAGTTTAGGTTATTTTATCACTCATTTCTTCAGAAATTTATTGTTTTCACAGCTGGAGAAATTTATCCGGTTGGCTACGCTACTGTATTTATTATTTTAATACAAAATGCTTCATGAGTGATTGTTTGCATTGCACCGAATATGTTCTCCTGGTACCCCAGTTTTTGAATACCTTTTAGAGAAACCTCTGTTCGATACCACTCACGTTCGATACCACTCACGTCAGTGTAATATACAATATAATTATGTCATATTATTCATGAATCTTGTTTTTGGGAGTAAAAGTAAGTATAGAAAAAATAAATAGATTACGTTCTTAAAGGACATTGGCATCAATTTTTTTTGCTCACATTAGTTTTCCAGTATAGGTAATTAGCAGAAATACTAATTTATAAATATAAAACGATGGTAAGTAGGAAAAAACGAACAATCTTTCCGCTTAAAATTCGAATTTTGGTGGCCATATTGAGCATTTTTTCAAAAAATTATATCCTTCTTTATGTAATCTGTTGTGTGACGTCAGGTGTTGGGTTTCAGATTTCAAAAAGAAATCACAACAGGTAGCCATTGTTCTTGGTCTGAGGTGTTTTATTACTGTAGTTCTCATAAATAATAAAGTATTTGACGAGCGAAATAAGTGGCGTCTTGAGTTGCTGCGGTGGTGCACCTGTGGAAATTGTAGCATTAGTAAGAAGGTTGAAGAGTGTTTTTGTTTTGAGGAGAAATGGTCCTCAAAATTGATGCATGTCGTTATTTTGAGGAAACTTGGCCAGTTGGCGATGACGATCTGGAACGAACATACAGATTGTACCGTTTGGTTGCTTATCGAAGATCCTCGCGGTGGATATTTCGTATTCTGGGCAAGAACGTTAGACGCCGTTTCTCGTCTTGCATTTATACCAAGATTTTTGAAAGATTTTCCTCACCAGACACACACTTTAAATATGCAAGGCAAAAACAAGATAAAGACAAAAATATGTGAGTTGCAAATACGTACTGTACTTGTTATTATAATAATGGCGAGTGGACATTGTGCACGACAGGCAATAATTGATTATTTCAATTCACCTTTTAAATGTTTGGAATCATGCAGCTTAGGCTGCTTAGCAGCTACTATTCTTGCATTTTGACTTATTGCATTCACATTTGCTATTCCAGCTAACTTCATTGCTTTGACAACTGCACCGTATTGTTGCACACATACCCTTGCAGGAACAACTAATATAATCTCTTTGTTGCAGTGACATTGCTCGTTAAATATATCGGCTATGTGTGGCTGCTATTACACTTTCCTTCACCTGTCATTCTTTGCCATCCAAATATTTCTCAACTAGGCTGCGTGCATGGTTCAGTTGTTAGCATTTTCTTTTGCACAATTTCTTGCTTTCTGTAATTTTGGGTATATACAGCCTCAACTTGAATGCTTCTTGAAGTATATGTTTGATATATTCTATAATTCCCAACAGTTTAACCCTGTATTATATGCTATTCGATATGAAGCAGGAACTTTCCAAGTATACTTATGTATCTAACACTTACATGCAGATTTACCATTTTTACTACATTTCAATACTTAGCATAAGATGGCTTTTCCTTAACTGGCTCGGCGACTGCTTTCTCTCTGTTGAATGCCTTATATAGGATAAGCAATGCTTTACTGAGTTTTCCATCTGTTCTAACCTGTTCTCTTTTGCTATTTCCATTATAATGGAGATTTTAACAGTATAATAATACTGTACAAAATATTTTAAAAACTATCTAAACATTATATATAGTATACATATGTTATCGTACACAGAAACATTTTATTTGTTGGGATTAACTTATTTATTTTCAACTGTATGATAATGTTTTTAACCTTCCTTTATCCATGCTCGCTCAATTTCACCATGTAAGCACTTTTTGGAGATCTTGTTTCCAGGATGTACATAGATATTGGCAATATGATTAGTTATGCTTAGCCATTTTTCTTCACTCTCATCACCTAGCTGTTTTGCTGCTGCTGGACACTGGCAATGGAGTATTGTAACAGGCATGAGTAGAAATGTCTCTCAATAATTTATTTTTGAATATTCATGATGAAATTTCTGATGCATGTAACCATACAGAACAAATTGACAGCAAGTTGTATTTTTTCAGTCTTAATTGAAGAGTATATTTGCAACAGAGTGACATACTCCTATCCATGGTTTCAATTAATGACTTGAACTTCTTCTTTTTGGCTGCTTTTGTCATTTTTTCTTTTCACCTAAAAGTATATTTAACGTTACTCTTAAACAGTTTTTACATTATTGCTCATGCTATCCCAGATAAATCTACTGCTATCCCAAATAATTCAAAACTAAAATATTGGCAGCTCCCCTACCTTAAAATTATCAGGAATTGAAAGTTTTGCTGCATTTTTTTTAACACTTACTTAACTGCTAAAGTTTCACTTTTAGATATGCTTTGATTCTGAATGTTCTCACTTTTTGCAACATGCCATACATCATATGTGTGTAGGACATCTGGGTTTTCATTGGCCATATAAGCTGATACTTGAGGGTGTCTATCTGTCATAAGCTCTTTTATGTTTAATTTTCATCTTTCATGAGTTTTATCTGTCTTTTTAATTATTCCAACTCCATGGCATTCGCATTTTTAACCTCAATGGACTATATAATTGTGAAATATTATGTAGGTTATTAACAGTAAGACTGAACTCAGTGAACTGTATATTTTCCTTCCAGAGAAGAAGAGTTGAATTTCCCATCAACCTTTTACCCCTTGTACAGTCAATTATTAATTATCTATTGTTAAACATACCTTTATAACTTGTGTGTCAAGTACAACATTGTCCTCAACATTCATTGTGCTCCCAGATCCTAGAAGTCCAGAATGGCCAGGACTTTCAACACGCATGTCCGAGGCAATTGTAACAGATTAAATTTTCCTTTTATTTCTTTGATTCTAGCTTTTTGCTCTCTCTTCCAAATTTAAAACACAGCTGGAATTGCATAAACTTTCATAATTTTTAATATTGCTCTCTGGTGTATGTTAAATATTTTCAAAGAATCAAATAATCGTAGCATCTTGGTTGTTTTTAGCCAATTACATATTATTCCTGCAGCATGAAGCAAGTGAAAAAGAGGTACGCAGTAAATAATTGGACCCGTTGACCATCAAAAGTCATGTCTACTGTCATTTGGGCAGGAAATGTGTATGTTATGAAAGTGAGCCAATTTGTTGCTCCAATTTAATAGTACATAATTATTGAACAACGCTGATGACATTTTTCAAATGCATTTAAAAGGGCCTCCTCAAATACAACAATTTTCATTTGTTCTGAGGCTGGTTTTCCCCTAATTAATTACAGTTTGTTTTATATTGTGGTTCTCTTTCTCTACCGCACGCTCATCATCACTTTCCTCACCATCACTTTCCTCACCATCACTTTCCTCACCATCACTTTCCTCACCATCACTTTCCTCACCATCACTTTCCTCACCATCACTTTCCTCACCATCACTTTCCTCACCATCACTTTCCTCACCGTCACTTTCCTCACCATCACTTTCCTCACCATCACTTTCCTCACCATCACTTTCCTCACCATCACTTTCCTCACCATGAGATTTAGATGTAGAAAATCTGGATCTTTCACTTTTGCACGTCTTGTGGTATTAGCAAGAGCTTCATTCTCCATTTGACTTTCTGTATTGTCTGCTATATTTGCAAGCTGACAAGCCAAAATTCCATCTCCTGTATAACTTTTGTCAATATTGTCATCACTCTGGATTGAGGTGGTATTCATGCATTCACTATTATTGTCATCTTCATTATTCAAACAACCCCGAACTGATTTTGTATTCATGCATTTGCCATTATGACATCCTCATTTATATTCTGTGACAGGCGGTGTACTTTGTCTAATGCCGGTGCATTCAACAATTCTTTTATCTGGAATATCTGATCTGATGATTGTAATTGAATATGAAAAGAATGTTAAATTTGGATCCAAGTCTGTTTGAGTATAATTGTTGCACAGTTTTGATTTTACTGTTTTTACTTTCTTTGATCTTTCAAAACATAATTGCTTGTGACAGTCATTTTCAAATTGCTTTGCTCTGTTCCCAAATCAAAGGTTGATATTGAAATTCTATCAATGTTTATCAACTTTTCCTCGATATCTTCACTGGGTGTTTGTGAGATATGTTCTGCAGGGTAGTCTTCAAAGCCAATATGCTTATCAACTGGTGGTAGGTGCTCTGTCTCCATAGGTACTTGGCTGATCGCCAGCATATCTTCAATGGTCTATATAAAAAAAATTTCTTGGGTTTCAATTTATTTTATATTGGTATATAACGTATACACTAGTACAGGGTGTACCAAAAAGGAGACACTCTAATTGTTCTTAAACGTGCGAATTACTATACGCACAATAAATTTAATTGAATTCGATTTTAAAACTACTTTACAACATACACTTTGCTTTGTCAGGGTATGATTCATGATTTCCTTGTAAGTTGACTCTTATGGTAAGAAGAAGTTATTTAAATATAATATTGTATTCTATTAATATAATAATGTAATATAATAACGTATGCCATTAATATAATACCTTCTTTCGCTGCCTTTCTTCTGAAGCCTTTCTTAGTTTCTTTTCCATTGTTTCTTCCATAGGTTTTTTCAATGTTGGTATGGCGTCTTTTTTAACAGGATCTTAACGTTTTATCTGCACATCCAATCGACTTTAAAAACATCGGCGAATGTGCAGGATCAAGCGAATCATCAGCGAAGTGCAGAGAAAAAAATCCTGGTGTTTCCTGTTGGTTTAAAACCTTTACGCTTACAAAATTCAACCCACAGTTTACGTCTGGTTCCTTGCTCCTTCGAGTGCCCTCTGCGAAATGCGAATAGGTGGCTATCCTTGTCTTCGCGTTTTTTTTGTAACTGTCGCTGTTACTACCGAAAACTGGACAAATTGCGATCATCACGGTTTAAAGAAATATCCTTAATATAGAATAACTCCACACAAAACATAATAATTCGAGCACTGTAATTTTAAATTAGCGCGCGCAATCCAACACCTGAAGTTACCAAATCTATTTGCATATATTTTGCACCATTTGAATATCGGGCAGCTTTCAAAATGGCCGTCAAAATTCAAATTTTAAGCGGGAAGATTGTTCGTTTTTCCACCTTGCCATCGTTTTATATTTATAAAATTATTATTTCTGATAACTATCTATACTGGAAAACGAATCTAAGTAAAAAAAATCGATACCAATGGCCTTTAAGTCGTATATAACTAGTATGTCACTGTGTATGCGGGAATGTTCCTATTACAGTGCGCAAGAAGGCCCTTGGGATGGAAAATGGTGACATTCAAGACAACCAAATCACGGCATCAAGCGAATGGGATGCAAACCACCGGGCCGCTAATGGAAGATTAAATTTCATTCCTCTTCGTGAACAACGAGGTGGATGGACATCATTGCACCGTGATCTTTATCAGTGGCTGCAGGTTGATTTTCAACGAACCACGTTTGTTACAGGAATTAGTACTCAAGGACGCCGTTATCCTGGTAAAACTCAGCTTGTAAAGAGTTACACTATTTCATCCAGCCAAGATGGAAAGAATTTCCAGACTTATAAACAAGGAGAAAAAGTCAAGGTATCTTCATCATATTCTCGTAATTAGAAAAACATACCTACTTTTCGCAAGAATTTACAAAACTATATTATTTAATTGACTTTCAGCAACAATGTTTCCTCCTAGCGTCAAAAAGCTTGGGATTTTACATACATATACCAAGGACAAGTTAAACGTTATGAAATCCGTTCAAAAAATTAAAAAATTTTCAGAAAGAAAGCGTAAAATTAGCACGCATGGAACCTGACAACACGCTTAATAAATATGTTTAATTTCAATATCTACAGGAATTCCAAGGCAATAACGATCAGAATACGATTGTCCATCACACGGTGATTCCTCATATTTCTGCTCGGTTCATTCGTCTTCATCCTACCGCTTGGCAAAATTTTATTTCCATGAGAGTCGAATTTTACGGCTGTTCATAAGAAATAATAATGTAATGCAATTTTTTTTTCAATGCTTGTTATACAGTCAATATTAAGGTGTTTCCCGTCGGATATTTATAATGTTTTCAGCATATGCAGAATTATATTAGTGCTATCTATACCAATCTCGCCAGCTCAGGCTTGATAATTTTCAATATCACGCCTAAGCACATCCAAACATTATTTTTAATACTTACTGGATTGCCAACTACTGAGTATAAAAGTTAATTAAGGTGTTGATAAAAAAAATAATAAAACATAGAAGCAAGGTTGTTCACATTTCACAAGTACAAAAGCGCAAGCAATGTACTTCCACAAAAAGAGTTCGATTAGTGTCCGAAATTACGAATACCAGCGAGTGATGAGTGAAAGGAAAAGTTCAAAGGAAGGAACTAAACGGGCCTGTTCTAACACGATCTCAGTCTCGCTGTAACTTGTAAGCCTGTGGCCGGTTTTATCAAGCCCGTTTTGCTTAAACGGTGGTAAGATCAAGATAGTAAAGCAAAGCTGCCGTTTTATTCTACAGACAAATGTTTTTTACCTTAATACAAAGATATACTGTTTACATCAACATAATCAGTGCATAGTATTCAAGGTGACTCTAAACGGGCTTGACACAACCGGCCCCAGGTTTCCATTTCCTGGTCGTAATTTGTCGTGACTAGCATTTTCACCAATAAGTAATCACGATGTAAATTAATTGTCTGTAATAAATCTGTACTCAAATGCACTACCGTGCAAGGCATATCTTCGGTTTTTGAAAAACAGATTTTTGCGGGCGGCATATGAAACGTACGTAAAGCTGACGCTCAAATTAAATGAATAAAATCCAAAATGTTATCACACGGGAACATCACATGACCTGGTTCTTCCAACTAATCAGACTCAGAAGTGTAATTAATCAGAAGAATAGTATTAATTTTATACAAGGTCACGTATAAGAAAAATGCACAAGGTCAAACTTTTTACTTCGCACATCGTTTGAATAAAAAATAAAACTCCCAAAATCCAAAGCTATATAAATCTTGGTGAGTCGTAAAAATCCTCCCACCCCGATTTGCCACACCGTTTGGACCGGGATTTTTCCATTATTCACATTAATTCTTGACTAAGATAAAAGTAGTCAGTAATTCCTAACGATACATCATCCACAACAGTCGGCAATATTATATGAGAACTATACATTACTCACCTATGGGCCAAATGAACCGCCACTCACGGGTCGCGTCACTGCTGGCTACGGCTGGTATAATGGATCATAGTTGATGAGTCAATTAAGCGTTACGCATGCGCTATTTTCGTAGCGTATTCAAAACGTTTTTTGACTGATGCCCCACGAGGAAAGATTGGAGACATCACGACTCAGGAGGAGTTCTTATCCAACCCTGGAATAGTTTTGGAGATATCCTGGGAAGGGTATATTGTTCAGATTTCAGTTGTTTTATTATAATCATATCTTATTCAATCATGACCGGAGGATCGAACCATGAAGAAAATGTTTACATTCTCTTCATTCCTCGTACTCTTAGGCGGCGGGCATTGATAGATAGTTGGTCACTATAGTGCCATATTTGTATTGTTAAGTGATGTTACAAGTACTTTATGCGATCATTATTAAGTAACATATAGTTTACATAAAATTACTAAAACACAGACAGTCAATAGCTTAAATGACTGGATGGTACTGCATCATGGACTACACGATAGATATAGCATTAATGTGCAAACGTATAAATTTTTAGATAATCTAATAGATTTTTTCTCGAACGGCGCCTTGCATTAGCTTGTAGGTAATATGGCCCCTGGACCCCTGCAAAGAGACGCAGAGCCACCGCTGAGAACCCATTTTTAAAATATACTCGATCTTTTATAAATGAGAAGATCTTTTCTGGAGTCGCAATATTATTCCAATCTTTAATATCACAACATTTACTACGGTGTATTACGACGAAACACTATCCGCGGCGGAGTAAGTCATCTTAATGTCGTTATTATGGTATTATTATTGTATGCACATATGGTGGTTTGCGATGCTCGACGTCGTGAGTTCAAAGCGGTTGCCACCGCGATAGTTTTTGGGCAAAAAAAGCTACTGAAAACCCATTAGACTTAATTGCTACCTAACCTTCCGAAGCATGTTTTAACAATTGTTTCATTACACATGTTTTACTAATGCAGAAGCCTCTTATAATCAGCTGATATTACTGTTAACTTTCGTTATAAACTGTCCTCGGTCAACATTCACCGGAATTAACATCCATGCACCCACGGCATTTCACGCCTGCTCGGGGTTTATAAGGATTCGATAATATCTCGGGAAGTCTTTAAAAATTTTGCGAGATAATTAATTTTAATGTCGGTTTTGAGTACAAATGTTTTCATTATATTTCTGAACAAAAGGTGCGGGATATTTGTGTGCATGCACAAATTGCATGATCGAACTTACTTCACTTTCCCATAAAATATCTGTTTCACAGTTGCCGCGGAAACGAGTGTTGTTTTGTTGTAATTTCGGACGTTTTTCTCCACATTTCTCTGACAAGCTGTGCTTGTTCCGTTTTTGGCGAAATTCGTTAATTCAATAATTTTCAAGGGAACGCAGTTAATGTCAGCAACGTTTTTATGTTATTTCTACGAGAAATAGTAAGCTATATTCGAGCGAAAATGAAGATCCTCAATGGAATTCCGAGATGGTTTCAATCTTCAATATTATTACATTTGAGTTGCCTTATTACTTCTCAACAATTTCCCGTTCTTCGTCAGGGTAAGTAAAGTGAATTTCTTGTTGTTTTTTTACTTTCAAAACATTTTACTATGAGTGACAGCATTACTATGTTTATGTGGGCCGTTATAGGGCTGTTTTCCACTTCAGCCTTATTCCTAGCATTCCTTGTTTCAAAGTGAATAGTTCTAGCAGGAAACAAAAATTATACATAAACAGTAAATTCCATTCCCTAGTAATAACTATTTCAAATGACATTCTTTAGACACTCATTCCAACAAAAAATATATGTACATGTTGCCGTTGCCGGAAACAAGTAATATTTCATGAGAGTTTTAGACTTTTTGTCGACGTTACTTATAGTGATGAATAATTTTGTTTACAAAGATATACCATCTTGCTTCTTTTGGCTTTTGTTGAAATTTGTGTAATATACTACTTGCTTCCGTGGCAACTTTAAGACCTACATAGCTTGTAGTGACAGAAAATGTCATGTAAAATAGGCATATAATTAGTTCGTTCCATTTCTCAGGAAAACAAATCGATTTTAGTACCTGTGTTAATTCAAAAGAGTCATTTTGACTCCTTCAAAGGAGTCGTTTTCTTGACCCCAGGACGACTCCTTGAAGAGAGTCATTTTGACTCATTTTGGGTTGACACCTGTAAAGAGTCATTTTAACCCTTTAACTAGAGTCATTTTGACTACCCATGGAGTCGTTTCAAAATGACTCTTGCAAGAGTTAAAATGCAAATTAACTCCTCAAAAGTGTCGTTTTAAAGAGTCATTTTGATTTTTGACTCTCCTTTGGCATCAATTTTACTCTTATTTGGAGTCATTTCGACTCCTTTTTGTCAACGATTTTACTCCTATTTGGGGTCATTACGACTATTCTGTGGCATCAATATTACTCTTTTTTGGAGTCATTCGACTCTTCTTTAGCATCGATTTTACTCTTATTTGGGGTCATTACGACTATTCTGTGGCATCAATATTACTCTTATTTGGAGTCATTCGACTCTTCTTTAGCATCGATTTTACTCTTATTTGGGGTCATTACGACTATCCTGTGGCATCAATATTACTCTTATTTGGAGTCATTCGACTCTTCTTTAGCATCGATTTTACTCTTATTTGGAGTCTTTTGACTTTTCTTTAGCATCGATTTTACTTTCATTTGGAGTCATTTTGACTCCTTTTTGACGTCGATTTTTCTCCTATTTGGAGTCATTTCAACTCTCGATCCTTGGCATCAATATGGTAAATGGCCATATGTTAGCCGCAATTAATTAAGTGATGGTTTAAAATCGAAGTTTCAAACGATTAAAACAGTACAAAACTTTAGAGACAAAGAAAAAGCCTAAAATGTTATTTTATTCTGTAATCGCAGTCGACGGCTAAACGTTTTATACTTCATAGTGTGTATTTTTCATATCAAAATTCAAATTACACTTTCAAAAACACTTTTTGAAGTTAAAGTAAAGGTGTAATAGCCCTCCACAGGTTTATCCGTTTGCATAAAAAGCTGAAAATTAAACAAATAGACGGCATACAAAGCTGAAAATTATACAAATACAGCTCATCCTTACTGCGAAGCAAATACGAAAGAAACAAAGTAAACACGCACCCTTTGAAAACACTTATAAGCTTGCAGATTATGAAATATTTCTCTTACACGGCTTTCGGTCTTGATTGTATCCCTGTTCATCTTTGCTATCTGTTGGGCTTCACATATCTTGTTTCTTCCCGTCTTACTTTGCACAAAGTTTATGAAACGCTTTTACAAAAAGGTTTACGAAATGACAGTTAAATTGCTGACGTTCTCATTGAAATTTAAACTTTCTGCCTTAGCCAATCAGAACCTTAGTTGATTATTTGTCATTTTTTATATCAGCATATACTTATCAGCATTAGTCAGAACTATTAAAATGGATTTATGTATAATATATTTTTATGTGTGCATATCCTGTTCCAGCTGACATTTTCAAAAAATATAAAACCTGTATACATGCAGCGTAATATATTTTTTTAGATTTTTATTTTATTTTATAAATTTGCCATGTTAAAAAGTTAGAATGAACTACACATAAACTACAAATGAACTACACACATGCAATGATTGGAATCACCACACAGAGATATGTCTCTAAAAACGGGGTTCCACAACTAATTTACAAATAGACAGACACAAACATACACATAGAAGCAACTTAACAAATTTATAAGACTTTCTCAATGCATGAAGAAACGATAACAACTAATATCAAGTGTATTTGTGTCAAAATAATTGAGTATTTTTTTAATGTGTTGACTGGTTATTTGCTTCAAATACAAAGGATTTGCAATACATGTAACATGCCTAATGACCTCAATTTAACATTTTAAACAAATTATTTGTTTTGTATATTAGTGGCTGTTATAAAAGCCAGAATGACTCTAAGAAATAGTTCCACCACTCCAACAAAGAGTCATATGGCTCCAAGAACGAGTCACATGACTCCATGTGAACTCTATCGAAGAGTCTATTGACTCTTGCGAGAGTCTTGTGACCCTTCAAAAGAACTAAACGAGTCCTCCAAATTGTCATTTTAACCCAATGTCGGAGTTAAAACGACTATTAGAGTCGAAACGACACATTAGAGGAGTAAAAATGACATTTTGAATAAAGGTGTTGAAATGACTCGCCCTGGTCAAAACGACTCTTTTGAATTTACAGTGTGTTGTACTAATGTACAAATCGACTTTAGTACCGATTTTAGTACCTTCACAAGAAGGTGACTAGTAAACCGAGAAACACAGCAGCTATTATAGCTTGATTAATTAGCCATTTCCTAATCGACCGGGTACTGAGACTAGTTGCGATCGCAAAGCATCTATGGACTGTTTGGAGAGACAGGAAATCTAGCAATTGAAATCATTTTCCCCTCCAAACAGTCCATAGATGCTTTGCAGTTCGCGACTGGACCAAGTACCCTGCTCGATTGGGAAATGGCTAATCAGATTTAAGTAAATTAGCTTCTAGGTACACCACGTAGCCAAGAATTTAATATTGCAAAGCTTTCGGTCCGCTAACCCGCGCCTTATAATTCATCAGTTCAACATATATTTATACTTATTTGATGTCAACATGGAAACGTGCTAGAATATTATTACAGGTTTAACCTGCTTTCTTTGAAGTTACAATCTGGGTGAAAATTGCTTTTGTGAAGACTTACAATCTGGGTGTAAATTGCTTTTGGCCAATCACCTCTGGCATGCATGTATTATGTTATTTGAAATTGGCACGGTGTTGTAAAATAGTTGTTAAATGTTTGTGATATACACCATATAATTTATTTATTGCGTGATCTCACTTGTAGATTAGCCGCTGAAAAGAAGATAATTATAATATTTATAAAAATATCTAAATTTATGAATATAAATATTTTAATTTATATTGTATATATATATATATATATATATATATATATATATATATATATATATATATATATATATATATATATATAAATATATATACAACAATTTGCAAAAACGTTGGCCGCAGATAGATAGATAGATAGATACTCAAAGTCTAATTAGAATTGCTTTGATTACATTTGCATGGGATTTCAATCATATTACACAACATATGCAATTCTATATATATATATATATATTTATATATATATATATATATATATATATATATATATATATATACACTTCGTCAGAAACGATATAAGATCCTCTCCATGTCATTAAATACCATAGCCCTAACATTTGCATTTTACAGCAATTAATCATCCTTTGACATAAACTAATACTCCTCCCTTAAATTTAAACCCCTTTCAGTGGGTTTATTAACATCAGTGACGTCAATAATTTGCACTAAAAAGTCACTAAACCCTGAATGCGCTGCCTCAAAAAAATGTTCATACACATGCTGTCCACAAATACCCCTTTGTCCTTTAGCAAATCTATTAATCGAACTCTTATGGTTATTAAACCTTAACCTAAATGACGTCACTGTGTTGCCCACGTATTGTTTATTACAAGTTTTGCAAGTTACCAGATAAATCACTCCCTTTGAATTGCAGTCAAAGAGATAGTTATAATAGAACTTACGCTGCCGAACCGTACTATAAAATACTTCGCCTATCATTTAGGTTAAGGTTTAATAACCATAAGAGTTCGATTAATAGATTTGCTAAAGGACAAAGGGGTATTTGTGGACAGCATTTGTATGAACATTTTTTTGAGGCAGGGCATTCAGGGTTTAGTGACTTTTTAGTGCAAATTATTGACGTCACTGATGTTAATAAACCCACTGAAAGGGAAAGTTTTTGGATTGAGAAATTGAATACTTATATTCCAAGGGGTTTAAATTTAAGGGAGGAGTATTAGTTTATGTCAGAGGATGATTAATTGCTGTAAAATGGAAATGTTAGGGCTATGGTATTTAATGACATGGAGAGGATCTTATATCGTTTCTGACGAAGGGGCTGTGCCCTGAAACGTAATATATATTTTTTTTTCTTCTCAAATGATGTTTAACTTTTTGATTTGAATGATTTGAAGCTTTATATAAATGTATGTTTTTGGGAGGCTTCTGATATTATTCTTATATATATCGATTCTTATATATAGATATCGATATACATCGATATATATATATATATATATATATATATATATATATATATATTTATATATTCTATATATATATATATATATTTATATATATATATATATATATATATATAACAATTATAAATACAATTCTTTTAATTAGTTGCTACTTTAAGTTTCATGCACTTAAGCAATCATCAGGCAACGTACTAATGAAAACACGGTTAAATTCTTCTGCAAACCGGAAGCTGCACTTGAAAATTCGATATTTGAGAAGTGTTTATATGGCTCGATATGTTTGATATGTTTGAGAATTTAACCGTGTTTTCATTAGTACGTTGCCTGATGATTGCTTAAGTGCATGAAACTTAAAGTAGCAACTAATTAAAAGAATTGTATTTATAATTGTTATAACACGCTCTGCATTTTATGTATTGAGCACTCTGTGTTCTACAAAAGTCTATTTGGAATAGATTTATATATATATATATATTATATATATTATATATTATATATATATATATAATATATGTATAATTATATATATATAAATGTATATATAGTGGATCTAGGAAAGGTTGTCCGAAAATATATACATATATACAAATAGTTGTGACATGTGACCACATATTTCCATCACGTGTCATATCTAATTACGCATGCAAACGCTGCAAAATTGCTTCAAGGTTATTGCTTAGTTGAGATATTTTTGTTGTAAAATGCCTAAGCCGCATTCAGACGATATAAGATGGGGGATTGTGTGGCAGAATTTATTTTATAACAGGTCTTCAACCAGAGTTGCTGTCGATTTGTTTGTTTCCCCAAGGACAGTAGATCGCGTTTTCAACCTGTTTATTAATACTGGTAACGTTACGTCGCCCCATAAGTTTGGCAGGCCACTTTGTAGCAACAACAATTTACCAGCATGAGGAACTGGCAATATGTGAAATAATTCTCAGACATCCAGAGCTATACCTTAAGTAAATCGCCGATCAATTAGAAAACGCTGACATTCGGTGATAAACGGGCTCTCAGATAAAATCAATGAAGGTATATTTTACTAATAGCCTGTTGTCACATTGTTTACGCTTTGCCATGCAGCTATGGAAGCGTTTGCAGCGTTTGCATGCGTAATTAAGTGCGACACGTGATGGAAATATGTGATCACATGTAACAACTATTTGTATATATGTATATATTTTCGGACAACCTTTCCTAGATCCACTATATATAAATATATATATATATATATATATATATATATATATATATATATATATATATATATATATATATATATACATATATTGTAATCTGTGTGTTTAGGGGTATCTCGATTGAAATCAAATGTAATTGCTCAGTTCACAGAAGAAATGGACATACTTTGTGAACTTCAGTGCGCTGTAAACCGTTTTTGTGTTGCATATAATTACAAGAAAAAAGTGGATGAAAAGGAGATCAACTGTCAGCTAACCGACACAGCTGATCCTGATTTTGACAAACATGATGTTGCCAAGAACGAACCAGTGTGGACGTTTTACAAGATTAACGTCGACAGAAGTCACATTGTAAGAATTTTTGACCATTTTTCTTACAAATATTTTATTTGGCATTCAAGGATAGTCATTTTCCAGTTTGATACGCAAAAGCAATTTGAAATTAATATTAAATAATTGGCAAGGCACCATATCTTAGGAGAGCCTACCAACATTAGATCGCAAAGTCGCAAAGTTTTGTAAAATGCGGAAATGATATATATTTAGTGTGAGCGACATTAAGCGCATAAGTATTTGGCATCTGGCATTGCTTAGAGCAATACTAGCTTATGCTGTAACAGTTATGAATATTAAGTCTTACAAATTGACCGCATTCGTGTTTTTATTCCATGGATGTAGTTTCCTATTATTGCCCGTTACTTGGACACACATGTTTCTGCTATTAAAACGAAAGGCTCAGTGAAAATTAAACCATTTTTTGTGCGTATCATTTTTCGTACAAGTTTCGGGTTCATTTGATAAGTTAATAATTTTTCAAATTATTCTGGAGGGGGAAGGGGGAATTGACCCACCTTCCCGTTTTTACCTCCGATAATTTTGACTAACGTGTGAAAAATCCTATATAGTACCGACCCAGTGATATCAATAACTGGGTCGGTACTAGAATTTGCCCCGCCCAATTGAGGGGTATATAAATAATCAGATATTCAGTTCTGCCCGACACATTTGTATATTGTAAGCTATTGCAATTGCAAAAGAAATCCGTAGGGCAGAACTGGATATATTTAACAGTTATTCTGTGAACTCGAGTCGTATATGAGCTGATAACCGACGAGGCGCGTACCGCCGAGTTGGCTATCGGGAGTATCGGCCATATACGACGAGGGTGAGCAGAATAACTGTTTGATTATGTACACAAACCTCGTCGCCCTTTCCGTGCATTTTGGTGTGCTATTATCAACTAAAGCTTAGATTTCTATTTCACTCAACTCCTAAATCTTTCAGCCATTTTGTTTACTTTCTCTACTAGACAGATATGAGCTAATATCTGTCTACTAGCCAACCAATAAAATTGCAGCATACCTCATATCTGGCGCTTGTGTATATAATAAGAGTCATTACCAAAAGACTCGTTCTGGATTGTGCCGTGCTTAAAGCATGATCGATCGTATCTTTTATCATTAAGGAAACCTGCCAGGGAGAAGTTTATGAATTTCAAAATGGTGGAAACATGATTTGGGTTCCAGACAAACAATATTTTTGTCAATGTTTGGAATGTTACGAAGGAAGACTTTGCGAAAAAGGTAACTAAATTTACCCTTGTTGTAAATAGACAGACTTATAATAACTCGATCTAAGAGCTGACCATGCATGACATAGCGAATCTCGTTGTTAGAAATAGTATTCTGTATAAAGCAGTTATGTCGACTTTGTTCTAAAGTCCAACACATATATCGGCAGTATTCATTATATACACAAGCGCTGGATATGAGCTAACATGCAATCTGATTGGTCCTCTATTAGGCACATACATTTGCTCATATGTGTCAAGAAGAGAAACGTAAACAAAATGGCGGCAAGATTTGGGGAGTTAAGCGACGATGAAATTCAAATTTTCCTTGAAAAAAGCACACGAAAGAGCGCCGAACACATGGAAAAGTGCACCGAAAGAGCGACAAACATTGAAATAAAAGCATTCGAATTCAACGCTAGGCTAAAAATATATAGGTTTACAATAATTATAAAGGGTTCTTTTTCTGTTCAATTTACGAATAAATTTGAAAGTTGATTTTATCCAGCGCTTGTGTATATAATAGGCGCATATATACGACTCGAGTTCTCAGAATAACTGTTAAATATTCGACAATATTCTCATTTCAGTCACTCGGAGGGCTCTCGGGATGGAAAACGGTCAAATTCGTGATAACCAAATCACGGCATCAAGCGAATACGATAGTTGGCATCGTGTGGCAAATGGAAGATTAAATTTCACGCCGCGTAATGGAAGAACAGGGTCTTGGTCATCTTTTTACAATGATTTGATCAGTGGCTTCAGGTTGATTTTCAAAGATCCACTATGGTAACAGGAATAAGTACCCAAGGACGCAATGGAGGGAATCAGTTTGTTAAAAGCTACAACGTCTCTTCCAGCCAAGATGGGAAAATTTTCCAGGTCTATACCACAGGAGAAACAGTGAAGGTATATTTGCACAAGTACTAAAAATATTTATCGATATGGCATGCAATAGAGTTGCAGGAAGATTAAGGTTCGAGTGGCCGCGAAAGCAATACGTCATGCATCCCCACGTCTGCAGACACCATTGCATAGTGTATAAATTATATATAAATTATGACAAATCAAACACCGTGTTTACCCCAGACGATGATTTTCAGTTCACGTAATTCAAATCATTCTTAAGTGTATAGAAAGAATGGGTGTAATAGTCACGTAACGATCACGATGCGGTCTTTAAGATTACGATTTATGCGAAACTTGATAATTTGAATACTACAGCGTTTATAGCGATCATGGAATTCATGGATTACCTATAATTGCATATATATAGCTGCATTTTACACACAGCAGTTTCCCGGCTTCGAAATGGGAAACGGAATGTTTTCGGCGGTAATTTTCCCCCTGGAAATTTAATTTTATTTCAGTGGAAAAAAGTTTAAAATGACTTTAACTTCGTTTCTTCATAGAAAAATAATTATAATATTTCCGAATGAAATTTGAAAAGAATCTACTGCATGCGGTCTTCGTTAAATTTTAAACGAAATAGATTGAAATTGAAACAAAAAACAAGTACAAAATTGAGGCTAAATTTTGAAATATATAATTTGTTGATGTTTGAGAAAATATAAAACGATAAAGTACTCTTTCTTTCCAACTTTTAAATCAATTTTTTCCCTCCAACTTGTAAATCGATTATTTTGTAACGATGCGTGCGCGTACGGCTAGACGTGAAGTCTCTACATTCGTGATTGTATAAACTTTGCATTGTCTATACGACATTACAGCATACCAAAATCTATTTTCATATATCTGTAGGAATTTCAAGGTAACAGCGACGTAGATTCCATTGTTCATCACCAGGTTTTTCCTCTCATTTCCGCTCGCTTCATTCGTCTTCATCCAACGGCTTGGAAAAACTGGATCTCGATGAGAGTTGAATTTTATGGCTGTTATATAGCTAAGTAATTGAATTAATAAACTGAGCTACGGCTAACTCTTTGGGGATCTTAAAAGTCTTGACTGAAATTAAAACTCGTTCAAACAAGAAGGCGCTAATTAGACTATATGTGCACACGGTAACGTTTTCGAGCGTTTCAACATTCGTTTGCATGCGAAAACTGTTTCAAACACGTGAATATACATAATAGAGGTTAAAGCTAATTTAATTGGCATCTTTTTTCTTGCGTCGTGTGAACAAGACGTCTAAACAATAAAATAGACCAAAACTATTTTGAAAACGCTCAAAAGTGCCCGAAAAACCACGCTCGTGTGCACAGTCCTTGTCCGACTTGTCTCACTTGTCCGGCTTCGTGTCAGCGTTCCCTTCCTTTTTAAAATTAAAATGACTTATAAACCGAGCAAGAAAATATACATGTGTATTTATCAGTTTCAAGTAGAATCGAACTACTGAAATTATTTAAAAAATTAAAATTGGCAAAATTTAGAAGAGCCGACAACTAATCTTGTAACCTTTTGATTTTTTTTATGAAACTGAATATAACTATAATTCACTCTTAGTAGCTGCATGAAAGGCTTCTTTTGAGTCAAATCATCATGCTACTGAAAGAATCACTTCAACACTACAACATCAGTCGGTTTGTATTGATGCACAACTTTTACCCCACAATCAATGCATTGCCATGGTTTATACTTATTGGTATGTTAATACTAAAATTGTGTACCGCATTTTGGTAAATAGGTCACCATAGTGTCTGATTATATTATTCACACTGTAAAAACGGTACGAAATGAATTAAAATTAAAATTGGTTATTTAAGATTAATTTATCTGACCAAAGGCATTTGATTCAGTGCAAAATGTTGCGCGATCGTCTTTTTTGCGATTAGGTCTTTAAATTTTGAAATTCGATCAGCTCAAAAACTGGGGGTGTTGTCCAAAGCTGGGTTAGCGCTAATCCTGGATTAAATTTTAATCCACTGTTTTGGTTTAAATGCTTCTGAACTGAACCGCTGTTCGTTTAAAGCCTTTAGAAAATATGGCTTTTGTCCGTCCAGAGAATGTTTATGGAAAAAGATATTTAAAGTTTGTAAACTCCCAAGCGATTAAAAATTTGTGTAAAAATTCGCTTAGCTTTACAGTATTACGAAAGAAAACGATCGAAAACATTTGATCACCCGAGGTTTACACTGAATCAAATTCCGCTTTATGAAGTTAAAGTATTTTGTGTAGTTGCATGAAGCGGCTTCTTTACTTTTTGGAAAATATTTTATCCACACGTTGTTTGAAATGTACGTATATTTCTTAAACAAGTTATTAGATATAATAACAAGTTATAACACTGTGCGTAATCGTACTCAATTTGAATAATATTTCATCGCACATTCTGGCAAATATTGATCTACTTTTATTACTCAAGATGCAATTGATTATTGAGTCATCTAAGGATGTCTCGTCACGTTGCGTATAATTTATATTTACACACAATTACGTAATGCATGAATACTTTGAGACATACTGTTTGTTAATATCGTTGAGACGAAAATTTGCCAAACTATTTAATTTTTTGCAACTTAACATACATTGTCGCATGTAACAAATCCGTTTTAGAAAAAAGACCCAAGAATCTGGCCGATGTCATTATTAATATACCATACTCTTTAAGGCTTATTTGCTTATCTTATGTATGTATTATGTACTCTATGAAAACCAGCTTTTCGATTATTACGTTAAATCCGAACTTCTTCGCTGGAAATCTTTTTCATGTTCGACACCTTCAGTATTTCCACCGCTCGCTCTTCCAGCTGATCTGATCTCGTCATGACGTCACGAGACGCCATAACAAAACTGATAGGCTGTTCACATCACAGGTAATAGAATATACATGGTTTGGAGACCACATAAAACTACAAAACAACTCATTAACTATGTTGAGGTAGATTTATGCAAAAAAATTTTCCTTTCTCATCACATGTCTAATTTTGCGCAGATAAACCAATAGCAATTTTACAATTAGCATATTTTTCAAGTCAAGGTTGATGAGCTTAGCAAGACGAATGCCATTGGTAAATTTGGCGAGAAAGGAACCATTTTTTGCGTATTCCTGGACAATAATAATTATAGTTAATTAGTTGTATTGTAATTTTATTTAGTCTCCAAACCATGTGTATTCTATTAACTGTGGTTCTTCCTACTATTAGGGAGATTTAGTATCAGGAGTCAGGACGCGAACGTCAAGGAGGACGGCGAAATGGCGAATAACTGGCGTGGCATATAATATTAGAGACGCGTCATGCATTTATTATATAACCATCTTGCTTAATCTCACTAATATTCAGGGCCAAAACTAGAAGGATAATTGGGGAAGGGGGTTTTTATTCATATATTCTGTTCTGCTCGATGGATTTCTTTTTAAGTGCAATAGCTTTCAAAAGAAATTCGTCGGTTATAACTTAATAATTATGATAATGTTATTTGCAACAACCACTCGTTTTGATTGCTGTGGTTTACAAGCTATCAAAGTCTTCCTTCCGTAATAAATTGCCTGAAAGTAAAAGAATTAATTAGGTTAATTCGCTACAGGCGGAAAAACTGCGAGCAAAAAGCAGACAAAAGTCGTAATTCGCGCGTGCTACTTTTTCCAAATAAATTAACCATTTGGGACAAGTTATGACGAATTAGCTCCTATGAAAATCCTGTGGTAGATAAACTATCCAGTCTGTCCTCCTTGTCAACTGCCCTCTCGATTATGTCAATAAACTTGCCGTTAAGTTGTGTAAATGTGTCATGTAAATTATAGCAGTCGTATGGGAGCAACATGCAAGCGTGTGAAATGTAACGATGAAAGCAAAATACATTTCATTTGGTAACAGCATTTGCACTACCGAGCTATTTTAACTCAGATTACTCAGCAAGGATCAAGCCCTGGATATCGGCCAAAAGACAAACCAGAATGTATGTATAACTGAAATATTTATTTTGGGCAGTTAGCACTCGTCAGGTTTTCACAAAACGTTGTTTATAAATTATATAGTATCATGAATGATTATATTTCTTATATCTCTACTCTTGGTACTGATTAAAACAAAAAAATATATGAATTTCTTAGCCTTGTCGATCAAAGGCGGCGTACGTCTCTGAGATATCGATCGGAATTCTTTTTTAAACAAACAGAGCAAATATTACTGTTCACTAATGTGTGTTTAACCGACGTTAACAAATAGTATATTAGGCATTGATTTCTTTGGGTATGCTTTATATAGTTCATCAGTAAAACTATATAATTATACTGTGAGTATCAAAGAATGCAGCCATATAACAACTGTTTGCTGGATACTCTTTAAAGTGCCTATATCACTTGTGGGATCTTTACGGATTTGAATAGAGCTTGAAAAATTAGTTTATAGGTTCTACAACCCTTTTTGATATAGTTGAATAACTTCGGAAATATTTACATCTAAACATGACGATTTGCCTAAATTTTCGTCGTTCTCGGGGGCCTGGGACTCAGGAACCGAGTTCTTGTCAAACACAATATAATCAATTGTAATTTTACTTCGATCTTCCAATAACGTAAAATATTTTGAGAAAAACTCGCCAAGTTGCTACAGCCATACACAACGCACCGTTCCCGCATTTTTGTCTTGAAAAGCGCAAACTATATCGCCAGTGAAACTCTTCATGTTTACATTATAAAAGACGGCGTGTTTGCAAATCATTCCTAAGTCCCAGTCCCCCCAACCGACATATTTTCGAAACTATTTAATTTTATCAAAAAGGTTGTAGAACTTATAAACAAATTTTTCAAGCCCTATTCAAATCCGTAAAGATCCCACGAGTGATATAGGCACTTTAACACTTGAAGAGCCGTTAAAGGACCTTTGTCTCGAAATCAAAGAGCTCTTAACGCTGGGTAAAACGCACATACACGGAGCTGGCGGTCACATTTCACAATAGACTGTCAGCGTCAACAAGCGTGTTTACATGGTATCTGAAGTTCTTCGGAAAAGGTCAAATTTTAAAGGCAATAATACCCGTCTCCTGCAGACTTCGCACTTTTTACGTGCCAAATGGAATTTATATACTGAACTCTTACAGAGATTTTAGCTCATTAACAATAGTTTCTGCGTATGAAAAGTTCGATACTTTAAGCGGACCTAAAATAAGCATGATTCACACATGTGAAAATAACCACAAGCTTGCCGTGGAATGTCAAAACAAAGAAATGCATGCAATGAAGCGTGCGACATAAACATCGACATAAGCACAAGTATAAGCGTAAGACTCGAAGCATAACAAAGCTGAAAGACATTGGAAAAGAAGATTCCTTTGGTCTTTTAATTTGTCTTTTTGACCCCTAGAGGAAACGATTTCTTTCCTATTTCTACTTATGTTTATTTCACTCGTGTGAACCAGACTTAAATTGCAGTAAAGACTTTTAATATACAAACCTGAATAATAAATAAGCATCGCCTGGGTTTATGTTATAATAAGCATATCTGCTGCTAATCGTTGCTCGATATATAAAGCCTGTTTACCATTATTTTAATTTAATTGTAATTGTCGCATGAAATAAGTGATTTTCGCCGATCAGAAATCGTTATAGGATATAGCTAATTGCCTTTCTTTCTGTATTTAATGAGATATCGACACTTGCATGGGCGGCTTTTTTTCGTATGGGTACGTACACGCCCGTAAAAGCCTAAAATTGTAAAAACTCCTAATTTCTGGTATAACTAATTTTATACACACTCTAAAACACACTCTCTACTACCAGAGTCTGTTCGCTCATCAACATTAGGTGTCATATAGTGAATTATAGTTTAAGATCTTTAGTTTAATTTCATAAAATTATCAAAAGGTTACAAGATTAGTTGTTGCCGCTTCAAAATTTGCCAACTTTGATTTTTTAAATAGCTTCAATAATTCACATCTACTTGAAACTGATCATTTTATGTTATTCTATGTACACGTGTATACTCTATAGAAAGTTTAAAAAATGAAAGTATACATAATCTTATTAACTTAATACTAAAATTGCATATACAGCATTCGGGTAAATAGGTCACGTTAGTGTCTGGTTGTAATATTATTCACACTGTAAAAACAGTGCGAGATCAATTGAAATGAAAATTGGTTGCTTCAGATCAATTTATTGGATTTAAGGATTATTTTGAATTAGGCATTATTTTGATTTAGTGAAAAATGTCGCGCGATCGATTTTTTTTCGATTGCATCTTTAAATTTTTAAACTCGATAAGCTCAAAAGCTGGGGTCGGTTGTTCAAAGCTGGGTAAGCGCTAAACCCTGCCCCTTGGTTAAAGTGCCTATATCAACCTCAGAGAAATAACTAACTTAGATAGATCAGACGAACATTTGCAATATATTTGATATGAGGAAAATTTGATCTTCATGTACTTTTCGGGCCTCAAAGTTGGCTTTTTTCGTGTTTTACCGTGAGGTGCTGTGAGTGGGAACTAGTTGCACTTTTTCACAGGAAGTGACGTACATTGGAGAACACGCTATTATTTTGTAAACAAGTAACACGCTTTAAAATATAGAAATATTGCGGTAATAAAGTGTGAAATCTTGTAGTATATAAACTTTTTGGTTCGTTTTTCGCTAAAACGACGTCGTCAAGTTCTTCCGACAACTTAGACAGCCAACTTGATTCGGATATTTAATTCATCCCGGATTATGTATTGCCAATATTGAAAGTTGAAGACGATGCGATATACTGTTGCTTTAAGAGACAGTACGCCTACACATGACGGTTTACATCAACCTTACCAAGACAAACCGATTGCTGACCGTGCCGAGTATAATGAAGACTAAAAGAGGGACGTGTACATGAAGAAAGAAGGCAGCTTCTTTTATTCGCAAAACGGCGGACTATCCCAGTGTCAGATTGATAAGTGAAATATATAAAGGCAAGTGCTATATCATTACATATAAAAAGCACTACATATACTGACATTTCACCCTATTGTTTCACAATCAATATAAATATATGTTTTTGTAGGTGGAAATGTAAAAATTGCAAGATCGATCTCTTGGTAAATGAAAAACAGGAGCGTTGAAGCGTTGAGTGGAGAACTTGTCTTACAAGAAGTTGGAGAAGTCCCACATTGCGTAACAATGCGCCCAGGTCGTTGCGTCTGTTTCATAACATAGATGGAAGGAAGTATAAATGTGCAAGGTGATTAAAACAGGCAAGTATTCAACAATAACTAGTGGCTAATATGCATGTCCTTTAGCCATTTCAATTCAAACATGATAATTTAGAATAAGTTCTCAATACTTCCAATTGATCTATATTGTATATGCTTTTATAATATAACATTTATAGTACGCGCTTGCTGATTGGTCGAGAAACGTGTTTCTATAACTGTATAGAAACACGGGAATTTTCCCGCCGCACTTGACAAGCGAAGCAATGTAATGAGAATTTATAATTGAATCGAATCATAATATTTGTACAAAATCTTTTTATTGAGTTATATTATAAAAGAAATAGAAAACATTTTTTCCTGTGTTTCTATACAGTTATAGAAACACTTGTGGGAGTTTGGGAGAACTCGAAATAACGTGGAAAAACTCGCCCTACGGGCTCGTTTTCCCACTGATTATTTCTCGTTCTCCCAAACTCCCACGCGGGTTTCTATAACTGTATAGAAACACGGAAAATGTTTTCTATTTCTTAAATGATTCCACAAGACAAAGGTTTGAAGGTTTTAAAGATCTTTCCTCCAAAACTTTGTCTGGAATGGAATCATGAGCACATGCCAACGAAGGTATTCTTCTCTCTCCCAAGTAGCTATAAACCAATAGACCTTTTCAGCTTGCATGCAATTGTGACTTGAAATGGGTTAATTTGCATACAAGCTGAAAAGGTCTATTGGTTTATATAGCTACTTAGGAAAAAGAAGAATACTTTTGTCAGCATGTGCTTATGATTCCATTCCAGACAAAGTTTTGGAGGAAAGATCTTTAAAACCTTCAAACCTTTGTCTTATGGAATCATAAGCATATACAATATAGATCAATTGGATTGAAATGGCTAAAGGACATGCATATTAGCCTCTAGTTATTGTTGACATGGTCAGCAATCGGTTTGTCTTGGTAAGGTTGATATAAACCGTCATGTGTAGGCGTACTGTCTCTTGAAGCAACAGTATCGCATCGTCTTCAACTTCCAATATTGGCAATACATAATCCGGGATGAATTAAATATCCGAATCAAGTTGGCTGTCTAAGTTGTCGGAAGGATTTGACGACGTCAGTTTAGCGAAAAACGAACCAAAAAGTTTATATACTCCAAGATTTTGCACTTTATTGCCGCAATATTTCTATATTTTAAAGCGTGTTTCTTGTTTACAAAATTAGCGTGTTCTCCAATGTACGTCACTTCCTGTGAAAAAGTGCAACTAGTTCCCACTCAGAGCACCTCACGGTCAAACACGAAAAAAGCCAACTTTGAGGCCCGAAAAGTACCTGAAGATCAAATTTTCGTCGTATCAAATATATTGCAAATGTTTAATGTTCTTAAAATCGTCTAATCTATCTAAGTAGGTTATTTCCCTGAGGTTGATATAGGCACTTTAAATTTTAATCCACTGTTTTCGTTGAAGAGCTTCTGAACCGCCGTTCGTTTTAAAACCTTTACAAAATATGGTTTTTGTCAGCCCAGAAAATATTTATGGAAAAAGATATTTAAGTTTTTAAACTCCCAAGTGATTAAAGAATGGATGTAAAGATTTGCTTAGCTTTACAGTATTACGAAACAAAACGATCGAAAATATTTGATCACACGAAGTTTACATGCATGCACTGAATCAAATTCCGCTTTATGAAGTATTTAGTTTTATTGCATTTTTTCAAATATTTTAGATCAAAATACTGTCAATTTTTGTAAATACGAGCCCACGGTCTTGCTCAAAATCAATAACAGCATTTAAAAAATTCCAGACACTTCATGCTACTTCTCTGTTTAACAACCACACGCAAGCTCCACGCAAGTTAACTGCGTAATTAGTTAATCATTCGGCAAACTACGTTTTGTGCAACGCAGTTACCTCGTGTAGTTAACTAATCATAGTTAAGGATTTAACTACAGTGATTAGCGCTAATCATAGTTAAAGTTAACGACGTTTTTATACAGGGTGAATAAAAAAAACTGACACCTTTGAAATTCAAATTAGCTGCGAACTTATGGCTGGAATTTGACAATTCCCATTGTGCACAATCAACAAGACGTGTGGTTGATTAATGCGAAAGTGTTTAAACCAATTGAACTAATTCCACCTTCTTTTTTATTACAGAGCTTAGAATGCATTTTAACTCCCAAAGAGAACAAACTTTATGTTCAAGGTAAATTTGTTTGATTTGCTTCGTATACCCATAAGATATTTTAGGCAACTTCAGTCTCATTACAGCCGATTACAGACATGCACATTGCAGCTAATTTAAATTTCAAAGGTGTCAGGTTTTTTTTACTTACCCTGTACAACCGGCCCAGAGAGAATCAGGCTTACATTTCTTATAATATGGCTCTTTTCCATTCTGCATTAAAATAAATGCTTAGGATTGTAGAGTGGCAATTTCGTTGCTTTATGACTATGGTCGCATAGATTTTTATTAAAATTCCGTTTATGAATATGCTTATGATATGCTAATATGCTTTTGTTTGGCAGCAGGTTGCCCCACATTTCCTGGCCATGTGTCCAGATGTTTCCGTCTTGTTAATCACCCACTCGTCGTAAAGAAAGTAACGAGCGAGAGTACAAACTAGGCTCAAATAAAGCCCGGTTTGCATATGTCACCGACGTCGGCAAAGTATTATTGATGATGGTGATTATTGATGTGTAAAATCTTTTGCCTTTCTTAAACCATTTTCTCCTCAGCGGATGATTACAGAAAATAAGCTACAGGTCTGCGTCATACGGATCGAAACCAGGCTTAAATAGGTGTCGTGCCTGACACAAAGGATCCCTAAAATTTATCTTAAGAAAATGTGAATATAATTAGCATTTCATAAGATCACGTAGTGTGATAATTGACGGGGGATGCATATTCACCTGTTTGTTCTCCTTGACAGATTTCTTTTCGCATGCATATATGCTCCAACTGAAAAACAACAAAACCAACGTAACGTTGACCGTCCATAACATAAAATTCAGAATATTTCGGATTTTGCGTCACCGATACCAAGATGTAATTTAAATCTCCGGGCGGAATTAATATCCATGCATGCATGGCATTTCACGCCTGCGCGGGGTTGATAAGGATTCCATGATATCTCAGGAATCTTTATAAATTTTGCAAGATAATTTAATAGTTTTGAGAACAAATGCTTTCATTATATTTCTGAACAAAAACTACATGAAATACTTGTGTACATGCACTCATTGACCGGACTTACTTCGCTTTCTTACAACGTGTGTTTTTTAAAGTTGCCACGGAAACAAGAAATGTTTTCGTAATTTCGGACGTTTTTCTCCTCGTTTCTCACAACAATAAATTTTGTTTGCAAAGACTGACAAGCTGCACTTGTTTGGCTTTTGGAGAAATTCGTTAATTTAATCCTTTTCAACGGCAAGAAGTTAAAGTGGGCAACGTTTCTTCGTTATCTTTACAAGCAATATTCGAGCGAAGATGAAGATCCTCAATGGAATCCCTAGATGGTTTCAATCTTCAATATTATTACATTTGATTTGCCTCATTACTTCTCAGTGGCGTAGCCAGCATCGATAATTGGGGGGGCCCATATTCATATATTCATGTTAACAGACTGTAAAGACAATTGATTTGAAAAGAAATTGAACCTGCGTATCACGAATATATGAATATTGGCCCCCCCAATTATCGTTCTGGCTACGCCACTGTTACTTCTCAACAATATCCCGCACTTCGTCGGGGTAAGTAGGCGACTTTCTTGTTGTTTTATTTGTATATTACTTTAAAACATTTTACTATGATAGAGAGAGCATTACTATATCTGTACGCCATTAGGGCTGTTTTTCACTTCAACCTTATTCGTATAAAAACACAGCATATTCCTTGTTTCAAAGTCAATAGTTCTAGCAAGAAGCAGACCAGATTCCATTTGTCTACGGCATTTTGTATTTTTTACGATATGAAATTATACATACACACTAAATTTAATTCTCTATAGTAATAACTATTTCAAATGACATTCTTTAATCACTATTCCAACCAGGAATATGCGTTGCCGTTGCCACGGAAACAAGTCATATTCCATCAAAGTTTTAGACCCTTTTGCCGACGCCACTTAGTGATGACTAATTTTGTTTATGAAGATTTACCATCTGGCTTCTTTTGGCTTCTGTTGAAATTTGTGTAATATATTACTTGCTTTCATGGCAACTTTAACACCTATATACCTTGTAGTGACAGAATCTATGTCATCTAAAATAGGCATATAATTACTCCGGCGCCAGCGACCCGGTTTTTTTTTGGGTTTTTTTTATTTTTCGTCGTCGCAGGTCTGTAATGGCGCGAAATATACTATTTGAAATGTGTATGTGATTGGATTTATCTACGTCCCAGTCTTATCTCCCAAGAGCTGTGGTGCACAGCTTTGGCTAATTTTCCGATGCGCGATTTGATTTCTCTCACATGATACGAGGCAATTCCTCCAAGAGGAACAAATAAACCGTTCTTTTCATGCTGTTCGATTAAGTTTAGATTGAATTGGAGTAAGAATATAATTATTTAATACATGTAGATTCTGGTCCCATTTTAAAAATATCGCTGCTATTTCGCCGTTTGACAAGATGATGTGGTCGTGTATGGGTGCGTTGACACGTCGTAGTTTGCACAGTATTGAAGATTTAATCCCCGAGCGGGCGCGGAGCGCCTGCGAGGGTACTAATTCCGCAGGGAGATTAGGAATTACACCCGGAATCCGGTAGAACATAGGCGAATCCAAAGTTGTCCAAATTCTTTGTCATGGACGGTCGACGTTGGGTGGTTTTGTAAGTTATGCGCATGCGCGAGTAACGTCTGGTAATCAACGAACGTTCTGATTGGCTAAGACAGAAAGTTTGTATTTCAATGAGAACGTCAGCAATTTATATAAACTGTCATTTCGTAAACATTTTTGTAAAAGCGTTTCATAAACTTTGTGCATAGGCAGCCCAATGGCGACTCGCGTGTTCAGGCAATGTAGGCATTATATAGTATATATATATCCTATAGGATATATATATATATACTATATAATGCCTACATTGCCTGAACACGCGAGTCGCCATTGGGCTGCCTATGCTTTGTGCAAAGAAAGTAAAACGAGAAGAAACAAGATATATGAAGCATGACAGTTAGCAAAGATGAACGTGGATACAGTCAAAACAAAGCCGTGTAAGAGGAATAATTCATAATCTGCAAACTTATAAATGTTTTCAAAGACAAAGGGTACGTGTTTACTTTGTCTATTTCGTATTTGCTTCGCGACCTTTGCTTTAACTTCAAAAAGTGTTTTTGAAAGTGTAATTTGAATTTTGGTATCAAAAATACACACTATATTTATAAAGTATAAAACTTTTAGCCGCCGGCGTCGACTGCAATGACAGAATAAAATAACATTTGAAGTTTTTTCTTTGTCTGTGAAGATTTTGTACTGTTTTAATCGTTTGAAACTTCGATTTTAAACCGTTACTTAATTGCTGGCATTGTATAATGCAGCAAAATTGAACGGGCAATGTTTACACTAGCTTTATGATTATTTTTGTATTGAATGATGGAAACATTAGCTATAATATACTCGGTAAAATATAATAAGACTGATTTGAGTTTTGTGTCATTTCATAATATAAGTTTAGGTCAGGTTAACTCAGGAAATTGTGTACTTAGTTTGAAATAGCTAGGGGTTGCTGCATGCATGTATTTCTAGTATAACTATATAAGCGCGAATTCCAAAGCCAAAGGCAAAGTGTAAGACAAAGCGAATGTATCATGCGGTTTATTTACATTTTTGAACAATTGAACTTCTATACTTTTGAAAGTACGATGTGCTTCTGAATTTAGCGATCGAACATTTAGGTTCGCAAGGCATCTAAATGCGAATATGAACTGTATTGTTTATGTTCAGAAGCTCTATATTGAAGACTGGCACGTGCGCTGGAGTTAACGCCAGAACAGGCCTCTTGTTCGTTTGTTCATTTTTCCGGAAAAGAAACTGATTTTAGTATACCTTTTTTGCGGCTATTTTCACAGGAAGGTAACTAGTAAGCCGTGAAACACAGCAGCTATCGCCTGATTAAGCAGGTTTAAGTAAGTTAGCTTGTAAGTACACCACGCAGCCAAGTATTTATATAATACTGGAAAGCTTTCGGTCCGTTAACCCGGGCATCGCTGCAATATATACTTATTTCATGTCACCATGCAAACGTACAAGAATTTTATCACAGGCTTAACTTGCTTTGAAGTTTCTCTACAACAACTTTGACTTACAATCTTGGTGTAAATTGCTTTTGGCCAATCATCTCTTGAATATCACCACATGCACCTTTGGCCGATCACCTCTTTGAATTTTGCATGTTAAATAGTTGTCAAATGTTTGTGATATACACCATGTAATCTATTTATTCATATAAGCTTTCAGCCGTGAGAGCAAACAAACTATTTTCAATGAATACAGTAGCAAGAAAGTAAAAAATTACTGACAAATGCACATGGATTTACTTTTCTTGCACATTATTAGTTTTCTTATTACATACTTTTATAAGTATTTCCTTATGGAAGCGATTTGTAGAAATAGAAACAGTATAAATACAGCATTGATCAAAACAAAATTACTCAAAAAAGTATTTTATAAAAGCAATTAATATACGATAAATTATGGCTAGATGGATTAAGAAACAAATCGACAAAATATATTTAATCTAAAATGTAGTTAACCTGAGATAGGTTGTTGTTATACTGTATAAGTTTCCAAGAAGATATTGCGGCTTGCAGGGATACAGGTGACCGCTAATGGCGTGGTTATAACGTGATCCTGTGGCCTGCCTGTCCGTGTCTCGTCGAACTTTCACCTAACGCACCATTGTTGTGGGAGATAACCCGGGATTTGGTTCTTTCCTTGTTAATCAGGGACTCTGTAATCTGTGTGTTTAGGAGTATCTGGATTGAAATCAAATGTAATTGCTCAGTTTAAAGAAGAAATGGTCATATTTTGTGAGCTTCAGTGCGCTGTAAACCGTTTTTGTGTGGCGTATAATTACAAGAAAAAAGTGGATGGAAAGGGGTTAAACTGTCAGTTAACCAACACAACTGAGCATAAATTTGACAAACAAGAAGTTACCAAGGAAGAGCAAGTGTGGACGTTTTACAAGATTAACGTGGACAGAAGTCAATTTGTAAGAATTTTCAACCATTTTTCCTAAAAATATTTTGTTTCGCATTCAACGTCATTTTCCAGTTTAATACGCAAAAGCAGTTTGGAATTGATATTAAATAATTGGCGATGCACCACATCTTAGGAGAGCCTGCTAACATTAGAAAAACACAAAGTCGCAAAATTTTGTAAAAAAAAAAGTGGAAAATAATATACATTTATTGTATGCTCCCGGAAATAGTGAGTTTTGTTTTCCCTCGAGTCTCAATGTTTCCCTCGACTTCGTCACGGGAAACATTCAGACTCTCGAACAAACTCACTATTTCCCGAGGTAGTGTACATTAAGTGTTTTGTTATATAGGAACGAAAACATAAATGTTACACAACAATTTCATTTAAAAAAGAAACCCTCTTTACTTTGTCATGACATGAAACGGGCAACAATTTTTCACTTGTTTCATTGCATTTATTTAAAGTCATTTAAAATACAAAGTACCTATATTACAATATTATAGATATACGAGATATACTGCATGTAACAATCCAAGGTTGGCATTTATAATGCTCGCAAAAATGTGTAAAAATTCATGTCTATGTCAAACAGTACAACGATTAATGCCACCACCAAACCATGTAATAATTATTGCCTTTTCTTGGACACACATGTTTCTGCATGCTATTAATTATATTAAAACTAGAGGCTCATTAACCACTTAACCATTTTTGTGCGTATCATTTTTCGTATAAATTTCGGATTCATTTGATAGTTAATAATTTTTCAAATTCTTCCGGGGGGAGGGAAATTGAGCCACCACCCCGTTTTCACCTTGCGATCATTTTGACTAACGTGCGAAAAATCCTAGATCCGACCTATGTTTAGGATCAGGAAAACGTGATACGTCATTACCAAAAGACTCGCTCTAGCTTGTGCCGTGCTTAAAGCATGCATGATCGATCGTATCTTTTGTCATTAAGGAAGCCTGCCAGGCAGAAGTTAATGAATGTTATAATGGTGGAACCATGATTTGGGATCCAGACGAACAATATTTCTGTCAATGTTTAGATTGTTACGAAGGAAGACTTTGCGAAAACGGTAACTAAACTTGCTCTCGTTGTTAGAAATATTATTTAATAGTGTAGAGCAGTTATGTCGACATTGTTCTAAAGTCAAATACATATATCAGTATTTAATATATATATATATATATATATATATATATATATATATATATATATATATATATATATATATATATATATATATATATATATATATATAAACAAGTGCTGGATATGGGCTAACATGCAATCTGATTGGTTCTTTACCAGACAGATATTAGCTCATATCTGGGTAGTAGACAAACGTAAACAAAATGGCACCGAGATTTGGGGGGTTAAACGACGATGAAATTCACGTTTTCCTTGATAGAAGTACATCAAAATGCGCCGAGAGGTCGACGAACTTTGAAATAAAAGTATTCAACGGTAGGCTAAAAAATGTAGGTTTCCAAAATATAGGTTTTGTTTCTGTTTTTCTGTCATAAAACGTTCGAAAAAAACACGATGCGAGTATTCACTTTTGTTCAAATTACGAATAAATTTGTTTCTTGAAATATAATCTATTGAGACTTGTAAAGACTTTTCCATTATTTTCATATCGGTTGGAAAGTAAACTGAAGATGATTAAATCGAAACTAGTATCTACAAAAATATAGTCGTTTAAATGCGTAGAAAGACAAATTATTTAGAGATTTACCTTAAAACAATTTGAAAATAACGAATGAAATTGCAAGTTAATTTTATCCAGCGTTTGTACATGTGTACATAATAAGCGCATATACGACTCGAGTTCGCAGAATAACTGTTAAATATTCAACAACATTCTCATTTCAGTCACCCGGATGGCTCTCGGGATGGAAAATGGTCAAATTCGTGATAACCAAATCACGGCATCAAGCGAATACGATATCTACTTTGGTGCGGCAAATGGAAGATTAAATTTCACGCCGCGTCATGGAAGAACAGGGTCTTGGTCATCTTTGTACAACGATCTTCATCAGTGGCTTCAGGTTGATTTTCAAAGATCCACTATGGTCACAGAAATAAGTACCCAAGGACGCAGTGAACATGATCAGTTTGTTAAAAGCTACACCGTCTCTTCCAGCCAAGATGGGAAAATTTTCCAAGTCTATACCACAGGAGAAGCAGTAAAGGTATTTTGCACAAATAATAATATATAAGTATAAGATCCAATAAGGTTGCAGAAAGATCCGGGTTCCAGTCGACGAAAAAGCAATACGTCATCACCTACCTCCCCACGTCTCTAGACACCATTGCATAGTGTTATAACCTGTGAAGTTTTAACGATATATGACAAATCAAACACCGTGTTTACCCCAGACGATGATTTTCAGTTCACGTAATTCAAATCATTCTTAATTGTATAGAAAGAATGGATGTAATAGTCACGTGACGATCACGATGCGGTCTTTAAGATTACGATTTATGCAAAATTTGATAATATGAATATTACAGCGTTTATAGCGAATTATTATATGACAAGCGTCACTTCCGGTGAAATGGAGCTCAGTAATTGGCTGAGATGAATTTTCAGCAGTCCATTACTTTTGCGTAATGGACTGGCGTTACCGGTGATCCATTACGAGATGAAAAACAGAGAAATTCTGAATGAAAAAGCCACAAATAAATGTTCATGAGAAATGTATTTGCTTTTCAAATTAATAAGACTCAAGACATTTTGGCTAAACTAAATAATTCAATTTCTTGCTTTTGTTTTTATCAAATACGTACCAGCCTACTAATACGAATTCATGCATTTCTTGTTTGTTTTAAGTGCAAATACATGCCTTATGCCATATAATAAACTTTTTTGACCTCCCTTGCTCGGTCTTTGCCGGCAAATATCGGGACCTCGATCTTTTGTACAAACCTCGCTCTGCGAGCTCGGTCAATTCAAAAATATCTCGGTTCGATATTTCTCAGTAAACAACTCGCGCTCGATTAATAAGAAGTTATCAATTTTATAGAATACCTAATTTTATTATATGGCACGCGGTCTCGTGACTAAAATGGCGTGCGCTGATTGGTTCTTTGCCGATTTGGAATCCCCTAGTATTAGACCGTTGCCGTAGTAACGGTCCAACTCTCATATTTTTGAAAAAAAAACAAGCTTGCACTTTTATTTTTGACACGAAAAATATCGACGGAGAATGGACGAAGAAGAGCATTATTTGGTACATGTGAAACTTTGATTTTTGTTTATATTATTGTATCATTCTTACTTAACGAGTAAATAAGTTTTGGAAGCCACATCAGTGCTTGCTTGGCGACTGGCTGGCGAAAGAGCCGGCAAGAATGCTGCAGCGCATTGTATAAATAAATAAACTAAATACTGTATGCCATATAATAAATCCCCTATTAACCGAATTCGTTCGGTCCGTACTGCAAAAATATCGGACCTCGGTCTTTTATAGTACGGACCTCGCTATCGCTCGGCCCGTACTGTCAAGACTTCGGTCTATAAAGCTCCATTTTACACACAGTTCCCTGCTTCGAAACCGGAAACGGAAAGTTTTTGGCGAAAATTCACCCCTGAAAATTTTATTTCATTTCAGTAGAAAAAGTTTAAAATGATTTTAACCTGGTTTTTTTTCATAGAGAAACTAATAATTATTATAATTTCGAAATGAAATTTGAAAGGAATCTACTGCGTGAGGCCTTCGTTAAGTTTTAAGAAATAGATTGAAATTGGCACAAAACAAGTAGAAAATTGAGGCTAAATTTTTGAAATATATAAGTTGTTGATGTTTCAGGAAATTTAAAATAATGAAGTATCCTTGTCTTTCAACTTTTAAATTTAAATAGATTTTCTTGTAACGATTCGTGCGCGTACGACTAGACGTTAAGTCTCTCCGGCCGTGATTGTATCAATTTTACATTATCTATACGACATTACCGCAGCCCAAAATCTATTTTCATATATCTACAGGAATTTAAAGCTAACAGTGACAAGAATACCATTGTCCATCACAAGATTGTTCCTTATATTTCCACTCGGTTCATTCGCGTTCATCCAACAGATTGGGGAGATCACATCTCGATGAGAGTCGAATTTTATGGCTGTTATAAGCAACATTAATATAATACATAATACATTAATATAATACATTAATATAATACAGCTAACTCATTGGGGATCTCAAAAATCTTGACTGAAATTAAAACTCGTTTAAACAATTAGACTAATGATATGTGCACACGGCAACGTTTTCTAACGTTTTGACATTCGTTTCCATGCCAAAACGGTTTCAAACACGTCAATATACACAATATAGAAGTTAAAGCTAATTTAGCATATTTTTCCTTGGATCGTGTGAAAAAGATGTCTAAACAATAAACGACGTCTCGAAAAACGACGCTCGTGTGCACAAGTCGTTAAAGGCGGTGCCTATATAGGTTCAAAACTGTTCGTTAAAATGCATAAAATTGAAGTTTATATAATCACCAAGCCCTGGCATCAATCATAATTGTTTAGTTACTACAATATTTAAAGCATTTTGATCACTCAAGCCGCTTTTTTGTCTTAGATGCAGCGTTCCCTTCCTTAGGAAAATTAAAATGACTTCTAAACCGAGCAAAAAAATATACGTGTATAATCATAGGAAACTGATCGCAAGCCATCATTTCCACGAACGAAATATATAACTATAGGGCAGGATTTTGAGGAACTTTGAAATTGCTACCCATATATACCAATAACTATGCCAACGAATTGATTGTAAGGTAAAGTCGTGCATAAATACAAGACGACTAATTTTGTAGCTAGTGTTGAAGTGGTTCTTTCAGAAGCATGATGATTTGACTCAAGAGAAGCCTTTGAGCTACTATGAGGAAATTATAGTCATATTTTAAGTTCTTCAGTTTAATTTCATGAAAATATCAAAAGGTTACAAGATTTCTTGCCGCCGCTCCTAATTTTTTCCAACTTTGATCTTTTAAATAATTTCAGTAATTCACATTTACTTGAAACTGATAGTTTTATTTATTTGATGTACACATGCATATTCTATAAAAAGTTGAAAATTGAAATACATAATCTTATTAACTTAACACCAAAATTGCATAGAGCATTCTTGTAAATAGGTCACCATAGTGCCTGGTTTTAATATCATTTACACTGTAAAAACGGTACGAAATCTATTAGAACTAAAATTGGTTACTTCAGATCCATTTATCGGATGATTCAGTGCAAAATATCGTGCGATCAATTTTTTGCCATTGGATATTAAAATTTTGAAATTCGATCAGCTCAAAAGCTGGGCCGTTTTTCAAAGCTAGGTAAGCGCTAACCCTGCGCGTGGGTTAAATTTTAATCCACTATTTTCGTTGAAGTGCTTCTGAACAGCCGTTCGTTTTAAAACCTTTGAAAAATATGGCTTTTTTCAGCCCAGAAAATATTTATGGAAAAAGATATTTAAGTTTGTAAAATCCCAAGTAATAAAAGAATGGATGCAAAGATTTGCTTAGCTTTACAATATTACGAAAGAAAACGATCGAAAATATTAGACCACCCGAGTTTTACACTGAATCAAATTCCGCTTTATGAAGTTATTTAGTATGATGAAGTATTTAGTGTAGTTGCATGAAGCTGTTCATATACTTATTGCACAATATTTTATCCACACGTTGTTTGACATGTATGTATATTTCTTAACAAGTTATAACTTATAGTAACAAGCTATAACACTGCACGTAATCGTACTCAATTTGAATAATATTGCATCGCACATTCTGGCAAATATTCATCCATTTTTATTACTCAAGATGTAATTGATTATTGAGTCATGTAAGGATGTCTCGTCACGTTGCGTATAATTTATATTTACACACAATTACGTAATGCATCGATATTATGCATGAATACTTTGAGCAATTTTTTGGCAAATTTACATACATTGTCGCATGTAACAAATCCGTTTTAGAGACTGAAAGACCTAAGAATCTGGCTGATGTCATTATTCATAAACCATACTCTTAAAGGCTTATTTGCTTATCTCATGTATGTATTATGTACTCTATGAAAACCAGCTTTTAGATTATTACATTAAAAACCGAACTTCTTCGCTGGAAATCTTTTTCATCTTTGACACCTTCAGTATTTCCACCGCTCGCTCTTCATGCTGATCTGATCTTATCATGACGTCACGGGGCGCCATAACAAAACTGAGGAGCTGTTCACATCACGGTTAATAAAATATACATGGTTTGGAGACCACATAAAACTACAATACAACTCATTAACTATGTTGAGGTAGATTTATGCAAAAAAATGTTCTTTTCTAATCACATGTTTATTGTATTTTGCACCGATAAACCAATAGCAATCTTATAATTAGCATATTTTTCAAGTCAACGTTGATGAGCTTAGCAAGATGAATGCCATTGGTAAATTTGGCTAAAATACAATAAACCAGTCCTGTTGTATTTCGGTACGGACAGATTACTGGTATTTTAGAGTGTTTCAAGAACACTGCATTCAAGTATATCGTTATTTACATCTGCCTAGCACGGGAAATCTAGTTTTATCGCTATATTCTTAACGAAATACTCTATTTCAATTTTAAATACGACCGGTCTGACCATTTTGGCCGCATAGTTAATGAGTTGTATTGTACTTTTATTTAGTCTCCAAATCATGCATACTATATTAACTGTGGTTCTTTCTACTATTAGGGAGATTTAGTATCAGGAGTCAGGACGCGAACGTCAACGGGGACCGGAAAATGGCGAATAACTGGCGTGGCATAATTATAATATTAGAGACGCATCATGCATTTATTGGCCATCGTGCTTAATCTCCCTAATATTCAGAGCTAAAACTATGTAGAAGGATAATTGGGGGAGGGGGTGTTTATTCATATAATTATTCAGTTTGCCCGACGGATTTCTTTGTAAGTGCAATAGCTTTCAAAAGAAATTCGTCGGGCAGAACTTAATAATTCTGATTATTTACAACAACCACTTGTTTTGATGGCTGTGGTTTACAAGCTATCAAAGTCTTCCTTCCGGAATAAATTGTCTGAAAGTAAAAGAATTTGGTTAATTCGCTATAGGCGGAAAAACTGCAAGTAAAAAGCAGACAGAAGTCGTAATTCGCGCGTGCTAATTCGTCCCAAATAGATTAACCATTTGGGACAAGTTATGACGAATTAACTCCTATGAAAATCCTGTGGTAGACAAACTGTTCTCCCTGTCAACTTCCCTCTTGATTATGTCAATAGATCTTGCCGCTAAGTTGTGTAAATGTGTCATGCAAATTATAGCAGTCGTATATGGGAACAACAAGCGTGTGAAATATAATGATGAAAGCAAAATACACTTCATTTGGTAACAGCATTTGCACCACCGAACTATTTTAACTCAGATTACACAGCAAGGATCAAGCCCTGGATATCAGCCTACCAGCAAACCAGAATGTATGTATAACTAAAATATTTATTTTGGGCAGTTAACGCTCGTCAGGTTTTCACAATACGTTGTTTATAAATTATATAGTATCGTGAATGATTATATTTCTTATATCTCTATATACTCTTGGTATTAAAACTAAAAAATATATGAATTTCTTAGCATTTTACATCAAAGGTGGCGAACGTTTATGAGATAGGAATTCTTTTTTAAGCAAAACAGAGCAAATATTACTGTTCACTAATGTGTGTTTAACCGACGTTAACAAATGGCTAATTCACGAGAATTATTCATAAGCATATTATTAATTTCAACGTTCATTTATTTTTTGCCTCATAACCGATACAGCAACATTTATGAGCAGGAATTGATTTTTCTTTACTTTAGTTCATCAGTAAAACAATATACTGTGTGTGCCAAAGAATACAGCTATAACTACTGTTTGCCGGACCCTCTTTAACACTTGAAGAGCAGTTAGAGCACCTTTGTTTCGAAATCAGAGAGCTCTTAACGCTTGGTAAAACGCACATACATGCACGGAGCTGGCGGTCACATTTCACAATAGACTGTCAGCGTCAATGAGCATGTTTACATGGTACCTGAAGTTCTATGAAGTGAATAAGTGATTTTCACCAGAAATCAGAAATTGTTATTGAATACAGCTAAATGTCTTTCTCTCTGTATTAGATGAGATATCGACACTTGGGGCTGTTTCCACTGTCGCGTTTTTTGTACGTACGTATACACGCACGTTAAGCCGGTTTTCCACTAGCGATATTTTTCGCGCGAAGCGACTTTATTCCTTTGTATTTGAGCACTTTGTTCCAGATGGTTGCAGTTGAGAGCTCTGGAACAAAAGTAAAATGTCGATTCGCACGAAAAATATCACTAGTGGAAAACCGGCTTAAAGCCCTAATTCCACAGGCTTAATTTTCAAGCGAAATGCGAAATATTTCGCCTGCTTCTTTTGAATTGTGAGCAATGATGCAGAATTAATTTATTCAAGCGGTCGAAATTCAAAAGAAACAGGCGAAATATTTCGCATAAAAAAGTGTTCCTGCAGGGATTGGTTTTCCATTCCGGGATATAATGAAATGTGATTGTTTGTTCTCTCGTAAATCGTACGGAACGTTATAAATGAGGCAATAATTTAAACAATTTGTTTTCGCTATTATTAAAATGGAGTGAAATACTTCATGACACACTAATTGCGCAATGGTCAATAATGCTCGGAATTTTGGCTTCTTGCAGGGCCTAAATATAAGTACTGTTTAGGCTAATAATAGAAAAGAAATAAGATAATAATATAAATAATTATAATTTATATACAGGCAGTTGTGTGTTCAACCTCGTACTTAGGGTATTTTCACCCAGAGTCTTGTTGTCAGTTGACACATTTTATGCAAAGCTGTTTTTTTTCTTCTCTCATTTCATTGACGGTTTGATTTCAAACATATGCATGCACACTTATTTTTGCTATTTCCTTAGGAACCATGCATTATTCTAATATTTGGTTTATGTTTCTGGTTGTCACTTTGATCTCGCGGACTGTTACTGGAGTCTGTGAGACACAACCAGGTATGTTTAATTAAACATTATTTATAAAACATTTTTTTTCAAAATCAACAAATTAAATGAACGATTATAGTATCATCGTAATGCTAAATGCATTCAAAGTAGCACGGTTGTCTACCGCCCATGCGTTGAATGTAAAAAAGCTTAACGTGACACTTTCTCTCTTTAACTCATTGAAGCATTTGCTGTGAAGAAGAATTACGCTCTTTCAAGCGAAGTTAATGCACCTTCCTCCCCCCACCTTTTTTAGCTTTCAAGCGGGCTAAATTAAAAGGGGAAAGGTTTATTGGCTACGAAACCTTTCCCTAGGTATAATGGTGCATGTGTTGTTTGTCCATCGAATCTTGCAATGCTCGAATGAATAGCGATTGATTCGCTGGACAGATCGTGCTTCTGAGTATAAACACACGACGAATTATCTACTATACGAACTATGTAGACAAGTATGTCAAACTAAACTGTATCGCGTGGCAAGAAATTGCACCGGAAGTGAGAAATTATTTAGATAGTGAAGGGAGTGCACAAGACCCGTTTTAAGATGAATTTTTTGTTGTTCGTCCCCGCCCCCTATTTTTACTAATTGACGGATGATGCGATAAGGCGAACAACCCATTCAAATTCGTCTAAATAGACGACATATGTAGAAAATTTGTGTTGACGAATGATCTCGAATGTGTGTTTGCCTGTGTTTATACACATAAGAACTAGAGCTCGCTTGCCCAGATTTGTCTAGGACTAGATTGATGATCCGTCAAATAATAGAATATTCTACACAATATTGCGGGTGAAATATAAAAAATATATTTTTCTTGCTTTCCATTCCAGGATGCAATCCAGCAACACTTAAGAATGCAAATTTTTCTGCCTTTATAACTGGGCCGAGATATTATTCACATCCAGGACCACTAACTTTGACCTGTAATGCATCTGGTGATATACAAGAGATGTACTGGGAACGAACTGATGATGATGGTACAGTGCAACAATTGAATTACACAACATTTGGGAAAGTTTCGTCCTTTTGGATAGCAACACTAGACAACTATTTATCCACCGACAGTCCTAAGTTTAGTTTCATCTGCGTAGCTCTGGATATTTGCTGTAATAAGCAGATAACAAAACGATCCAAAACTATAGAACTAAGGAAAACTAAAACTACTCCAAGTAAGTTCTCTAAAGATTTTTTCCAACAATTTCTTCACTGATTAGATTATTGACTAAAAAAACATGTCTATAGAATAGCAAAAAGAACATTTAAATATAGCTGCCATTAATTTACATTTTTCTGCGAATTAAAATAGGAGATTAGTGCGTTAGCTATATTACATAAATCTCCAGTACTGTCCAGAAATAATTACCTAACAAAAACCGCGGTTAACCGAAGTCAAACCTCGGACCAAGCTCGAAGCGCGCTGAGACGGATGTTGAATGCTCTCAGCTGTTCATAACATTCCGCTCGGAAGCAAACAGTAGCCGCGATAATTTTTTCCCTTCCGGTCGCGTGTGCGGTTTTTACCGCGGTCTTAGTTTATTTCTGAACACTACTGTATAAATTATAATCAAATTCCTGTTAAATCTGACTTATTGCACTGAAATCAGAAGAATATAATCGCCTGTGTGAACAAGTGCACACTTTAAATGCGATAATGTTTAACAAAAGCAATTAGTTCTTTCCAACCAAATGAAAAATAACTTAGTACTTCGACGTACTTGTGCACTCTGTTTTTGGATTAATTTTTTGCTTTTACTAATTTTCTAGGCAAATGCATTAAAGATGTTTTGATTATTGTTGATACTTCAGCTTTTGCTCGTAAAATGAAATTTCCAAACCTTATTAAATCCTTTCTTCGTGCACTTGTCAACAATCATCGATTGAATGTCTCGCCAGAAGGAAGCCATATCGCAATCATGACGTTTAGTGATAAGAAAAATACTCAAGTACAATTATCAATGCAAAGTCTGAATAAATCGGATGTGGAAACCAGAATTGCTATGCTCGACTATCACGATTTGATGGTTTATAAACGAAGAACAGATATAGCCTTACTAAATGCAAACGAGGTACGTTATTTATTGTTTCATATCTTGTAAACGGGGGGAGGGGCTTCGAGGGGCTTCGAGGGGCTTCGAGGGGCTTCGAGGGGCTTCGAGGGGCTTCGAGGGGCTTCGAGGGGCTTCGAGGGGCTTCGGGGGGCTTCGAGGGGCTTCGAGGGGCTTCGAGGGGCTTCGAGGGGCTTCGAGGGGCTTCGAGGGGCTTCGAGGGGCTTCGAGGGGCTTCGAGGGGCTTCGAGGGGCTTCGAGGGGCTTCGAGGGGCTTCGAGGGCGAGGAGAACGTTCTGATACGCTTCACGGGCCTTGGCATTGTTTGCATGCAATTGTCCAACGGCCCTGAACTATACATAGATTCGTTATTTTACAGATATTCAAGAGAAATAATCCACTAAATCATCGAGAAGATAAAAATGATGTCATAATTCTGCTCAGTGATGGAACACCAACGCCAAGGTCGAGGAAACGCAAACAACCGGTACCGCACGACACCGCCATAGCTGAAGCAAAGAAACTGAGAGACAAAGGCATAATCATTGTTGGGATTGCTGCTGGCAGCAATAGTCATCAACAAGTTAGAACTGTGCAATTTTTGACGAATATATCAACAGCTGGTCAAACGCTTACATCAACATTTCATGATTTGATTCTGTTGGGCGACAGAATTGTCTACGCTTTCTGTTGCCGTCATGTTCCGACAAAGAGTGTTGATGGTCTAAACATCTCAACGGCCATTGCCGGGGGAGTAGCAGGCTCTGGTGCATTTATTTTCCTGGCTGGGTTTTCCTTTTTTTTTATAGTAAAGAAAATTCAGAATAGGCGCAGAAATAATTCGATCAAGGTAAAACCAACCGTTTCCATATAATCATTATACATTCACTTCAAATTTTTGTTTGTTTCTTTTTTTATTGCAACAAAATTGTTTGTTGTATGCAATAGAAATTACAAATTAATGCATACATTTCAGTTCAATTTCACTTTCTGTATATAACTCTGTTGCACTTTTTTTAAAAAAAAAATGGCAACAGAAGATAATCATTATCCCGCACGATAGCTAGGAAGAAGCTTGCAGACACGGTTACATGCAGTCTTTTTTTTCAGATGTTCTATTTGCTTTAAGTATATCAACTTTTTGAGAAATACTGTTTGAGATATCAACTATTTTGTCCTCAAGTATGCATGACAAAAAGTCTGAATTCAAATATCTACTGAAGCTGCAGATATCTTTGCGATAAAAAATGGCAGCGAGGTGCTTTTGTTCGCAATTATCTCAGAGTTGGTCAAAATTTACAATAAAATATTTTCTACAATTGTTTGTTTCACATTCTACAAATGTTTTGTTTTATTTCTTTATATGACAGGAATTTGAATCATGGATCACTAACCGCTCCAAAAAGAACAATTCAAGAAGAGCTACACTGCTTGACATGGAAAAGTTGAACAAAGAAAGCGGTGAGTAATTGCAACTGAAAGGAAATTGTTTAAAGAATCTTATAATTTTTATTCTCCCAAAATCAGTCAAAATTTTATGGCACACCAATCGTATGGCGAGTGCGTAGCACGGGCGATTGTAAATCCCATACAGACCCGTCGCGAGTATTTGACAGTAAGAAAGAAATCATATAGACGCAAACCGTCGTATACATAACATTAACTTATTAACTTTTGGTGCCCATTTTGTCCTTATAGTCAACCTGCTTCTGGGACATAGGAAAAATGAAAGACGAATTTTTCTTTAGAGCTCCACAAAGAAGAAATTTCATATGTAACTTTATTGAAAGACTGGGAAATTTCGCCAGACCACTTGCACATAATGGAAAAAACACTCGGGGCTGGACAATTTGGAATCGTTAAACAAGGTTCATATACGGCTCCAGGACAGAACAATCCTGAATTTGTTGCTGTCAAAATGTTGAAAGGTAAAAATAATCTTAAATGAATTCATATTGCATTTTGTAATATAACATTTATAGTACGCGTGCTGATTGGTCAAGAAGCATGTTTCTATAATTGTACACGGGACTTTTTACGGGAATTTGTAATTGAATCAAATTATAATATTTTTCCAAACTTCCACACGTGTTTCCATTTAATGATTAGCCGCCGAAGGCGAGGTGATCACAAAACCTATATTCACTAAGCCGAAGACGTATTATAAATTTCGAGGTTTTAGTGTAATTACTCAAATTTCTTAGTTGAAATACAACAACAAAAAGCTATAGTCACCGGTCAGTGACTATGACTTCAGAGGCAGTGAATCTTGACCAATCAGAATGCAGGAAAATCAACACTCGAAATTTGTACTAAAACTGTATAGAAGCACCGAAAATGTTTTCGATTTAAGTTATAAATTTTATGTAACGTGCAACTTTCAAAATTGTTGACGGTTTCAGATACTGCGAAGGAATCTGATATAGCTGATCTTTTGGCCGAGTTGGAGATCTTGAAAAAAATTAACAAAGAACCTCATCCAAATGTAATACGATTTATAGGCGGTTGTTCAGTGGAAGGTACGACAAAAATGGAAAACCATTATTATTATATTTGTTCATTAATATATTTCTTTAAGTAGGTAGGGTGGTTGCAATTTGTATATATGTGTGTTTAATTGACGTCGCGAGCGAATATCAAATATTTTACTTCAGGAAAACTAATGGTGGTAACAGAGTTCTGCTCTGCTGGAAATCTTCAAAAATTTCTGAGAAAAAGTAAAGTTATTAATAACCCTGACTCGCATATAACTTCCACCTTGAACGATCGTCAACTCTTGAAAATTGCTTTTGATGTGGCAAGTGGAATGGCGCATCTTTCGGACCAAAAGGTATTATGACAGTTGTACCTACTGCACTAGGTGCACTAGCTCTCAATCTTTAAACGTTGAATCTCCAATCCTATATAACAAATACTTCGTAATTTGCGTTTGACGATTAAATAAAGTCCACCAAGATGATAAAATCCATAGTTATGTGTTTTAACATGCATGTATTATGCAGCCTAGTATGATATATCATCCATATCGAGTGCGGGATTCGTTATTCTAGCGTGCTGCTTGCTTGGTATTAGAAAAATGTTTTATTAGAAAAACTCGTTGGGATTTTGAGAAAAATTTGGATTTTGCTCATCAACTCAACAGCCATGCAAAGATTACACCAGGGATCGAAGTTCGAAAGATAATTTGGGGCGAATTTCCTATTATCTAACCTCATTTCCAGGGCCAATTTCCGCGTGTTTGGGCCGGGTAGGGCTACTAATCGTACTCGCAGTTATACGTATAGGCTAATACCCTTTCATTGAACATTTACTGTTAAAATCCTTACTCAATTGCATTTAATTCCATGAGATTGGAAAGTTTTGCTTCTATATTGAATCGGTCGTGGTGAATGAATTGCAAACGTTCTTGCAATATTTTAGTTTGTCCATCGTGATTTGGCAGCCAGAAATATCCTTCTTGCCGGTGAATTCAATAACGTTGCAAAAATTTCTGATTTTGGTTTGGCGAGAGATATTGGAAGTGCTGAGGAATATATACGAAGCAATCAGGTATATGAACTATAAGTAAGGGCAATTTTACTGGAAAATAATGTTTTCATTTGCATGATTAATTTGCCAAAATGGTGAATCCGACTGTCTGCATGAGGATTTATTTATGATCTATGACTAGGAAATATTGATTTATTCTTAAATTATTTTTCAATATAACGTATATTTGATGAAACTCCTATTGAAAATATTAAAGTAACAGAAGAATCTGGACAAAAAAATGAAGAAAAAAAAATGGACAAAAGAGTATGAAATAGTGATTTCTTTTTAAATCATTTCCCAATATTTTTTTGATGACATTTCTATGGAAAATATTGAACACTTAGAAATTAGTCATAATTGCAAATGTTTAAATTTTATTCAAAACAGACGCCATATCAATTTTAAAAAAGGCTCACTCCATTTGTGAATGCAAGTTAAAGCGCCTCGCGAGTCTTTTTGCCGCCGATTTTATTGACATGCAATTACCCCAAAAAAGTTGACATCGAAAATACAACTTTGTTTTGCTTTGGAAACAGTGCAACTTTTTATGATTTAAAAGCACATAGTATTTATTTTATTAGAATCTTCTTCCTGTTAAATGGATGGCCTTGGAGAGCCTAATTCATGGTATATTTACCACAGCCAGCGATGTGTAAGTTTTTGCCTTTTTTAAAGAAACGTGTTGAGAGAATGAAATCATACACTCTGGCCTATTTGAGCCGTTAATTATCATAGTTCTCTTTTTAAAAGCAAGACTTTTTTACTAGATACTTCAAGCCGAAAAACAATTGACCTTTAATTATAACTCTGATAAGTCTCAGATTCCAATTTTGCGCCTCTTGCAGGTTTTGGACAGTCCACTGTATGTTTGTCCATTAAAAGGTTAAGGACTAGTCATTGTATAGTGATTGCACGTTTGTTCCTTGGACAGGTTTGAGGTTGGCCATTGTACGTTTGTTCCTTAACTGGGTAAGGACTAGTCCTTGTACGTTTGTTCATTGGGCAGGTTAGGCTTGGTTTAAGCACAAGTTTTTAGGTTTATTCCTTACACAGGTTGGAAACTGGATATTATGTTTGTTGGGACGCGGGACGGAGACTGCCCATACTACAATTGTTCCTTAGGCAGATTAGAGACTGAGCGTTATATACTGGGTTTAGAGATTGGCCATTGTGCGTTTGTCCCTTGGGCATGTTAGAGACTGGACATAGTAAGTTGTTTCTTGGGCAGATTAGAGACTGGACATAGTACGTTCTTTCCTTGGGCAGGTTAGAGACTGGACATAGTACGTTTGTTTCTTCAGTACGTTAGGGACTGGTGGTCGTATACTGAGTTTAGAGACTGGCCATTGTACGTCTGTTCCTTGGGCAGGTTAGAGACTAGCCATTGTACGTCTGTTCCTTGGGCAGGTTAGGGACTGGACATAACACGTTTGTTGCTTGGGCAGGTTAGAGACTGGACATAGCTCGTTTATTCCTTGGGCAGGTTAGAGACTGGACATAGCTCGTTTGTTCCTTGGGCAGGTTAGAGACTGGACATAGCTCGTTTGTTGCTTGGGCAGGTTAGAGACTGGACATAGTACGTTTGTTTCTTGGGCAGATTATAGACTGGACATAGCACGTTTATTCCTTGGGCAGGTTAGAGACTGGGCATAGTACGTTTGTTTCTCGTTCAAGTTGGAGACTGGCCGTGCACTTTTGCTCCAGCCTCCATGGGCAGGTTTGGTTGAGTTCCTTGAACATTACTTTTGTTCGTTGGGCGGGTTAGGGACTGCCCATTGTACTTTTGTTTCTTTTTGGAAGCTCAATTTCCTCCTTCCCCTTTTTTTCCAGGTAGACAGTATTGCACAGCATTTATGATGACTATTCAAATAATAAAAAAGGCAAAATCATATTCACAGACACGAATAATGTCATGCATCTGCCAAACATCAATTAATATGAGCGTTTCCGAATTTTTAGATGGAGTTTTGGCGTCCTTCTTTATGAAATCGTGACTTTGGGTACGTGTCATCGTATGGACGAAGTTAAATTGTTTTTGGTATCGTACCCTAAGTACGATGTATATTGAGAGGTGAACGAGATCTAGACTAACGCCCGTATTCTAAAAGCTCTCTCACACGGCTCATTTCCATAACAGTATTCCCACTCAAATAGGAACTTGATTTTCATGAAGTGTTTTACTTTGCATCCTTGCGCTGATTAATAAAGAACCGCTTTCTCATTCATCAGTAATGACTAAATTTCAATTTCACACTTAACGATTGTGAGTGAGCTTTTTGAATACAGGCGTTTATACTGGCTTTGAAGATTTCATTTCAATTTGAAATTTTATTATTTCTCTTTTTTTATCAGCCGTTTGTAAAGTCACCATGCAAGGATTAAAAGCCATAATTTTTATTGGCATAAAATAAGACCATGAAATCAATGACACAGAAAACTACTCTGTCTGCGAATTTTCTCAATTTGTCATAAACATTTTTCAGGTGAAGAGCCCTACAAGGGGATATCACCGTATAACATAATCAATCATGTCGGATCTGGATGCCGAATGCCGCAACCACCTCACTGCTCAAGTGAAATGTAAGTCGGATACTCTGCTAGCTTTTGTTTATGCCTTCCCAGGACCTAGCTGTTTTTTTAAGACGCGCAAATGGAGTTACTCCTGCATGCCTTAAAAACGTATATTGTGCATACATTCCTTCCTTCATTCACCTTAATAATATTGCAGGTGTGAATTTATGCGATGCACGGTTATTTATGTGATGAAAGTGAAAAAATCTGTCACTCACCTAATGATTGTTCGGCCATATATACGATAAATGCGAAATGATATTTTAATAAAGACTCCACAGAAGATTAAGAAGCGCATTGTCTCCTCGCTGAACCTGACGCAATCTAAAGCGTGTGCTTAACGACATTAAAAATTCCAGGAACTTTTTTTACGGATTTCAAAAAATTGTTAGTTAATGTAAATCAAACAGCTTTTTCATGAATTTTTTAAATGTTATATGTACTAAGTTTTTATTAACCGAGCGCGAGTTCTTTACTGAGAAATATCGGACCGAGGTCTTTTTGAACAGACGGTTACAGACCGAACTCGACAAGCGAGGTTTAGGCAAAAGGACCTCGGCCCGATATTTCTCAGTAAAGACCGAGCAAGCCAGGATAGTAAAAAGTTTATAATATTATATGCCATATTTAGCCATAAGTCATGTACTTGCACTTGAATTTGAACAAACAAGAAATGCACAAATTCGAACTAGTAGCTTGGTACGCTTTAATAATATCAAAAAAAAAATATTGCATTGTTGAGTATACCTAAAACCGTCTGGAGACATCTTATTAATTTCAAAAGCAATTAAAATTTTCTCTTAAGCATTTATTTGGGCCTCTTTTCCAGAATCTGGCAATGGCGCCGGTAAGGCCGGTCCACTACGCGAAAGTAATGGATCGTGGCTAGGAAAGTCATGGGCCGCGAAAGATTCTTCTCAGCCAATTACTTTCTTTCGGACGTGACACTTGCCATGCAATAAAAACTTTAATGAACCGCTTTCTTTACTCAGATACGAAATAATGTCAAACTGTTGGAAGGTTAATGTGAAGAATCGACCAACCTTCTCTGAAATCCACCAACGTCTTCATGATTTGATGAGTAATGATGAGGTAAATGATATCATATACCACTTTCATGCATGTGTGCGGGTTGGTTTTAAAACCGAAACCTCGACGATTCTGTCTTCTTATCCATGACGTCATCTTTAATTGCTTTTTGAAAACAAATATTACAGTTCAACCATAGGCAGCCCATATATATGCGTGATAATTCGAACGCGAGAAATGTTTGGGCAATTTGTCAACATGCATGGTGTAACTGAACAAATAGCTGAACTCTTAGACTTAGTCCAAAAATTTTGAGAAACATAAAATTTAAATCTGTCATTAATATGCGATTACATCCTTATAACACTAACAGGATTAAATGTAACATTTAGATGACTACCCTAACCGCGTAATAACTATGTTTTTCACTTTTTTATCTTTAGCCTTTAAAGTATTTTTTTTTCGTAGAAATCTTACATCAATGTAAAGCAACTAAAGGATGGAAAGCTTTGTTTAACGATCAACCCAGCTGAGGTTGAGCTCATGGATGAGAAAAATGATGATGTAACCGCTTGAAGAAACAGTTTCTATGAAATATGGCTAATAATTATGAGAATAATGTAGTTGATCTCACGGTTTTTCTATATTTCTTTTTTATATCTAACAGCGATCCCATAGGCTTAGCTTTTTGGTAATCATCCGAAATTGAGTGAGACCTCAAAATCGTAATCATGTTATGAATTGTTATTCTCTGACGATATTTTATCCCTGTTGTAATACTGGATCTTCCTTGTCTATGGCCCTATAGCAAAGTGTTTCAAAGAAAAATGAAAAAGAAGATCAACTGTCAACTAACAAACACAACTGCATGAACATGAGTTTGACAAACATGAAGTTGCAAAGGAAGAACAAGTGTGGACGTTTTACAACTCCAATGTGGACAGAAGTCATTTTGTAAGAATGCTTTGATATCGCTTTTTGCGGGAATCCTTTGTGTTACGCGCTGTTATCGCTGGTTTTATCACAATCGATTACGAATCAATAATCATGCATAAAACTATTCGTTGGCGCTTTAAAAATGTTGGTATACTCCAATTGTAAACTGCATATATAGCTGATAATTCATTATTAAGAGATATTGACATAATATACAAACTGCAAATAATCCCAAGCAGTTGTTTAGGCGTCATCTGCATGTTTAAAGTCATATTCAGTAAAGCTTCTATTTAGTCGTTAGTGCATGCATGTTATAGATTTGAATCAGTAATCTAAGTTTATCTTGTCTTTATGTGAGGCATGCGAATCAGTATATTCATTGCCAGAAATGCAGGTCCATAAGCGGTCAGATGTGGACTCGTGCGGTTCACTTTTCAGTTCATTATTTCTGGCTGATTCGAAACAGACAATTTGCATCTGGCATTAATGCAGGTAGTAATATAAAAAATGGCCCGCTTGAGATGCTAGCCACACCACTTAGTTCAATATAGTTGAATATTTAATATTTGTATAATTATCATAGCAACTGCAATGAATCATAGCAACAGCTAAAAGAGCTAATAAAGGCCATCAAAATGAACTTCGCCCGCTTAGCGGGACAGCCCGGCTTACAAGATCTCGACACTAATTGCTGCCGAGCCTCAGCGAGGCAGCACACTATTCTTGACGTTACATAACTTTCTTGCTTTCTCGTATCCAGTCCCCGGCCCAGTTATGTATTGTCGACATAAATCTCGATCTGCTTACTGCTTTGGGAGATGTCTGTGCATTTCCAGGGAGCTCATTACGAATTCAAGTTTGTTTGTAAAATGAGAGGGGCGTCAGAATTTCTATTATGTACGCAGCCTGGAAATCGAAACAGCCATATCGCTAAGTATTCAACATGCAGCCATACGAAGGCATATTCAACAGCCTTAATGCCAAATATTCAACAGCTGTGTAAAGGAATATAAATGCATTCGTTTGCGTTGTGATGTACTCAACAACAGCCACGCGAAGGCATATTCATGCAAAGCAGTTCAACTTAATACGAGATTAATAAAGATTCAACAGCCCGCGTATCGCCAAATATTCAACAACCATGCGAAGGCACATTCAACAGCCGTGAGGCCAATATTCAACAGGTTCAACAGCTGTGTGAAGGCATGTAAATATGTTCGTGTGGTGATGTTCTACAGTTCTAGGTATTCAACTGTTTCTGTTATCACAATAGGATATTTTACATGGATAAATATTACATTTTAGTGATAAATGTTTTAGGAAAGTCCTTCAACGTTATCCACAAAGTCAGTTTCATGCAACATTAATAGACCTTTTCAGTAATTATGTCACAATTACATTAAAGTGAGGTTGAGGGGCCAATATCATTGGGCAACTTAACCAAAGAAAATTTTGCCTCATCGACCTGGTAATTACAAATAACGTCCTTTAAAACAATTCCATGCATTACTGGTATACTGTTACCTGATGATTGTGTGGTATCAGTGGGAAACAGGTTAACGTCATGGACCTGATAGTTACAAATAATGGCCTTTAATTGGTTATTAAAACTGTTCTACTACAGAACACTAACACACAATTCATCAAGTAATCTAAATGAACGAATGGTATATAGCCATGTCATTATAACAGTGATAAACTTTAAGAGAACTGTGTTTCAAGAATTAGTATTTTAAACTTTGCACAATATACGTACATGCATTCAGTGTGAAAGATGTTATAAAGTCCGTTCTGCGCATATATACCGCGCATAACAATGTTTGTTTACGTTTGTTATACAACCTTTACTTGACGTATGTGTCGTTTTAATTTTCTTATTTTCTTCTCGTTCTCATAAATAAACCGTTACTTAAAAGTTTATATATTTGTAATTGTAGGACAAGCGAGAAAGTAGCGTCTGTAGCGACGACAAATAGCCTCGCCATTTGGTGTCCTCATTCATCAAATAAATTCTTGAAGCATTCCTTTCAAAATAATATTGCTTTTTTCTAGCAGCCCTATCTTCATCACTCGCAATTCGAGCCTCTTCGCCTTGCGACATAAAATAAAATAATTGTGCTTCCGAACTGTCGTTTGTAATACAACGCATTAATATCTAATACATTAACATTCCGAAAGTTGCTCCCCCACTGAAGGAATGTGTTGCTGCGCGGAAAATATGCGCAGAACGGACTTTACCTTATCTTTAATTGTTGAAAATTTTGATGTACGTAGTAAGTAGGATTCTCTATTGTATTGTGATGTTTTGTGATGTCTATGATGCGCAATCTTAGGTAAATAATGCCATGTGTGATGTGTCATGTTAACTAATTTAATTAATGTAATGAAATGTCTGTGTAACTTTTACTTTCTCCGTCAATTAATGTAAAATTATATTTGACACAAGAGGCGGACTTCTTATAGAAAAAAATACTTTGTGAATTTATGTTAATGTATTGTTAAAAGAATTTTTCTTGAATATTAAAAAAAAAGTGTATTGTGTTATATAGATCACACAGCTAAATAGACATACGCTGATGTCATGATGTTACTCATAAAAAATTTATATAGCTAACTAATCTCTCAAATATCTAATATTCTTTGATGTGGCTGTACGTCACTAATTCTACCAATGACAACACCATACAATGATAGTCATGTTCCCCAACGTACGAACCAAATTAGCTTCCAGATTTCCGGCACGGCAGCATTTTTCTTGCGATGGTAACTTCCCTAATAAAAACTAACGAGATCCCGCTCGAAACTGAGGCGAGAGCTCGCTTAGGGGGATGAAAATATTTTCATATGAACTCTCCAAGCGGGCTGTCAGCCTAGCCCGTTTGCCGAGGTAGAACCAATTTTTTTAATTTCTTATGTTTCTCGGCGTTTCTTTTTATAGTTTTGAACACTACATGATTAAAAACGAACAAACAGTGGCAACGTACTTTAATAGATGCTGATATATATACTATTATAATATAACATTTATAGTACGCGCGTGCTGATTGGTCGAGAAGCGTGTTTCTATAACTGTATAGAAACACGGGAATTTTCCCGCCGAACTTGACAAGCGAAGCGATGTAATGAGAATTTGTAATTGAATCGAATCATAATATTTGTACAAAATCTTTTTATTGAGTTATATTATAAAAGAAATAGAAAACATTTTTTCCTGTGTTTCTATACAGTTATAGAAACACTTGTGGGAGTTTGGGAGAACTCGAAATAACGTGGAAAAACTCGCCCTACGGGCTCGTTTTCCCACTGATTATTTCTCGTTCTCCCAAACTCCCACGCGTGTTTCTATAACTGTATAGAAACACGGAAAATGTTTTCTATTTCTTAAATGTGATATAAACTTTAAACGCAAAGCCAATAAAGGCGATGTAAATAACTTTATCCCGGCAAGCGGGATGAACAGCCCGTATAAACTGCCCCTAAGAATTCAGCCATTTCGCCTTTGACTTCGGCTGGCATGGCAAAACTGCTCTCCGTGCACGTATTTGTCTATCAATGCTAAAACACCTGCTGAAAGTTTTATCACCTTTTTGTATATTGCATGCAGAAAAGATCGCAGAGATCTGACGACATTGTTCACAACAACCACTTGTTTTGTTCGCTGTGGTACTTTTGAAGCTATCAAATTCATTCTTCCGGAACAAATTGCCTGCAGGCAAAATCATTAGCTTAATTCGCTATCTGCGGAAAACTGCGAGTAAATAGCAGACAAAAGTCGTAATTCGCGCGTGAATTAATTCGTCCGAAATACATTAACCATTTGCGACAAGCATTATGATATATACATTAACCATAATTATGACAAATTAGGATAGATGAAAATCCGGTTGTAGATCAACTGCCTCCTTATTAACTGTCCTCTTGATTATGTCAATCATGCCACTAAATTGCGTAAATGTGTTATGTAAATTATAGCAGTATATAGCAGCATGTCGAAACAACCAGCGTGTGAAATGATGATAGCAAAATACATTTAATAATATTACACTGGAGACAGCATTTGACACCACCGAACTATTTTAGCTCGGATTGCTCTACAAGGATCAAGCCCTGGACATCGACCAAAATGTAGGTATAACTGAAACCAGATGTAGGTATAAATGAAATGTTTATTTTGGTCAGTTAGCACTCGTCCGGTTTTCACAACACGTTGTTTATGAATTATCATGAATGATTATATTATCTGATATATCTACTCTTAATATGAAAATTAAAGTATATGTGTTTCTTATATAGCCTTTTCCATTAAAGGCGTACGTCTCTGAGATTGGGACTCTTTTTTAAACATAACTGCAGCAAATATTAAGCTCAGCTTATGTGTGTTTAACCGACTTTAACAAAGAGCTAATACACAAGCATTATTCATGTTATTAATTTTAACATTCATTTTTGTGTAATAACTTTTTGCCTCATATAACGACCTTTATGAGCAGGCATTGATTTTTCTGAATATACTTTAGTTCATCAGTAAAACTGTAATAGTAATTATACTGTGAGTGTACAAAAAAATACAGCTATAACAACTGTTTGCCGGACCCTCTTTAGCACTTGAAGAGCATTAGGGGACCTCTGGTTCGAAATCAACGAGCTCTTAACGCTTCGTAAAACGCACATGCACGAAGCTGGCGGTCATGCGTTCATTGCGTTGTTGTTGATATATCTTTGTTGAGGATGAGTCTTTAATATAAAGACATAGCAAAGGCATTTTATACGACATTCACAATAGACTATCAACGTCAACAAGCGTGTTTACATGCCGCCTGAAGTTCTTCGGAAAAGGTCAAATTTTAAAAGCAATAGTGTGTGCCGAATAGATTTCATGTAATGAACTCTAACAAAGATTTTAGCTATTAGCATGCAATAGATTCGGCAATTGAAAAGTTCGATATCTGAGGCGGACCTAAATCAACAAGGGGAAATTTCTTTTTAGACCAACTAGCAAGCTTGTTTACATAACAATATATGTGACCTTCCACAGGAAAACATACGTTAACGCTATTTCGTTCGTTGAAAAATATCGTTCGTTATCCGTTCGTTTACCGTTCAAACGCTTCAAGCGTTCATTGAAACGATTCAAAATTGTTCCAAAAGCGTTCACCCGTTTGATTTACCGTTCGTTGAAACGTTTGCCGGAATTTCGTTCAATCGCTATGGATTTGGTTCAACATTAGATTAAACATTTGCAATGTTAAACTTTTTAGGGGGTGATTACATGAGCCCCTTTACCCGAGATTCAACGAAGCGTGGGAGGACTTTGAGGTATTGAAATAAGTCTTTATGACTCCAAACAAGCACATGCTATTGTTGTGCAGATTATGCGAATGCAAGGATCATGTTATCTGCTCATTTCAATACCCTGAAATCATCTTACGCTTCGTTGAATCTCGGGTAACCGGGCTCATGTAAACAGCCCCTTAGAGGTAGCGCAGAATGTGTTACACAGAAATAATCCTAGAATAGTAGGCTTGTAATGGGGTTATATAATTTTAGCCGAATTGAATGCTATTACGTACGCTTCATGATTTCATCTTAGCGTTATGCAGACATTAAAGGCAATATGGCTATTCAGTGCATGCAATTATTTCATTAACGTTCATAATAATATTCATTAATTTCACGTCATAAACGCTTCATCATCAAAAAGCTTTCTTTCAAAAATTTATCGTATTTTGAATGCCGGTAATGCAATGATTATAATCTGTACTTTAATACTTTTGTAGCTTCCATAAAGCCAAAGTTCACCACGCGCACAAACAACGTCGCAAGCTATATAATTGTTTAGAGCGTTATGAACCATATGCCTTTGGAAGGTGCTGTCGGAAGTCCTTAATTAAATGTATGCAAACGGAAAAAACCCGATATCAAAATGAATTGCGGAACTTGTCAGGCCTGATATTAAAACTCGTGCATTTTTCAAATTTATTTAGACTTTCAATTCACAAAATTTACTTCATGTATATTGATGTATGTACATTTTAGCACAATTCACCCTCCATGTATTTTTACGTCTGCGTAGCAGCGGAGTCTTAAAATGCCTGTCTTCGATGTAACAAACGCGCTCCTTGATAAATAACTTAGTGTCAAATGTGGTATAACAACTGCCTAAATAGTCAAAACACTTCTCGACGTTTCGACCTGAGGGCCTTCGTCAGGAGAGTGGACTTTAGAACGAAGATAACGATTAAGAAAAGATAAGTGACTCGCAAAACGAGTTTTAGACAAAATGAGGTCAAAATATTCTAGGGAAAGCTTGTGAATGAACGGAGAATAGAAAGTAATATGACTAAACATTTCTTTACGAATATTACTTATGAATACCTTAAGAGAAACCATGGTCGCTGCGATGAGATGTAGATAAGTTCCAATATAACTGAGGAGCAGCGTGGCAGCGTCTTCAAACAACTTAGCATCAAATGTGGTATAACTACTGCCTAAATAGACGAAACACTTCTCGACGTTTTGACCTGAGGGCCTTCGTCAGGAGAATTAGCTCCACTCTCCTGACGAAGGTCCTCAGGTCAAAACGTCGAGAAGTGTTTTGTCTATTCAAGCAGTTGTTATACCACATTTAATTGATGCTAACTGAGTTGTTTGAAGACGCTGCCACGCTGCTCCTTGATAAATAGATGCATGTAGGTGCATTTGTGGATAATCTGACGTCGGAACCTTTGAAGTTTGAAGTTTCACACAACAAATACGGCGGAACTGTATCTCCTCGTATGCTATGTTTTTTTATGCTTGTATCCAACAATTTAAAACAGTAATTATTGCTATTCTGTGGTAGATGTGATTGAAACATTCAGAGCGATCTTAGGAAATATAGATTATGCATTTTAGTAGTAGAGCGTAAATATCTTGATTTGTTTTTTCTTTATTCAATGGCCAACGCAGATGATTTCCTTTCTTAAACTAAGAACTATGCTTATGAGAGCTTTGCTTTAGAGGCAACATTCTTCCCAACTGCATTATAAACGCCTGAGTAGGCGTCTTGTTTGGCTAAAATTTGATTTCGACCCCTCGACAAGCTCCTCGAATCGGAAACGCGGAAAACGGGTTCAAATTGTAGAAAGGATAGAGATTCAATGAGAGTAATGAATAATAATAGAACCACAAAGTGGTCGCACAATGAACATCATATTATATTTTGCTGTGTAAATGAAGCAATCTGATTGGCTGAGAAGCGTTTCACAGCCGGCCGGAAATTTGCATCCGGCCCGGTTTAAACACGAAACGACAAACCAAAGCCACATACGGCTAGAATGTGTGAAACCTGATTCAAAAAGGCTAAAAGACTATTAAGAATAAAAAACATACCCGAAAAACTTGTTAGTTCTGACTTTTTACGCCTTTTTTTGCCTGTCAATACGTTGTTTTTTAAATCGATTTGGCGTTAGCTATATCTATTGCTATGGTAACAATATTTGCCATTCATTGGCTGTTTTCCGAGTAGGATATCCTTATAAGGAGTTGTTGATGTATTAAAATTCTAAAGTAGCTTGCAGAATTTATAGTTTTTATGTGCATTCATTAAATTTGTGGTATTTTTTTGTGTTTTATGAAGTCAACCTAACCTAAAAAATAATTTTAACCTTTAACTGAATATTGAAAATATTCATTAATTTTGATTAGGGCTCCCTTTATTAGGAAATTACGTTCCGGATATTAAATTGTATAATCATGCTTGAACATTGCACTTTAAAAGCTGCCAGCTAGCGCGACGAAATGAACAAATATAAAAATGCTGTTTTTTGCACTGTCGCGTTTTTTGTACGTACGTGCACGGACGTACAAGGTATAAAGTTTAAGACCTAATTTCTTGTAGCTATAATTAATTTTATGCCAGAAAACATCATGATCAAGAGAAGCAAATCATCCACAGAAACCTACCCTATGAATTTATTCAATCGTTGATTTCATAAGAGCCTCCTAAGTGATTTTCAATTTTACCGGCTTGTACGTACGTACAAAAAACGCTTCAGTTGCAGCCCTTTGATGTCGATTATCCATTATGTTCACTTCGCGATACCGCGCTTTCTTTTTCAGGCCCGTCACGGTCGCATGGGCAGATTTTCAATGAGCAGAATCGCTTTAAGGCTTCCACTTACACGTGTTCGTGCGCGAAATCGCACGTACAGCTTGCGCGTTGACGGCCGCCTTGAAGGCAGACAACAGTTCCAACGTCATACGAACCGGTACAAAAAATGAGATCGGCCGCACTGAGTATATGCGAGTAGAGGCTGGGCTTTATCAGTGTCCTAAAAATTCGCAAAACTTTTAATATCATGAACATGCATATTAACGTGGTTAATGCATGTAAAGAATATTAATTTGAGAATGGTTCCATGAATGATGAAAACCGACTGAAGAATGGCGGCAACGTCTTACGTGCATGGAAATAGTTTTTTATACCCTTTGTATAACTTGGTGTAGTTTTATGGTTGACCAAGCTGAGCGCGTTGTCGGGCTGACCGCAAAGTAAATCCCACTCTCTTTCGTCTCTTTATAATTTAGACAGTTGTCTGTTCAACCTCGTACCCAGGGTCTTTTCACCCAGAGTCTTGTTGTCAGTTAACACATTTGCTGCAAAGCTGTTTTTTCTTCTCTCATTTGATTGACACTTTTTCATATTTTTGCTATTTTCTTAGGAACCATATGCAGTATTCTAATATTTGGTTTCTGTTTCTCGTTGTCACTTTGATCTTGAGGACTGTTAATGGAGTCTGTGAGACACGACCAGGTATGTTTAATGATATAACATTTTTTTTTCAAAATCAAGTAATGAGCGGTTGGTGTCATTGTATTGTTACATGCATTATACACAGCACGGTTGTCTACCGCCGATGTGTTGAATGTGAAAGAGCTCAACCACTTTGGTCATATTAAGCAATTTTTTTCCCAGTACAGTGGGCTCACTATTTTAGGTCTTCGCATCAAAAATTAAAAGCTTTTCGTTTACCCACTTTCGTTTACCAGCTTTTCGTTTCATGTAAGTTTTCCGTTGACAATATGAGCTTGCAAAAGTTGGAGAAACTTATTTTATTTGGATCAGCATGCAACACTTTCTCTCTTTACGTGGCGGGGAACCATTTTCTGTGACGAAGGATTTCAGCCTTTCCATCCAAGTTAATTGGCTGCGAAAACTTTCCCTAGCTATAGTCGTGCATGTCTTGTGTGTCCCTGCATGTGCTTATTGATCTTAGGGGATCGAGTCCATGGAATCTCGAACTACAGGGTACGTGTATCAGAAAAAACTAGAAGATTTTAAAATGTTCAGAAAACTATCACTTTATCAAGATATCTCAAAAATATATTTACGTCTAAGTATTTTAGCATCTTCTGGCTTATCTAAAAGTAAAAACTAGCAAAAAAATTAACCTCGAAAAGCGAGAGAACGGTTTGTAAAAGCCTCATTTTTAACCGCTTGTGCAAAGAAAATGAGACGTTGAAAATCCAAGTTCAGTTAAAGAGGTGAAAGTTTTGAATCTTTTGTGCGGCAATGTATCGCAATTTCAAAAAATTTGATAAACATTAGGTCCGCCGCGAAACGTTTAAAAATTGGATTTTTTCCCCCCGGTTACTCCGCTCTCTCGTAACTTTTTACACGCAAGAATGATTACATGCATGAGTGATAGTTGGAATGACGTAATTACCAGCACTCTTTGTTAAATGAAAACAATAAAACAAGAGTATTCATTGTTAGTTATGTTTAAGTACGTCATTCCAACTATCACTCATGCATGTAATCATTCTTGCGTGTAAAAAGTTACGAGAGAGCGGAGTAAACGGGGGGAAAAAATCCAATTTTGAAACGTTTCGCGGCGGACCTAATGTTTATCAAATTTTTTGAAATTGCGATACATTGCACAAAAGATTCCAAACTTTCACCTCTTTAACTGAACTTGGATTTTCAACGTCTCATTTTCTTTGCACAAGCGGTTAAAAATGAGGCTTTTACAAACCGTTCTCCCGCTTTTCGAAGTTAATTTTTCTGCTAGTTTTTACTGTTAGAAGTAGATAACCCCCCCCATATAGCTAGCAAAGGGTGCCGACACAATAGGTTCACGTGAACAAAAATCACGATTCACGTGGACAAAGACCATGCGTTTGCACGTGGGCATGGGTCTTGGATCATGTGAACAAAGAAGTCATGATTCATGTGGACAATGACCATGAGGTACATGTGAACAGGGATCATAGATCATGTGGGATGGAGATTTTCCATCACGTGAATAGGAATCAATCATTGAACATGTGTACAGTAGGATGCATTTAGAGTGTAAATGAGATCATTTACAATTAATTTAATATGTTATAAAATTTATAAGATAATTCACAAATTTCTTCTGCTTTTGCCTCGTTCACGGAGATCTACCCCAGCCAAGAAGCATTTAATAATCTTAATATAGTAGCTATAAACTTTTTTTTTTAAAAAACCCCGACTATTCTTACATGGAATATTTCGGTTTACAAACACAAAAAATATAGTCCAAGAAATACTCCAAACATTTTGCTAAATTACTTCCTTTCTGCCGAGTATACGTCCATCAATTGCAAGTATGGCAGCGCGAATATTAGTTCAAATTCTGTTTTGTGGATTTGCGGTTCCTTAGCACATCATATGCTTCGCCAACTGCTTGCCAAAGCTTAGTTTTTTTCTTCTCTGCTTTTGCCTCATTTACGCAGATCCATCAACCAACCGATCTGGGCTCCTTTTGCTGATTTTTTCAATTTTAACTTCCTCTGTATGAACTTTATTATAATGTTAGCCATAATCTCATCTCTGGCTAAAGTTTTCACTATTGTTAAATCAGCACCGTACATTTGTTTAAATGAATGAGTCATTTTAGAATGAGTACATTGGTGCTTAAGAAATGTAAATGAAGAGATTTCGCTCGGTTGCACACATCAAGTCAGATCCTGTTTACACTGTACCCGATTCGCATGGTCACGACATCAGTTTAAGTTGTTTTACCGTATATTTGTCTCCCAGAATTTTTGTCAGATCATGCTAAAGTAACCATACTACTAAACGTTTGGAGGTGAAACTCCCGTTGACATGATTAATTTTGATGTCGTGACCATGCGAATCGGGACTAAGAGGCTACTTTTGGGATGTAAATTAGGCGCTTGAAAAATTAAATGCGTGGGAAGAGCACGTTGTGGATGTAAATGAGGCCGGCTAGCAAATGATATGCATGGAGAAAGCACGTTGTGGATGTAAATGAGGGGCGTGCGAAATTAGACAAACGTGGGTATGCTAAAGAGGAATGTGAGACCACATGAACAGAGTGTGCAAGTGGTGTGATTAACACGTCGTCTACGCAAATGAATAATCCTTGAAAGTAATATGGGTTACAATTTTGTGGAATGAGCCGATGAGCACATGCGTATAACTGCTCATAATTGCTCGTAACTGCTCATGAGAACATGCTCAACCGCTCGTAGACATTTTTAATACCAAACTATTAAGTAGTATTAATATCAGATTTGGGTAGATTTTGAAGGCAAAATGGGTTGCAATTTGGTGCAATGAGCGTATGAGCATGTGCTCATAACTGCTCATAACTGCTCATAACTGCTCGTGGACACATCCTCATAGCTGCTCATAGCCGCTCATAGCTGCTCATAGCTGCTCATAGCTGCTCATAGCCGCTCATAGCTGCTCATAGCTGCTCATAGCTGCTCATAGCTGCTCATAGCTGCTCATAGCTGCTCATAATTTATTAGTTGCTCATAGCTGCTCATAGCCGCTCATAGCTGCTCATAGCTGCTCATAGCTGCTCATAATTTATTAGTTGCTCATAGCTGCTCATAGCTGCTCATAGCTGCTCATAATTTATTAGTTGCTCATAGCTGCTCATAGCCGCTCATAGCTGCTCATAGCTGCTCATAGCTGCTCATAGCTGCTCATAATTTATTAGTTGCTCATAGCTGCTCATAGCTGCTCATAGCTGCTCATAGCTGCTCATAAATTATTAGTTGCTCATAGCTGCTCATAGCCGCTCATAGCTGCTCATAGCTGCTCATAGCTGCTCATAATTTATTAGTTGCTCATAGCTGCTCATAGCTGCTCATAGCTGCTCATAATTTATTAGTTGCTCATAGCTGCTCATAGCCGCTCATAGCTGCTCATAGCTGCTCATAGCTGCTCATAGCTGCTCATAATTTATTAGTTGCTCATAGCTGCTCATAGCTGCTCATAGCTGCTCATAATTTATTAGTTGCTCATAGCTGCTCATACTGGTTGAACGAAATAACAAAGACAATCATTGGAATAACGATTTTAACATTTATTTTTCTGGTATAATAATTTCTTCTAAATCGTTTTTTATCTCTTTTTGTTCGTTTTTCATGGTTTCTTAATAAGAATGGTTTAGAAAATCATTATTTCTAATTATCATCATCGCTATCTGTATTTTCTTCTTCATCCTGAACCTGGTGATTGTTTAAAAGCCTTTTAATAAGAAACTTTCTCTTATCAACAGCAGCTTCTATTGCCTCTTCTGGATCAAAATCGTCATTTTCAACAAACGCATCTTTTGTGTGCATTATTTTCTTATGTACTGGATCTTTCTTTAGTTGTCTCATCCACAGAAGGCGTTCCAAATAAATATTTTCCAATTCTTTCTGGAGTATAGGCATAATATTCGAGTAAGCTTTCTCCTTAGCAGATTGCTCATCCAGGCCAGTGTTTATTAAGGCTTTCTTTCATTTCTTCAAAATCTGTATTACTTTTTTGCTTTGCTTCTTCTATTAGAGGTATCCATGGATCCATTTTTTCTTCAGTTTCTGAGTCAGTCGTCATCGAACTTTCAGACTTTACAGATGAAGTGGTCGAGACATCGTCCTGCAAATCCCTTTCTTGACTGTCCGAGTCTCTTCGAGACATGCCTCTTTCTTGCTGTTTTAGTGGACAATATTCCCGTTCGTGTCTGCGCAGATTGTAACCGCGTCTAAAGTGCTTCCCGCAAAACTGGCAGCTCATTCCCTTAGGACTGATTGTGTAAAAATGGTTTGTTATTGAGCAGTAACTGGATTTTATGAGCACAGAAGCCGATTAACTCATGAGCAGCTATGAGCAGCTATGAGCAGCTATGAGCAACTAATAAATTATGAGCAGCTATGAGCAGCTATGAGCAACTAATATGAGCAGCTATGAGCAACTAATAAATTATGAGCAGCTATGAGCAGCTATGAGCAGCTATGAGCAACTAATAAATTATGAGCAGCTATGAGCAGCTATGAGCAGCTATGAGCAGCTATGAGCGGCTATGAGCAGCTATGAGCAACTAATAAATTATGAGCAGCTATGAGCAGCTATGAGCAGCTATGAGCAACTAATAAATTATGAGCAGCTATGAGCAGCTATGAGCAGCTATGAGCGGCTATGAGCAGCTATGAGCAACTAATAAATTATGAGCAGCTATGAGCAGCTATGAGCAGCTATGAGCAGCTATGAGCAGCTATGAGCAGCTATGAGCGGCTATGAGCAGCTATGAGCAGCTATGAGCAGCTATGAGCGGCTATGAGCAGCTATGAGGATGTGTCCACGAGCAGTTATGAGCAGTTATGAGCAGTTATGAGCACATGCTCATACGCTCATTGCACCAAATTGCAACCCATTTTGCCTTCAAAATCTACCCAAATCTGATATTAATACTACTTAATAGTTTGGTATTAAAAATGTCTACGAGCGGTTGAGCATGTTCTCATGAGCAGTTACGAGCAATTATGAGCAGTTATACGCATGTGCTCATCGGCTCATTCCACAAAATTGTAACCCATATTACTTTCAAGGATTATTCATTTGCGTAGACGACGTGTTAATCACACCACTTGCACACTCTGTTCATGTGGTCTCACATTCCTCTTTAGCATACCCACGTTTGTCTAATTTCGCACGCCCCTCATTTACATCCACAACGTGCTTTCTCCATGCATATCATTTGCTAGCCGGCCTCATTTACATCCACAACGTGCTCTTCCCACGCATTTAATTTTTCAAGCGCCTAATTTACATCCCAAAAGTAGCCTCTTAGTCCCGATTCGCATGGTCACGACATCAAAATTAATCATGTCAACGGGAGTTTCACCTCCAAACGTTTGGTAGTATGGTTACTTTAGCATGATCTGACAAAAATTCTGGGAGACAAATATACGGTAAAACAACTTAAACTGATGTCGTGACCATGCGAATCGGGTACAGTGTAAACAGGATCTGACTTGATGTGTGCAACCGAGCGAAATCTCTTCATTTACATTTCTTAAGCACCAATGTACTCATTCTAAAATGACTCATTCATTTAAACAAATGTACGGTGCTGATTTAACAATAGTGAAAACTTTAGCCAGAGATGAGATTATGGCTAACATTATAATAAAGTTCATACAGAGGAAGTTAAAATTGAAAAAATCAGCAAAAGGAGCCCAGATCGGTTGGTTGATGGATCTGCGTAAATGAGGCAAAAGCAGAGAAGAAAAAAACTAAGCTTTGGCAAGCAGTTGGCGAAGCATATGATGTGCTAAGGAACCGCAAATCCACAAAACAGAATTTGAACTAATATTCGCGCTGCCATACTTGCAATTGATGGACGTATACTCGGCAGAAAGGAAGTAATTTAGCAAAATGTTTGGAGTATTTCTTGGACTATATTTTTTGTGTTTGTAAACCGAAATATTCCATGTAAGAATAGTCGGGGTTTTTTAAAAAAAAAAGTTTATAGCTACTATATTAAGATTATTAAATGCTTCTTGGCTGGGGTAGATCTCCGTGAACGAGGCAAAAGCAGAAGAAATTTGTGAATTATCTTATAAATTTTATAACATATTAAATTAATTGTAAATGATCTCATTTACACTCTAAATGCATCCTACTGTACACATGTTCAATGATTGATTCCTATTCACGTGATGGAAAATCTCCATCCCACATGATCTATGATCCCTGTTCACATGTACCTCATGGTCATTGTCCACATGAATCATGACTTCTTTGTTCACATGATCCAAGACCCATGCCCACGTGCAAACGCATGGTCTTTGTCCACGTGAATCGTGATTTTTGTTCACGTGAACCTATTGTGTCGGCACCCTTTGCTAGCTATATGGGGGGGGTTATCTACTGTTAGATAAGCCAGAAGATGCTAAAATACTTAGACCTAAATATATTTTTGAGATATCTTGATAAAATGATAGTTTTCTGAACATTTTAAAATCTTCTAGTTTTTTCTGATACACCCTGTATAACGACAATCGGTGTAGAACCGAAATCATTAGATCATTAGTAACCCCAATAAATACAGTAAAAAGCAAATTCCGAATAAACAAGACATCTTGAGAATCAAAATATAATTCAAACAAGACACAGATTAAGACTGTAAATTTTCGACTTTATTACAAAGTCATCTTCAGACAGAATGAAATACAATACTTTACAACGCATATATATAGGCGGAAGGCCGGTAAACCAAGCAGAGCGAAACATGATAAGGTTGTGAATAAAACTAAATATGTATGCTATATTTACAATATGTTAGATAGATTTAAAAAGGGAAAAGAAAGACCTGACAATTAAAATATAGAGAGTTCTTTGCTGGCTGGCCAATAAATACCGTACTTATGATTACATAGGGTAACGAACTTACATGGGAGAACTAGAATACGAACTATCTTTCGCTTGCCCAAGTTCCTCTAAACTTTTCTCATTTTCCATTTCAGAATGCAATCCAGCAACAGTAAAAAATATTAAGTTTTCTGCTCCTATAACTGGGCCGAGGTATTATTCACATCCAGGACCACTAACTTTGACCTGTAATGCATCTGGTGATATCCAAGAGATGTACTGGGAACGAACTGATGATGATGGTACAGTGCGACAATTGAATTACACAACATTTAAGAAAGTTTGGTCCTTTTGGATAGCAACATTAGACAACTATTTATCCACCGGTATTCCTAAGTTTAGTTTCATCTGCGTAGCTCTGGATATTTGCTGTAATAAGCAGATAACAAAACGATCCAAAACTATAAAACTAAGGAAAACTAAATCTACTCCAAGTAAGTTCTCACACCATTTTTTCATTGTTTTTTTCTTTTAATTACTTTGACATTAATTCTTTCAGCGAGCGAAAATAAAAGAGGGTTTCAGAAACTCGCGGATTTTTTGTGCTTGGCAAAATACGCGCGTTAGCTAAAGACTTATATAATCAATTTCCTGTTAAATCTGACTTACTACACTGAAATGAGAAGAATAATCACCCGTGTGAACTGGTGCACACTTTTAAATGCAACAATCTTTCATAACTGCAATAATTTTATTCTATTCTTTCCAAACAAATTAAGTATAATTTGGTATTTCGTGGTACTTGTGCACTCTCTTTTGGATAATTATTTTGCTTTTACTAATTTTGTAGGCAAATGCATTAAAGATGTTTTGATTATTGTTGATACTTCATCTTCGATTGGATTTAGAAACTCTCAACTCTGTATATCCTTTCTTCGTGTACTTGTCAACAATCTTGAACTGAATGTCTCACCAGAAGGAAGCCATATTTCAATCATCACGTTTAGTGATGAGAAAAATACTCAAGTACAATTATCAATGAAAAGTCTGAATAAAGCGGATGTGGAAAACAGAATTGCGATGCTCCAATATCACTATTTGATAGGTTATCATGAAAAAAGAACGGATGTAGCTTTACTAAAAGCAAATGAGGTAAGTCAAATTGTTCATGGTTTTAAATCGAATCAGTTATTCACTGAATATAATTCATACATGCACAGACGAATACAAGGAGTTATATGATATTAAAAAAAATAATAACATTTTTTTTTCAGAAAAAAAAATTATGCTATTATTTTATAGCACTGGAAATATCTCAAATTATCAGCATTATTTAATATATTAACTTTATCGAGTCATCCTAAAATCAAGTATGTTTTTAGTCTTACGTTACTGGTTTGCGACGATAAAAGCATCCAAATAATATATTATCTTTAAAAAAAGCGGCCAAATCAGTAACTATCAATTTGTGACCTGCTTTCCTTTTCTATATAACAAAAAAGCATGTATAATAGTGTCGTATTATATATATATATTATATAATATATATATATGTATATTATAGCTATATATATATATATATTATATATATTATATATATTATATTATATATATTATATATATATATATTTATATTATATATATATATATATAGGGGCTCTAAATATACATAGATTCATTATTTTACAGATATTCAAGAGAAATAATTCACTAAATCATCGACAAGATAAAGATGATGTCATAATTCTGCTCACTGATGGACCACCAACGCGAAGGAGGGGAAAAGTTGAACAACCGCACGACATCGCCATAGCTGAAGCAAAGAAACTGAGAGACAAAGGCATAATCATTGTTGGGATTGCTGCTGGTAACAGTCAACAAAAAGTTAGAACTGTGCCATTCTTGACAAATATATCAACAGCCGGTCAAACGCTCTCATCTACATTTCATGATTTAATTCTGTTGGTCGACAGAATTGTGTACGCTTTCTGTCCCCAACCTTCCCTTGGTGAGACTTCATTCTTTATAAACTTTCAAGTAAAATGCAGGGCGGAAGAGCTTGTAGAGATCCTAACATGTCAGAAAACATGATAGTGAATGATAATTAATATAATGTTGACTGGTTGTGGCGTTCGCGGGGAATATTTTGTTTTCGAATTTTTCTGTTTTTGTCTCCAAATTTGAAAGCTAAGTTTTACAAGAAGCGCGGCTAGTTTCTTAGCATTTCCCACGGAGTCCTTTCAATATTATTTATTTTCTGCCCGGTACCGGAAAATTTTGTTGAACACTTCAGCCGTATATAGCCTGTTAACGCTACTTCAAAAATTTTAGTACCGAAATAATAAATAATATTTTTATTTGTGGCAATTATTAATTTATTCCTATTCATTTGACCATTCATTTGACAAGGGTTATAGACATGTCAAATTACCCTTTTAAAGTTGAGTTTGAAATATTTCTGTTTCCCATGCTGATACACTCTATAGCTACGTAGTTGTATATTTTGAATTCTGCCTTTCTTCAAAGAAAATAGCAGGAAAATTTGGAAAAATTGCATGATCACCACAATTTACAGACTTTATAGTCTTACATATATTTTTAGGACCAAGTAAACCTAGAAATTTGACAGTCGTGGTTAATGGAAGAAGTTTAACACTTTCGTGGCTCAAGCCAGAAATTGCTTCGGATAATATTGTCCAGCATTATCTCGTATCCTGGGGGACAAATCGGAGTAGCCTATCAGTCCAAAAACAGGTTGTGTCGAGTCCTTTTTTACGTGATTTTGGTGAGTATGCACTATATGATTTAATATAGCTGAAATTACAACAGAAGTTATACAACAAGTTTTAAAATATTGAAACAAATATTCAAATCAATCCATTGCACATCAATGTATTTTACACAAACCGAATCAAAGTTGCATCGGAGACAGCGTGCGATGATCGTCGTCGTTTTCACATATCAATAAAATGTAACTGTATCACAATGGCTTTTTTCCACAACCAAAGTGTAGTTTAAATTTCGAATTTGAAATTTATTTAGTCTCCCGGAAGCTAACATATTATAAACTTCTTATATTTAAGAAAACTGCATTGTTAGATACTTGCATACTATTTACAAACATGGGAGAATAATTTTATTATTGTAAATAATTTATTTACCAATCATTTACCAATTACTCACATGCAAAACGCTTTTGAATTAATTTCACAAAATATTAAGTCAAACAATACTAGCTGTTTCTTTGTAAATCGAATTTATACGCATTGTATTGTTTATAGGCACACAAAAGACCTTATGCATAATGACGTACCAAGCCGTGGCGCATCTGGTTTTTCTGGTTTTAGTAAGGTAGTAGTAACGGGAAAAAATTCAAACTTCAAAATTTCCCGCCGTGATTACTAAGACCAGAATCCCCTGCAGGTGTCACGGCTTGTTAAGTCATTATGCATTAGGTCTATTATAGAACTCTGTGTCAGTGTACGTTTTAATTTGTGAATTTGATTTACATTTATTTACGCACAATTCGGTACTGCTTTCATATTATATGGAAAGGAAAAAACGTTTCCATTTATGACTTCTAGTGAGAAAACAGTGAGAAAAGTTCAAGGAGAAATTCTATTCTATCTAATAAATCCATTTATGACCAGTCATCTTCTAGTAATATATCTGATAAATCTTCTAGTCATCTATTCAGTTCTTTCATTTTTTAGAAAAACCTGGATTATACAATTTCAAAGTGCAAGCTGTTGATAAGAATGGTGTTGGTGAAGCTGTCTGTCTTAACAACGTAACAATCGATGAACGAGAGCGTGTTCCGACCATGAGTGCAGAGAATCCACGAGGTGTTTCGACGGACAATGCCGTGGGTGGTCAAAAGGTCTCAACGGCGCTGGTGTTAACAAAAGCTGTAAATTCACAACCAGACTATGCCATTGCAGGGGGCGTAGCAGGATCTGTGTTTATTTGCTTGGCTTCGTTTTCCCTTTTATTTATAGTAAAGAAAATTCGAAATAGACGCAGAGAGAATTCAATAAAGGTAAAACCAAAAGTTTTCGTATATATATATATATATTTATTCGACTCGGTACTTCGAGTCTTCTTCAGAATATCTAAATTATTTACATGTGTATAGCTTTATATATTTAAGTTTCGCGCTGTTCTTTAAGACTCTGTATACGTTGAGAGCGTCTGATTGGTTGTTTTGAAGTTGATCTGATATGAGTGGTAGTTGAGGGATGCGTTGTCATGGTTGACTGCATTTCGTTGTCAGGGATGGTCGCTGTGGAATGATTAGATTGTTGTGTATCAGATGCGGGTGGATTTAAGTTATTATTAGTTACATTAATGTGATTATTGATAGAGTCCTTACGTCTTGTCTTAAGTTGCAGATAGACTGCAGGAATATCAATATGTCTGTTAATGATAAATATCTGTTCATTGATAAATATATATATATATATATTAATATATATATATATATATTATATATATATATATATATTATATATATTAAATATATATATATTGCAAAAAAAAACTAATGTTTACTCAAGATGTAGATCTTTATGAAAAAAGCGAAAATCCACAATAAAGTAATATTGCCAATATTATTTAGTAAATTGACCCTTACTAAAAGGTATAAGCAACTAAAGTAGACGAAGCGGATTCGGTTTTTTTGAAAGATATATTCTCGATAACACAAAACACTCCCTCTGATAACAGCGGTCTCAATTCTCTCTCTCGCACTCAGTCCCTCCCTTGTCTTTAACTCCTATAATCTTATTGATAATAATCTAGATGTGTCAATCATGCAAATCAGCGCCCAAAATTGATGCAATAATTAATCGCGTTAATGAATCACTAGTATTGAGTATTATATATATAATATAATATATATAATATATATATATATATATATATATATAATATATATATATATATATATATATTATATATATTATAATATATATATATATTATAATAGATAGATGTGTAGACAGTCTCCGACAATTATATTGGAATCACTTTTCACTGTACATTTTTTGACAGGAATTTGAATCCTGAATCACAAACCGGTCCAAAACGACAAATTCCCGAAATGATGCATTGCTTGAGCTGGAACAGTTAAACGAAGAAAGCGGTTAGTAATTGTAGCTGCAAGGAAATTTTTCTTTTATTCAAAATAAAGAATCCTATATTCTGCCATTAATTAGTCAAAATTTTGTGTCACTTCACTCAAAGTTGAATGGTAAAGTAAAGTCCCACAAAATATTAATTGATTCAATTAATGCAACCTGTTCAATGTTTCGAATAGAGGCACTCGCTGCCTGCACAGTGGAAAGTTAAATTTGCAAATCTGCATGATAAGTGGCTAAAATGTCTATGATATGATGATAAAAGTGTGGAAAGTATTTTTCATTCTTGGGCATGGCCAGTGACAAACAAATCATTTAAACATACCTATCATAGGTAACAAAATAATTATTATAAAAGAATAGCATTCACTACACTTTTGGTGTCTATTGTCCATATATACTTTCTAACATGGTGTAAAATTTCCCAATTAGCTGGGACATAAAAAAACGCGAATTTTCCTTTAGAGCTCCATCCAGAAGAAATCTCATATGTAACCATATTGAAAGACTGGGAAATTTCGCCTTACCACCTGCACATAATGGAAAAAACACTCGGGGCTGGACAATTTGGAATCGTTAAACAAGCTTCATATACGGCTCCGGGACAGGATAATCCTGAACTTGTTGCTGTCAAAATGTTGAAAGGTAAATAATCTTAAATGAATTCATATTGCATTTTATAATATAACATTTCTAATACGCGTGTGCTGATTGGTCGAGAAGCGTGTTTCTATATAATTTATATAACTGTATAGAAACACGAGACTTTTCTCACCGAAATTGACAAGCGATGTAACGTAATGAGAATTTGTAATTGAATCGAATTATAATATCTGTACAAAATCTTTTTTTTCAGTTATATATATAAATAAAATAGATAAAAAAAATTCTTGTGTTTCAATACAGTCATAGAAACACACTCGACAGTTTGGGAGAACTCGAATTCTAATAACCTCCTTCCAAACCCCCACGCGTGTCTCTATTTAATTAACAATTAGTTTTTGAAGGTGAGGTGATTACATAGCCAGAGGCAACTAATTGTTTTAGTATAAATTTCGAGGTGTTTACAAATAATAATCAACATAATTTCATAAAAATAATTATTTTAAATTTCTTAGTTGAAATACAACCACAAAAAGCTATAGTCACTGACCAGTGACAGTCACTTCAGAGACAGTGAATCTTGGTGAATCGGAATAATGGAAAAAAATAGATAGTCACCTCAAAATCTATGCTAAAACTGCTTAGTATACACCCGACTATTGTCTATTACAAATCCTACATTCTGATTTGCTACTCAACCATTGGTGTGATGATGGTGAAGGTTTGGGAAAAATTCGCTCGCGCGACCGTATAAAATTGAATAAATTAAATTATTTTTCGGTGTAATTGCGGTGTATCGATTTTTTTCTCGAAATTGATATGTCTAGGTACAGGGTGTATACTAAAACAATTAGACAACTTGCCTTTGTTGACAACAATTAGACAACGAGTCCAAGTTGTCTGTGAGCGAATAGTCAACGAAGGCGAAGCCTGATTGTTAAATAGAAACGCAGAAATGTTTTCTATTTCTTAAATATTATATAACGTGCAACTAACTTTTAAAATCTTCGACGTTGTTTCAGATACTGCGAAGGAATCTGATATATCTGATCTTTTGGCCGAGTTGGAGATCTTGAAAAAAATTAACAAAGAACGTCATCCAAATGTAATACGATTTATAGGCGGATGTGTTTTGGAAGGTGAGAAAAAAATGGAAAACCAATATTACTATATTTGTTCATTAATATCTTTCCTTTAGTAGGTAGGGTTGTTGCACTTTGTATCATGTATGTGTGTTTAATTGAAGTCGCGTGCGAATATGAAATGTTTTACTTCAGGAAAACTAATGGTGGTGACAGAATTCTGCTCTGCTGGAAATCTTCGGAAATTTCTTAGAAAAAGCAGAGTTATTAATACACACGAATCGCGTATAACTTCTACTTTGAACGCTCGTCAACTCTTGAAAATGGCTGTTGATGTGGCAAGTGGAATGGCGCATCTTTCGAATCAAAAGGTACTATGACAGTTGTGCCTACTCTACTAGTGCACTAACTCTCAATTTTTAAACGTTGAATTTCCAATCATATATCAAACCGTTTGTTTATGTATGGACTTGACTTCCACTTTATTAAAGTTTATTTCGTTTGCGTTGGGCGGTTTAATAAAGTCCAACAAGATCATAAAATCCATAGTTGTCTGTTTTAGCATGCATGATGCAGCCTACTACGAAATATCATCAATATTGAGTGAGTGCGGGATTCGTTATTCTAGCGTGACTGCTTACTTGGTATTAGAAAATTGCGTTGTTAGGGTATTGAGAAAAAAATTGATTTTGCTCATCAACTTAAAAGCCAAAAGTTCCAATTTCACCAGGGGTCGACTTTCGAGGGCTAATGAAGGCTTATAGCTTATAGTAATTTGACACGAATTTTCTGCTAATTGTACTCGCAGTTTAACCGAGGCTAATACTCTCCATTGAAAATTGACCGTTAAAATCCTCATTCAGTAGCATTTAATAGACCTTTTCTATAATTACGTCAAACATTATCGTTTTAAATTTAGAATCACCTTAGAATCACCTTAAATGCCATGGATTTTAAGTTTTACTCAAAACATTGTTTTTGTACACGTGCATAAAAAGAATTTTTAACTTTGACCAATAAATGTAAAAATAAGTCGTAACACTAAAACGAGGCTACCACGACTGGCAGCCTCGTTCTTGTGTTATAGCTTATTTTTACCCTTTTTTAATCAAAATAAAAAAAATTCATGCATGTTTTAAAGAAGATGTTTTGCATCTTTGCACCTGGCTCATGAGAGTAAAACACAAGGCCCATCTCACTCTCCTAGTTACCCCAGCATCAGGCCCAGCATCTCAAAACGGTAATGTTGTGTCGTAATTATCGAAAGCGTCTATTCCATTCTATTCCATAAGATTCGAAAATTGTGCTTCTATACAAGTACAAACAGGTATCATACATGCAGCCACTGTATCAGTCTTCATGTGAACTACTCTTCCACATTATATGCTTATAAATGCTATTAATAATTATTGCATCCATGCATACTGTTAACGTTCTTGCAATATTTCAGTTTGTCCATCGTGATTTGGCAGCCAGAAATATCCTTCTTGCGGGTGAATTAGATAACGTTGCAAAAATTTCTGATTTCGGTTTGGCGAGAGATATTGCAAGTGCTGAGGAATATATACGAAGCAATCAGGTATATGAAGTGTAATAGTAAGGACAATTTTACTGGAAAATAATGTTTTCATTTGCATGATTGGTTTGCCAAAAGTGGTGAATCTGATTATCTCAGGCATTATTCATAAGCTAGACTAGGAAATATCGGTTTCTTTTTAAATCATTTTAATATAATATATGTTTGATGAAACTTCTACTGAAAATATCAAAGAAACAAAAGAATCTGGACAAAAAAATGAAAGAAAAAATTGACAAAATTGAAAATGTTTAAATTTTATTCAGAACAGACGCCATATCCATTTTAAAAACGGCCCAGTGCAATTATGAATACCTATGCATGTTAAAACACTTCACGATTTTTCCCCGTCGATTTTACTGACATGCCATTACACAAAAAGAGTTGACATAAAAAATACAACTTTGTTTTGTTTTGGAAACAGCACAACTTTTTACGATATAATCATTTAAAAGCACATACTAAGGATTACTTATTTAGCTTTATTTTATTAGAATCTTCTTCCTGTTAAATGGATGGCCTTGGAGAGCCTAATTCATGGTATATTTACAACAGCCAGCGATGTGTAAGTTTTTAGCCTAGTGGTTATAGGTTTACTCCTTGGACAGGTTGACGAGTGGCCATAATAGGTTTGTTCCTAGGCCAGGTAGAGAGTGGACATAGTACGCTTAATTACTCCTTTGCCAGGTTAGAGACCGGTCTTAGTACGTTTGTTCCTTCACCAACGGTCCGGCCCAAGTTAGAGTCTGGCCATTGCACTATTGTTCCTTGGGCAGGTTAGAGACTGGGCAGGGCATAATACGTTTGTTCCTTGGGCAGGTTGGAGACTGGTCATAGTACGTTTGTTCATTGGGCAGGTTAGAGACTGGCCATAGTACGTTTGTTCATTGGGCAGGTTAGAGACTTGGTATAGTACGTTTGTTCATTTGGAAGGTTAGAGACTGGGCATAGTACGTTTGTTCCTTCGACAGGTTAGGGTTGGGTATAGTACGTTTGTTCATTGGGCAGGTTAGAGACTGGTGATAGTACGTTTTTCCTTCGACGGGTTAGAGACTGGGCATTGTACGCTTGTTCCTTCGAAAACAGCCTGGCCCAAGTTAGAGTCTGGCCATTGCACTTTTGTTTATATGGCAGCATTGGCAGGTTAAGACTGGTGGCCACAGTACCTTTGTTCATTGGGCAGTTTAGAGACTGGCCATTGCACTGTTATTTCTTATTTCAAGCTCAGTTTGCCCCTCCCTTTTTCTGCGAATGATGACTATTCAAATTATAAAAGATCCTGACGCAAAATCATACTCATAGACACCGAGAATGTCATGCATCTGACAAACATCAATTATAATCAGCGTTTTTGAATTTATAGATGGAGTTTTGGCGTCCTTCTTTATGAAATCGTGACTTTGGGTATGTGTCATTGTATAGACGAAGTTAATGAATAGTTTGTATACTGAAACATATCGAGAATATTAAATGCGGAAAAAATATGCATGAAATCTATTTTTAAGTCGTGATTCTTTAAAAAGATAAAATTCAATTGCGCTACGCTCTTTTGGGGAAGGGTGTGCACTCCAGGTACGAAGTATTATTGAGAGTTGAACGAGACTTACGCCCGTATTAGGAGCTCACTCACACGGCTCATTTCCATAGCGGTATTTCCACTCAAATATAGGAACTTGATTTTCAGTATTTTTCCTTGGATCCTATCGCTAATTTATACAGAATGTTCTCATTTTAAAATCAGTAATGAAAAAATTTCAATCTCACACTGAATGTGAGCAGTAGCGTAGCCAGCCAGACGATTTTGTCCCGCTATGTAAATTTCAAGTTATTATAATTATCAGAAATTTCTTTAGAAATTTATTGTTTTTACAGTCAATGATCACCAAATATTAGCATAGCGGACAAATCGTCAGGCAGGCTAAGCTACTGAGTGTGAGTGAACTTTTGATACAAGCTTTTAGTGGCTTTGAACATTTCAATTCAATTTGCAAATTTTTTATATCTCTGTCTTTATCAGTCGATGGAAAAGTCGCCATGCAAGGAATAAAAGCCATCATTTTTATTGCTGGAAAACAAAACCATGAAATCAATGACAAAACGACTGTACCTGCAAATTTCCTCAATTTCTTATATTTTTCAGGTGAAGAGCCATACAAGGCGATATCACCGTATAACATAATCAATCATGTCGGATCTGGATGCCGAATGATGAAACCACCTCACTGCTCAAGTGAAATGTAAGTTGGTTACTCTGCTTGCTTTTGTTTATGCCTTACTAGGGCCTAGCTTATTTTTTAGGAAACCCGAATTTAGCTACCCATGCGGGCCTTTAAAACGCATATTGTGCATACAATGCTTCCTTAATTACGTTTAATAAAGTTCGAGGTGTGAATTTATGCGACGCACGATGTTATTTGTTTGATGAAAATGCAAAAACGTGTTACTTCCCCATTGATTTTTCGGCCATTTATACGATAAAGGCCAAATAATATTTTCATAAAGACTCCACAGAAAAATGCCGGACAAGCGTATTCTTCCACGCAGAACCTGACGAAATCTAGAGCGTGTGCTTAACGACATTAGCGAAGATAATTATAAAGAGTTTATATCATATGCCATATTTAGCCATAAGTCATGTATTTGCATTTGAAACAAACAAGAAATGCACGAATTCGTAGCTTAGTACGCATTTAATAAAATCAAAAACAAAATAGTGCATTAATTGTTGAGTATACCTAAACCGTCTGGAGACATCTTATTAATTTCAAAAGCTATAAATTTTCTCTTAAGCATTTCTTTCAGAATCTCGTAATGACGCCGGTAAGGCTGGGCCATTACGGAAAAGAGTCGGTCCATAGGCATCCCAAGAATACGATTTGCATTTTTTAAATTTCGCATTGCTATGACGTAATGCATAATCAATTATCAATATGCTACATATATTTTCCTAAGGTAGGAAAGTCTTGCTCACTTCTATAAACAAACATGTCCGAAAATATCAAAACTCCGTTACAAAAGCCGTAAAAACTATTATAATATAAGCACGGATAACTTTACTGACAACTAGGTGACTTTTCCCCCCTAAAAAATACTCCTTCAAATACTCTTAAGTATTAAAAAATTTAAGATGTTTTGCCGTAATTTTTCTTGTCTTTATGCGGGATACGATCGACTTGAAATTCGTGATAGTTTTCAAGTACAACGCTAGCTGCTCATTGGTACATATTTATAACGTTTGTTCAATAGCCAATTAGCAGCTGGCATTGTACTTGAATCCTGGAAGTAATGAATATCCGAAAATTCTTCTCAGCTAATTACTTTCTTCGGAAGTGACGCTTGCCATATAGTAAAAACGTTTAATGCATCGGTTTCTTTACTCAGATACGAAATAATGTCAAACTGTTGGAAGGTTAATGCGAAGAAACGACCAACATTCTCTGAAATCCGCCAACGTCTTTCATGATTTGATGATTAACGATGAGGTAAAGGTTATCATAATTTTACAGTCATGCATGTGTGCAGGTTGGTATTATAAGCTAAACCTCGAAGATTCTGTCTTTTTATCCATGACTTCATCTTCAATTGCCGTTTGGGAAAAAATATTACAATTCAACCATAGGCAGCCCAAATATATGCGTGATAATTTTAACGCGAGAAATCTTTCGGCAATTTATCAACATGCATGGTGTAATTAAACAAATAGCTGAACTCTTAGACTTAGTCCAAAAATTTACATTTAAATGACTACCCTAACCGCGTAATAACTATGTTTTTCACTTTTTCATCTTTAGCCTTTTAAGTATTTTTTTCCGTAGAAATCTTACATCAATGTAAAGCAACTAAAGGATGGAAAGCTTTGTTTATCGATCAACCCAGCTGAGGTTGAGCTCATGGATGAGAAAAAAGATGATGTAAAATGATGTCCGCTTGAAGAAACCGTTTCTATCAAATATGGCTCAGAATTATGAGAATAATGAAGTTGTTCTCACGGTTTTTCTATATTTTTTTTATATCTAACAACGATCCCATAGGCTTAGCTTTTTGGTAATCACTCGAAATTGAGTGAGAACTCAAAATCGTAATCACGTTATGAATTGTTATTCTCTAAAGATATTTTATCCGTGCTGTAATATTAGATTTAGCATTTTAACAAGATCAAACAGCGAGTGAATAACTAGATCAGTAGGTGTGATTTATTTATCTTCCCTGTCTATGGCCTTAGCAAAGTGTCTCAAAGAAAAAAAAAAGAAGATCAACTGTCAACCAACAACAAACAAACACAACTGAGCATGAGTTTGACAAACATGAAGTTGCAAAGGAAGAACAAGTGTGGATGTTTTACAAGTCCAATGTGGACAGAAGTCACTTTGTAAGAATGCTTTCATATCGCTTTTTACATGGCATTATATGGCATAAGAAGTCATGTATTTTACTTGAAACAAACAAGAAATGCATATATTCGTACTCGTAGCCTGGTACGCATTCGATAAAAACAAAAACAAAACAATGAATTGTTTAGTTTACCTAAATTTTCTGGAGACGTCTTATCCATTTCAATAGCAATTAATTTCCTGACTATTTATTTTTACCTTATTCATTTAGATTTTTTTTTTATCTCGTAATGCCAGTCCATTACGGGAAAGTGCCGGTCCATTACGGAAAAGTGCCGCTCCATTACGGGAAAGTGCCAGTCCATTACGGGAAAGTGCCGGTCCACTACGGAAAAGTGCCAGTCCATTACGGGAAAGTGCCAGTCCAGTACGGGAAAGTGCCGGTCCACTACGGAAAAGTGCCAGTCCATTACGGGAAAGTACCGGTTCCACTGAGCTATATAATAATTCCTGGAGGACCGGCTCGTCATTTTTCGGTAACTTCGCCGCCATCTTTCTGTCCGCAAAAACATGGCGGACTTCGCCCTTCTGCGCAACCGCAGAAGCTCTGCTGACGCCACATGGTTCCTTTTGGCCATGGTAGTTACCACTGACCGGGCTCAATTATGAGCCCGTTACAAGGGTGTTCTCCCCCCTGGATTTATTAAACAACTGGTTCTCCCCCCTGGCCTTTATAAAAAAAATTTCCCGTTTTGTTTTTTTGAAATATAAAGTCATGAAAACATCATTAATTGCATTTTTTTGAAATATAAAGCGTTTTTTTAAGATGAATACAAGTCGTAGACGCTGTTATTGCCAACGCAAGAACAAATATATATTAAAACGTCAAAAAATTGTGGACAAAATTGAAGATTTTAATTCTGACACGAACTGACAGGTGTTTTTTTTATTTTCATTATTTCTACATTCCTGTAACAAATGCTGGAACTTTTTGGCACTGATATTTATGGACATCAATTAGACTTTTTTGAACCCTGCATGAACAGCAGAATTACTGAAAGTATGCAATTAATAATGTTTTTTTGAATGGTCTTGAATGTCTTCAGAACAATATATCTAGGTATAATCCAAAGAAACAGAGGCCAAAGCTCCGGGGCAAGATGCTTGGCAGCTGACTAAGTGCAAGAATATAGTTTCAACCATGAGTCATATTTGCATAATATACTTTTCATTAAGGTTATTTCATCAGCTTAATTGTACCTCAATGGGCTATAAAATTTTCAATATTATCTAATTGCCCCCCTGGACCCCTGGTCTTATTAATGAATAATATTCATCCCTCCATAGACTCAATCACTCCTGATTAGCCCATTGAATTTAGCCCTCTTGAGTTTGATACCATAAACAGAAAATTATAAAAGTGGCTGCATTTATTGTTTTTACAGTCAATGATCACCAAATATTAGCATAGCGGACAAATCGTCAGGCAGGCTAAGCTACTGAGTGTGAGTGAACTTTTGAATACAAGCTTTTATAGTGGCTTTGAACATTTCAATTCAATTTGCAAATTTTTTATATCTCTGTCTTTATCAGTCGATGGAAAAGTCGCCATGCAAGGAATAAAAGCCATCATTTTTATTGCTGGAAAACAAAACCATGAAATCAATGACAAAACGACTGTACCTGCAAATTTCCTCAATTTCTTATATTTTTCAGGTGAAGAGCCATACAAGGCGATATCACCGTATAACATAATCAATCATGTCGGATCTGGATGCCGAATGATGAAACCACCTCACTGCTCAAGTGAAATGTAAGTTGGTTACTCTGCTTGCTTTTGTTTATGCCTTACTAGGGCCTAGCTTATTTTTTAGGAAACCCGAATTTAGCTACCCATGCGGGCCTTTAAAACGCATATTGTGCATACAATGCTTCCTTAATTACGTTTAATAAAGTTCGAGGTGTGAATTTATGCGACGCACGATGTTATTTGTTTGATGAAAATGCAAAAACGTGTTACTTCCCCATTGATTTTTCGGCCATTTATACGATAAAGGCCAAATAATATTTTCATAAAGACTCCACAGAAAAATGCCGGACAAGCGTATTCTTCCACGCAGAACCTGACGAAATCTAGAGCGTGTGCTTAACGACATTAGCGAAGATAATTATAAAGAGTTTATATCATATGCCATATTTAGCCATAAGTCATGTATTTGCATTTGAAACAAACAAGAAATGCACGAATTCGTAGCTTAGTACGCATTTAATAAAATCAAAAACAAAATAGTGCATTAATTGTTGAGTATACCTAAACCGTCTGGAGACATCTTATTAATTTCAAAAGCTATAAATTTTCTCTTAAGCATTTCTTTCAGAATCTCGTAATGACGCCGGTAAGGCTGGGCCATTACGGAAAAGAGTCGGTCCATAGGCATCCCAAGAATACGATTTGCATTTTTTAAATTTCGCATTGCTATGACGTAATGCATAATCAATTATCAATATGCTACATATATTTTCCTAAGGTAGGAAAGTCTTGCTCACTATTCTATAAACAAACATGTCCGAAAATATCAAAACTCCGTTACAAAAGCCGTAAAAACTATTATAAATATAAGCACGGATAACTTTACTGACAACTAGGTGACTTTTCCCCCCTAAAAAATACTCCTTCAAATACTCTTAAGTATTAAAAAATTTAAGATGTTTTGCCGTAATTTTTCTTGTCTTTATGCGGGATACGATCGACTTGAAATTCGTGATAGTTTTCAAGTACAACGCTAGCTGCTCATTGGTACATATTTATAACGTTTGTTCAATAGCCAATTAGCAGCTGGCATTGTACTTGAATCCTGGAAGTAATGAATATCCGAAAATTCTTCTCAGCTAATTACTTTCTTCGGAAGTGACGCTTGCCATATAGTAAAAACGTTTAATGCATCGGTTTCTTTACTCAGATACGAAATAATGTCAAACTGTTGGAAGGTTAATGCGAAGAAACGACCAACATTCTCTGAAATCCGCCAACGTCTTCATGATTTGATGATTAACGATGAGGTAAAGGTTATCATAATTTTACAGTCATGCATGTGTGCAGGTTGGTATTATAAGCTAAACCTCGAAGATTCTGTCTTTTTATCCATGACTTCATCTTCAATTGCCGTTTGGGAAAAAATATTACAATTCAACCATAGGCAGCCCAAATATATGCGTGATAATTTTAACGCGAGAAATCTTTCGGCAATTTATCAACATGCATGGTGTAATTAAACAAATAGCTGAACTCTTAGACTTAGTCCAAAAATTTACATTTAAATGACTACCCTAACCGCGTAATAACTATGTTTTTCACTTTTTCATCTTTAGCCTTTTAAGTATTTTTTTTCCGTAGAAATCTTACATCAATGTAAAGCAACTAAAGGATGGAAAGCTTTGTTTATCGATCAACCCAGCTGAGGTTGAGCTCATGGATGAGAAAAAAGATGATGTAAAATGATGTCCGCTTGAAGAAACCGTTTCTATCAAATATGGCTCAGAATTATGAGAATAATGAAGTTGTTCTCACGGTTTTTCTATATTTTTTTTATATCTAACAACGATCCCATAGGCTTAGCTTTTTGGTAATCACTCGAAATTGAGTGAGAACTCAAAATCGTAATCACGTTATGAATTGTTATTCTCTAAAGATATTTTATCCGTGCTGTAATATTAGATTTAGCATTTTAACAAGATCAAACAGCGAGTGAATAACTAGATCAGTAGGTGTGATTTATTTATCTTCCCTGTCTATGGCCTTAGCAAAGTGTCTCAAAGAAAAAAAAAGAAGATCAACTGTCAACCAACAACAAACAAACACAACTGAGCATGAGTTTGACAAACATGAAGTTGCAAAGGAAGAACAAGTGTGGATGTTTTACAAGTCCAATGTGGACAGAAGTCACTTTGTAAGAATGCTTTCATATCGCTTTTTACATGGCATTATATGGCATAAGAAGTCATGTATTTTACTTGAAACAAACAAGAAATGCATATATTCGTACTCGTAGCCTGGTACGCATTCGATAAAAACAAAAACAAAACAATGAATTGTTTAGTTTACCTAAATTTTCTGGAGACGTCTTATCCATTTCAATAGCAATTAATTTCCTGACTATTTATTTTTACCTTATTCATTTAGATTTTTTTTTTATCTCGTAATGCCAGTCCATTACGGGAAAGTGCCGGTCCATTACGGAAAAGTGCCGCTCCATTACGGGAAAGTGCCAGTCCATTACGGGAAAGTGCCGGTCCACTACGGAAAGAAAAGTGCCAGTCCATTACGGGAAAGTGCCAGTCCAGTACGGGAAAGTGCCGGTCCACTACGGAAAAGTGCCAGTCCATTACGGGAAAGTACCGGTTCCACTGAGCTATAATAATTCCTGGAGGACCGGCTCGTCATTTTTCGGTAACTTCGCCGCCATCTTTCTGTCCGCAAAAACATGGCGGACTTCGCCCTTCTGCGCAACCGCAGAAGCTCTGCTGACGCCACATGGTTCCTTTTGGCCATGGTAGTTACCACTGACCGGGCTCAATTATGAGCCCGTTACAAGGGTGTTCTCCCCCCTGGATTTATTAAACAACTGGTTCTCCCCCCTGGCCTTTATAAAAAAAATTTCCCGTTTTGTTTTTTTGAAATATAAAGTCATGAAAACATCATTAATTGCATTTTTTTGAAATATAAAGCGTTTTTTTAAGATGAATACAAGTCGTAGACGCTGTTATTGCCAACGCAAGAACAAATATATATTAAAACGTCAAAAAATTGTGGACAAAATTGAAGATTTTAATTCTGACACGAACTGACAGGTGTTTTTTTTTATATTTTCATTATTTCTACATTCCTGTAACAAATGCTGGAACTTTTTGGCACTGATATTTATGGACATCAATTAGACTTTTTTGAACCCTGCATGAACAGCAGAATTACTGAAAGTATGCAATTAATAATGTTTTTTTGAATGGTCTTGAATGTCTTCAGAACAATATATCTAGGTATAATCCAAAGAAACAGAGGCCAAAGCTCCGGGGCAAGATGCTTGGCAGCTGACTAAGTGCAAGAATATAGTTTCAACCATGAGTCATATTTGCATAATATACTTTTCATTAAGGTTATTTCATCAGCTTAATTGTACCTCAATGGGCTATAAAATTTTCAATATTATCTAATTGCCCCCCTGGACCCCTGGTCTTATTAATGAATAATATTCATCCCTCCATAGACTCAATCACTCCTGATTAGCCCATTGAATTTAGCCCTCTTGAGTTTGATACCATAAACAGAAAATTATAAAAGTGGCTGCAGATTGAAGATACACTGCTCACACAATGCATGTTTAAATTTATTTCTTTTATAAATATAACAATGGTTATAAAAATACCAGCCACACAACAAAATCAGATAACATGGTAATCAAGGATAACAATGCAGATTCATAACAATGTGTATAATGTGCTTCATACATCTCAGTTCAATGTTCCAACAAATTGCATGACAATTAATAAGCCATCTCTAGCTTGCTTTATTTCATAGCATCCTCATCCTGAAAAATATAAATGGAGATCTGATCAAGATTTATTCACAAGGTGCAAGAAGTTAAAAAATCAATTAATTATAAGCCATGATAATTGATTTGAATTTGACAAGGCAAACGTTTCTTGTACAAGATAATATATTAACTAGGTTTTAACAGTCACCATCATCAGAGGTTGAAATTTACACTGTTTGCAGCAAAAATCTTATTACTTTGTATCAGCACCCACTCCACACTTTTGTCAGTCAGATCATATTAATTATTGCTTAAATCTAATAGACTCACTGGGGGGAAGGTTTACCTATTTACAATTATATAATATTGTTTGCTATCATGAAAACAAAATAGACCAAACTCAAAGATTGACATTGCAAGGAATTTAATTCCTTCCCCACACAAGTCAAGAAAATGATAAAGTTTGAGTACATAACATTGCACATGTACCAAAGGTCTAAAATAGTATATTTGCTGTTTGTACCATAAGTTTTGATGGATTTATATGGATTACCTTTGGTAATCAGTTTATATTCGAGTCCAAAGGCAAAAAACTGAAATTGTTATAAAAACCGGCTTACCTGGATGCCATAAAATAACAGCCGAATGAGAAAAATCATTCCCCCGATAAGTGAATTAAGCCATTCAAAACGTCAGACATATAGAGCACAAAGCTACGTCTCCTTTCCATTTGTTGAACAGGAAAAAAGAAGATTTATATGAAATACAAAAAATACATACCGAAAGCCGAAAATATTTTCATAAAAACCACGAGGGAGATGGACACAGTTTTTCACCTTGTATCGCGGTATGTCAGTGGTAACTACCATGAGAAAAAGGAACCATGTGGCGTCAGCAAAGCTCAAAATCCGCCATGTCAGTTTTGCGGACACGATTTGGCAGCGAGCCGGTCCTCCAGGAATTATTAGAGAGGTTAAGATACCCCGGTTCCGGTGTACGGGTGCGAGTATTTTACCCGTACCCGTAGTCGTAAACCGGGTAAGAAATTCCGGTTAAGATTCCCGTTCGTTTCGGAATCCGGGTAAAAAACAAACATGGCGGCAGCCCAAGAAAGGTAAATATTTATTTGACGTTGTTATACCTTTTTATTGTTATTTTCCTCAAAACAGATTAAATATTTTATAATTGTATTCTTGCAGGAGACAGTTGGATGATTTATTGTTTTGTCTTGCTGCTGAGGACGATGAGGATGAAAGTTTTGAGGAAGATATTGAAAGTATCTTAGCATTTTATATTATGAACGAACCACAAAGCCATTTGTCATTTACAATAGATTTGGATAAAATTGATGAAAATGCGTGCATTAATTTGTTCAGGTATGTCATTGACTGCATCATAGTAAACTATTTGACTACGGAACAAATGGCTCCGATGTATTAAACCATATCCTTACATTCATATCTTATGATTGCTTTAAATTTTGTTGCAGATTTGCCAAGAACGATATTCACCAATTATTGTTGCATTTTTCTATCCCTGCATTTTATAAGTGTCCAAACGGAACTGTTGCTAGTGGATTGGAGGCGTTCTTAATATTGCTGAGACGGCTAACATATCCAAATCGCCTTTCAGATTTATGTTTCTTGTTTGGAAGACCCGAACCAGAACTTAGTATGATTGTCCATCAGGTAAAGTCAAATAGGATTCTGAAATGCTGGCTTCGGCTACTGAGACACCATGTATACTACTGGCCTCAGAGCATTACCATCAGATCTTTATTTGAGTTGTGTTTGATAATATTTTCTCTAGATTCTCAATGACATTTATGAACGGTATCATTACCTGCTTGAAGAGCTTGATCAAAACTGGATTCAAGTTGATGTATTTGCTAGAGCTATTCATGATTCCGGAAGTCCTATTAAAAATTGCTGGGGATTCATCGATGGAACGTTGCGGCCATGCTGCAGACCAATAAGAAACCAAAGAATTCTCTTCTCTGGACATAAGCGTGTACACGGTTTAAAATTTCAGGTTTCACTCATAGGTTTTATGTTTACTGCCATTTAATTAATTAATTTTGAGCTTTTGTCTTTGTTTAGCCATAATATTATTTATATTGTAATGTAATTTCAAAATGAATATTTTTATTCTTTAGAGTGTTGTTTGTCCTAATGGACTTATTTCCAACTTATATGGTCCAATTGCTGGGAAACACCATGATGCATTTATGCTGCATGAGAGCAAATTGTTACCTAAGCTTGAAGATTTATTTAGACCACCCCAAATATTTACATTGTACGGAGATCCAGCATACCCACTTCGACCACATTTACTTGCACCATATAGAGGAGCAGCAGTAACAAGAGATCAACAAAGTTTCAACAAATCCATGAGTAAACTACGTGTATCAGTTGAGTGGACATTTGGTAAACTGGTTCAGTACTTTGCTTTCCTCGATTTCAAAAAGAACCTTAAGGTACTTTTACAACCAATTGGCATGTACTACGTTGTGGGTGCCATTCTAATAAACTGCCATACATGCCTTTATGGCAGCACCACATCAAGATTTTTTAATTTGGCTCCCCCTGATCTCCAAAATTATTTGGGTCATTAAATTAAAGTCTGTAATTATACGCAATAAGTTGAACGATTCATTTTTAATAATTTAACGGCGTCACTCTAACATAATTTTCATTAATGTGGTGCTAGCAAATTATTTTATAACAGAGAAAAGCATTTACAATAAACGTGTGTAAACATGAACATTGATAATTTATTTGGCAAGGGCTATGAAGATTTGAATGGGGGGGCAGATGTTTTCTGGGAAAAATTAGGAGAATCAACAAAATTTGTAGATCTTTATTCATTTCTAGTGTTTCCTGACAGTCAGTTGCTGTACTTCTAGTACATTAGTGTGAAATGTAAATACATAGCCCCATACCACAGAAGTTATGAATGCTCTCTAAGTGTTAACAATAAAATAAAATAATTAACATTTAATCTTCTTTTGAGAACTTGCTCATGAACGATTTTAACATTTCAAACTGTATTGCAATTTGCTTTTCTTGAACTTCTAATCTTTTCTTTTCTAATGCCATTTCTTCTCTTTTTAATTCAGTTTCAATCTCCAATGCATGGTTTCGAAACTCTAGCTCCTTTTCCTTCATTTCATTAGTTGCCTCGCTCTTCTGTGACAGGTATGTAACAAGATCAGACTTGTTGATTCTTTTTCTTTTCTTACCTATCATTTACAATAGCACAAAGTGTGAACTGGTAAGCATTGTATTTTTAGTATATGGTAATTATTAATATGGTAAGGTTAGAAGAGAAACTATAGACTTGCCTTTATTAGTTGAGAGCTCACTTTCATTTGCAGCATCCTCATCTTCAGTGTCACTATTGTTTGGTTGTTCTTTTAAAAAAATATAACCATATATGCCAAAATAAAATATGCCACCAGGACCATTCAAAGGGATGGGGGGGGGGTACTCTGGGCCTGAATGTATGCAAAATATTAATGGTGATGCCTTAAAAAGCTGTTTTAATATTAACTACCCCCCTTCCATACCCCCTCCAAAATTTATTTGCAGCCCTGCATGTTTGCCCCAAACAAAAGCAATTTTTTAACCACTCAGCTTAGGATTGCATCTTTATAACCTACTTTCTCTCATTGAAAGCATAGCAGCATCTCGAAACATTTCTGCATTCTTTCTATCAAATTCATCTTTCTTTCTTTTGGTTGTTGTGGCCTTTTGCATATCATCAATAAATGCAGATATGTCATCCAATAATTGCTCAATTTCACCATACTGTTCTTCAGTGCCTGATCTAAGAAAAAATAATAGGAATAACAAAATAGTTATATCCAGGTGCATTCAACTTCAGTTGTTAACTTGTGCACAATATATATAATTGACAGATGAATATATTATATATTATATATAGAAAGATATTATTACTTCTTTAGTGCAGCAGCATTACCAACTTTGTGGTGTGCTAAAAGCACTTCAAAGTGCTCTTTGCACGAACGGCCTTTAATTACAGTTTGAACTGTATCACCCCATGCATGTTGGAGGTTAGCTGCAATTAAATTCCAGTCATTGGTAGACTTTGGTCGAGCAGAGACCACTTCCCTTAACAAGTCCACATCGTGACAAGCATGCCATCTAAACATTGTCTATAGTATTTATAAAGAGGAATGAAAAAAGCTGTTAATGAATTACTAATGAAACCATTATCAATAACTTTGGCACAGTTACTTTACAACAGTAACAATTGCCCTTTTTAAACATCAGCCTTTTGCATGAATATAAAGATAGATAACTGGAAAAAATATTGAGAAACGTCGACATTTCGAGCGAAGGATCTTCGTCAGGTGTTAGACTTCTAAATTTTTTTATTTTCTTTGCCCCGACCTATCCCTCCCTCACTGAACTATCAATGATAGATTATCTATCTATACTTTAACGATAATAAAATATATACATACCCGCTTTTCCATCTCAAAAACGTTGAAAAACTTTACTCGTTTTTATCGACGGGTAAATGCCTTTCTACCGCGGGAAAACGGGAAGATATTACGGGTAAATTTGCTGACATCAGCAAAAAATAGTAAACAAGATGGCGATACCCGTACCCGTACACCGGAACCGGGGTATCTTAACCTCTCTATTATATAGCTCAGTGACCGGTTCACTACGGGAAAGTGCCGGTCCATTACGGAAAAGTGCCGGTCCATTACGGAAAAGTGCCAGTCCACTACGGGAAAGGGCTATCTTTAAAAGGGGGAACGGGGAATGGGGGAATGGGGGAATCGCGGAATGGGGGAACCAGGGAATGGGGGAATCGGGGAATGGGGGAATGGGGGAATGGGGGAATCGGGGAATGGGGGAATCGGGGAATCGGGGAATGGGGGAATCGGGAAATCGGGGAATGGGGGAATCGGGGAATGGGGGAATCGGGGAAACTGAAAATGAGATAAAGGGAAAATGCGATTCATTGAGATAAAAAACGCGATAAAGGGTCGGAATAGCCTGAAAAGCGGCTCTCAGAGGGAATAAAAAGCCGTTTGAATAAAGCTCAATCTTCTTGTAAACTAGAACTGAACTGGCGAACTTTGATTTGAGTAGACATTGATGGCGTTTACACACTGCAAGATAGTTCTTTGCACAGTTAAATTGTACCATGTGGCCTTTTGTAACACCATCAATAGGGTGGTTCCAAGCCTAGGCTACATAGCCTTTAATACGACTTGTTTGCTTTCCCGTTCCATGGCTTATTCTTAATTAATGTTTCAAGAACTGAAGGTCTTCCAAATATTTAGAATAAATTTGAAAGCTTCCGATTGGCTAAAGGTGTTTGCATGCATGATTGACATAAAATAGAGCACACGTTTTCCTAGCCAAAATGGCAGGAAGCTTTAAAATACAACAGCTTAGCAAAAAGAAAGAAAAAAAAAAATTGACGGCCTTGCAACTTTCGATTGGGAGTGTTTTGCAAAGTGTAAGAAGCTTGGAAGCGGGACGTTTGGCGTTGTATATCTCGGCAAATATAACAATCGCCGGGAAGTTGTTGTAAAAGAAGTTAAAGACTCGTCGTACGATGCTCGTCGTATTTAATATTTGTCGTATTTAATAATAATAATGAAATATCACATTTTTATATCGCGATTTCCCCATTCCCCGATTCCTCGATTCCCCGATTCCCCCATTCCCCCATTCCCCGATTCCCCCATTCCCCGATTCCCCCATTCCCCGATTCCCCCATTCCCCGATTCCCCCATTCCCCGATTCCTCGTTCCCCCTTTTAAAGATAGCCACGGGAAAGTGCCGGTCCATTACGCGAAAGTGCCAGTCCATTACGGAAAAGTGCGGGTCCATCACGGGAAAGTGCCGGTCCATTACGGAAAAGTGCCGGTCCATTACGGGAAAGTGCCGGTCCATTACGGAAAAGTGCCAGTCCATTACGGAAAAGTGCGGGTCCATCACGGGAAAGTGCCGGTCCATTACGGAAAAGTGCCGGTCCATTACGGGAAAGTGCCGGTCCATTACGGAAAAGTGCGGGTCCATTACGCGAAAGTAATGGACCCCTGAAAATTTTCTCTGCCAATCACTGAGCTCCATTTTACCGGAAGTGATATAATATATACAGATATATACTTGTCATATAATAATGATAAATGATTTTAGGTTTTTATATGAGTTTTATATTTTTTTCTATTTTATAAAGTATTATAAAAAAGAAAATCTTCACGCAAGCTTCAAAAACGAAGTGATTGAATGCCTAAATAATGGGACCTTGATTTGCATCGAAAAAGCTTTTATTTCTTGTGTAAATAATATTCCCGATGTACAAAGGAAAACATTGTGAAAATAGTAAGTACATGAAATATATACGCGTTTCGGGTTGCAATTTGCCTTGTGGCTAGGAACGTATCGCATTCCAGATGTAAAATTCCCTTTCAATATTCAATATAACATGCAACTTTGTATACCTGAAAAGACATGCGGGAAACTACTAATAGACCCTTTCTATAATAACGTCACAACATCATCGTCGTTGCCACAAATAGACACGCGTGAGCTTATCATAACTTGTGATAAATGATAACGAGTGGTTCAGAAACAAAAAAAAAAAATTCTGCAATCATTGTTACGAGAATGAACATATCTCGATGAAAGTCGAATTTTATGGTTGTTCATAAGATATATTAATTGATATAATACAAAAATATATAATCCCAAGCAAATGTTCAGGCCTCATCTGCATGTCTAAAGTCGCATTCAGTAAAGCTCCTATTTAGTTGTTTTCTTTGACTACAGTTACTAGTGCATGCATGTTATATTTGAATTAATCTGAGTTTATCTTGTCTTTGTGTGTGGTATATTCAGTTTATTCATTGCAAAAAATACAGGACCATAAGCGGTTAGGCGTGGACAGTTTTCTGTTGATTTTGTCTGGCTTAATTCGAAACAGACAATATGCATATGGCATTAATGCAGGTATAGTAATATAACCCACTTGAGATGCTTGCGACGCCAATTAGTTCAATATAGTTAAATATTTAATATTCGTATAATATTGTATCATACAGCAAGAGCTAAAAGAAAATAAGGGCCTTCAATGCGTTGGGCAACACATTCAAATGTCTTTTAAGCTTCTAAAATGCAATGTAAATAAAGCTAGAGCCTTCACGAGCCAGATCATATGTGGGTATACGATTTGCCGATGTCCGTCTTAAGAAAATGTGAATATAGTTAGCATTTCATAAGGTACGTTGTCCACATGCATGTATAATTTTAGACTGAAACTTAGTGTAAAGATTGAGGGGTGGGTCGCAAATTCAAACCGGTTGCTTCAAATTATCGCTTCTAACGTGTAGACAACATAATATTATATTTGTATTTTACTCAAAATCCAGCCTTTATCAACACATTGTTTATTCTTATATATTGAAGTATTTATAATTCTTGACTTAATTGCACTATGATCAATTGGAGGAAAATTCGGTAAAGTGGCGATCTTTGTAGAGCATCTGAACGTTCGTTCCGTTTCATTTTAGTATGATTTTCGATTTCTTGTTTGTACTGCAGGACGAATTCTAAACGAACTGCACTAAGTTAAATGTCTATCTTTAAGATAATAGTAATAAGCGTGATTCCTAAATATTGAAGCGTGCTGAATTTATTTTAGGCTTTTGTTTATAAACAAAACAAGTACTTTTTCGAGCACTGTATCGCGTTTTGCAAAAAAAATAGCCTAGCTATATCACCAATTTATGCTTATTTTTAAAGCTGAAAATATTATCTGTTACTAAAACTAGTTTCTCTACCATGAAAAATTCGAAAATACGACTTTAAAGACAGCTAAATTGCACTTGCATATTTCACAAGAAAAAATATTCGATGATGTCACAATACTAATAATTCAGTCATTTGGCTGGAACATCAAAACTGCTCTCCGTGCAAGTGTTTGTTTATCAATGTTAAAACACCTGTTGAAAATGTTATTACTTTTTTATATCACTGTAAATTTATTTAGGCATGCAAGCAAATTTCCCGCCACAATACCCGCGAAAATCGCGCCTCTCGTGTATTCCACGCCATTTCCTACTAGCGCATGCGCAGAAAAATGTCCCCTCTGTTCTGCGTTGCTGGAAAAGATCGCAGAGATCTGATGACATTGTTTACAACAACCACTGGTTTTGTTGGCTGTGGTACTTTTAAAATTAAAGTCGTAATTCGCGCGTGCTAATTCGACCCAAATAAATTAACATTGGCCAGAAGTGAGTTATGACGATTAAGAAAGATGAAAATCCGGTTGTGGATCTACTGTTCTCCATGTCAAATGCCCTCTTGATTATGTCAATCATGCCACTAAATTGCGTGAATGTGTTATGTAAATTATTGTAGCCGCATCAGAACAACAAGCTTGTGAAATGATGAAAGCAAAACACATTTAATAATATTACACTGGAAACAGCATTTGCACCACCGAGCTATTTTAACTCAGGTTATTACTCAACAAGGATCAAGCTCTGGCCATCGGCCGAAAGCCAAACCAGAATGTATGTATAACTAAAATATTTATTTTTGTTAGTTAGCACTCGTCCGGTTCTCACAATACGTTGTTTATAAAATAATCATCATGAATGATTATATATTATCTGATATCGCTATAATTATACTCTTGCTAATAAAACTAAATTATATATGTATTTCTTAGCCTTATCCATCAAAGATAGCGAGTCTCTGAGATAGCGATTCTTTTTAAACATAACGCAGCGAATATTAAGGTTAAGGTTGACTAATGTGTGTTTACCCGTCTTTAACAAGTAGCTTATTCCCAAGAATTATTCATGCTATTAATTTTAACATGTGTCATAATTAACTTTTTCCTCATACACTGACGACCTTTATCAGCAGGCATCGATGTTTCTGAATACTTTAGTTCATCAGTATTACTATATGACTGTGAGTGTGAAAAAATACAGCTATAACAACTGTTTGCCGGACCCTCTTCAACACTTGAAGAGCAGTTAGAGGACCTTTGTCTCGAAATCAAAAGGCTCTGAACGCTGGAAAAAAAAAACGCACATGCACGGAGCTGGCGGTCATGCATTGTTGTTCATATATCTTTGTTGAGGATGAGTCTTTAAAGACATAGTAAAGGCACTTTATACGACATTCACAATAGACTGTCAGCGTCAATAAGCGTTTTTACATGCTTCCTAAAGCTTTTCGGAGAAGGCTAAATTTTAAGACAATTGTTTGTGCCGAATGGAATTCATTAATTATAATGAATTCTAACCGAGATTTTAGCTATTAACAATTGGTTCGGCACATGAAAAGTTCGATATCTAAGGCTGACCTAAAGCAGCAAGGGAAAATTTCGTTTTAGCAGCCAGCAAGCTTGTTTACATTTTCTGTAACCCAATCAGAATGCGTAAATTTTGATAAAAAGTACAATATATACAATTTTATATGAAGTACTAATACTGATTGGCTTTGCTTGAAAAATATAAACAAATATGGCGATTAGTTAAAACGAAATTCATCCTTGTTAGCTAAAGCATGGTTCAGTCAGTGGTTCACACGAGTGAAATAAACACTAGCTTGCAAATGTCAAAACGATGAAATGCAATGAGGCGTGCGACATAAGCATCGATATAAGCACAGGGTGATGAGCATAAGACTCGAAGCATAACAAAGCAGAAAGACATTGGAACTGAAGATAAATTCCTTTAACCTTTGGATTTTTAAGTGGTCTTTTTGACGGCTAGACGAAAAAAATTCTTTTGTAACTCTACTTGCTCTACATTGGTGTGATATTATATTGGAATGATATTATAATTTATTGTGTTATACCTAATGTCAAAATTCATCTTTCTTGCTTTCCTATTGGACAAGAAATGCACGCGTCATGCATGGAGGGCTTCAAATCTTCATGATTACGTGTGATCAACACGAGCTGGCATCAAATAGATTTTTCCGCACGCGGCGAGTGGGTTTGCTTGGAAAGATTTGATTGGCTAATTTGCAGCGCGGGAAAAGTTCGGACAGCAAAATATTGAAAAAAATATTATCTAAGAAGCCTAACAATAGATATCACAGCAATAACAGATGAGACCTCGGTTGAATCTGTTTTTTCTTTGTCCTGGTGGTCACGACAGTGTCTGTAAACATGTAGCTGCTTGTTTGTCTTTTGTTCACGACTGTCTGTATTCCTCATCAGGTCCAACGGACAGGCTTTGGTATTAATTTACCCGAAGTTTTGCGACAACCACTCAAATACTTTCAAGGCTTTCCACGCAAAACCCATGCGCCGTGTGCAAAGAGGTCTATAGGGAAAATTATGAAATTTCATGCCCGTTTCTATGCTTTCCCTCGCAACGTGATCCTGGATACTTGAATCATCCTTTCGTTTTAAAAACACCACTTGTCCTCTCGGTCACATTTGCCAGTTTTAGCCAACACATTTGATGCAAAATCTGTTTTTTTCTTCTCTAATTTGATTGACGGTTTCACTTCAATCATATGCACACTTTTTTTTCATATTTTTTGCTTCTTTTCTTAGGAAACATATGCATTATTCTAATATTTGGTTTATGTTTTTGGTCGTCACTTTGATCTCGCGGACTGCTAATGGAGTCTGTAAGCAACAACCGGGTATGCTTGATGATAAAACATTGTTTTCAAAATCAACAAATGAACGATTGGGGTCATCGTACTGTTACATGCAATCTACACAGCACCGCTCTCTATACAATGATTCAGTAAATTCTATAAATGTTTTCCCTGTATACAGAGGGCTCGGTTTTTCAGGTCTTCGCAACAAAAAATTAAAAGCTTTTCGTTTACCCACTGCTCTCTATTTTATGTACGTTTTCCTCTGACAATATGAGCCTGCAAAAGTTTTAATTTGGATCAGCATTAAACATTTCCTCTCTTTACGGGGCGAAGAACCATTTTCTTTTATGACGAATTGCACCCTTTCCATCCAAATTAATTGGCTACGAAACCTTTCCCTAGCTATAGTCGTGCATGTGTCGTGTGTCCCTGTCCTTGTCGATCTTAGGGGATCGAGTCCATTGAATATTGAATTATAACAACAGTCAGATTTTTCTGTTGCAACTGAAATCATTAGTAAACCTAATATATACGGTACTTATAATTACATTACGCGACGAACTTACAAAGACGAACTAGAATACGAACTATATCTTTCGCTTGCCCAAGTTCCTCTAAACTTTTCTTATTTTCCATTGCAGAATGCGGACGAACAACACCAAAGAATATTAAGTTTTCTGGTCTTATAACTGGGCCGAGATATTATTCGCATCCAGGACCACTAACTTTGACCTGTAATGCATCTGGTGATATACAAGAGATGTACTGGGAACGAACTGATGTTAATGGTAGTGTGCGACAATTGAATTACACAACATTTGGGAAAGTTTCGTCCTTTTGGATTGCAACATTAGACAACTATTTATCCACCAACGATCCTAGGTTTAGTTTCATCTGCGTAGCTCTGGATATTTGCTGTAATAAGCAGATAACAGAACGATCCAAAACTATAGAACTAAGGAAAACTAAAGCTACTCCAAGTAAGTTCTCCCACCATTTTTTTATTGTTTTGTTCTTTTACTTTCGCCTAATTTTTTTTGCGTGCGAATATAATTGAGGGTTTTAAAAACTCGTGGATTTTCTTTGCCTCAAAAATACGCGCCTCAGCTAATGACCTATATAATCAAATTTCTGTTAGATCTAACTTTTTACATTAAAATCAGAAGAAAAATCGCCTGTATATGAACAGGTGCCCACTTTTAAATCCAACAATCTTTGATAAATGCAATAATTTATATTCTTTCCAAACAAATTAAGTATAATTTGGTACTTCGAGGTACTTGTGCACTCTCTTTTGGATTAATCATTTTGCCGTTTTACTAATTTTGTAGGCAAATGCATTAAAGATATTTTGATTATTGTTGATAATACAGCTTTTCTTCAACACATAAACTTTATGTACTGTAAAGTCTTTCTTCATGTACTTGTCGACAATCTTCAACTGAATGTCTCACCAGAAGGAAGCCATATTTCAATCATGGCGTTTAGTGACAAGGGATATACTGAAGTACTATTATCAATGAAAAGTCGGAATAAAACGGATTTGGTAAGCAGAATCATCGGGCTCCGCCATCCCTTTTGGACAAGTCATCATCTAAAAAGAACAGATGTAGCCTTACTAAAAGCAAATGAGGTAAGTCAAATTGTTTATGGTTTCAAATCTAATCATTTATTCAGTGAATGTATAATTGTAAAATAACATGTATATAACGCGTGTTCTGACTGCATGGTCGAAGCCCGTGTTTGAAACAGGCCATCCAAACACGGAAATGTAAAGTTTTAGAAAATTTAAATTTAAATTCGCGCGCTTTTCTTAACTCTCGCAACACTCCCGCGTGTTTAGATCAGGCCACCCAAACACGGAAACCATTAAGTAATTGTATAATGATATCAAAACAAATGCAATGAGTTATATGATCTTAAAAAAGTCAATAACATTTTTTTTGGAAAAAAAACAAATTATGCTATCAAATTATAGTCCTGGGAATATCTCAAATTATCAGTACTATTTAAAATATTGACTATATCGAGCCATCCTAAAATCAAGTATGTTTTTAGTCTTATATTAATGGTTTGCGACGATAAAAGCATGCAATTTTTTTTAAGGATAGCGGCCAAATCAATAACCATCAATTTGTGACCTGCTTTCCTTTGCAATATAACAAAAAGTGTGTATAATAGCGTCTATATAAGGGCTCTAAATATACATAGATTGATCATTTTACAGATATTCAAGAGAAATAATTCACTAAATCATCGAGAAGATAAAGACGATGTCATAATCCTGCTCACTGATGGGCCACCAACGACAAGGTCGTCAGAAGTTGAAGAACCGCACGACATCGCCATAGCTGAAGCAAAAAAACTGAGAGACAAAGGCATAATCATTGTTGGGATTGCTGTTGGTAACCGTCAACAAAAAGTTAGAACGGTGCCATTCTTGACAAATATATCAACAGCTGGTCAAACGCTTACATCATCATTTGATGATTTGGGTCTGTTGGACGACAGAATTGTCTACGCTTTCTGTCCCCGACCTCCTCTTGGTAAGACTTCATTCTTCATTATAAACTTTCAAGTAAAATGCTGACCCGAAGAGCTATAGTATGTAGATCCGTAAAACGTCCGAAAACACGATAATTACTGAATTATGAATAAAGTGTTGACTGGTTGTGGCGTTCGGCGGGAACATTTTGTTTTCAATTTTTTCTGTTTTGTCGCCAGTTAACCCTCATCAAAAATTTTAGTACCGAAAGCTAAGAATAAATAATATTTTTATCTTTGGCAATTATTAATTTAATGCTACTCCTAATCATTTAACAAAGGATTATAGACATTACCATTTTTAATTTGGGTTTAAAATATTTCAATTTTCCTTACTGATACACTCTATAGGTACATAGTCGTATAAATTATTTTGAATTCTGCCTTTCTTCTAAGAAAATGGCGGATCTCATTTTAAAAAGTTTGGAGAAACTGCATGATCATCACAATTTACAGACTTTACTCTTACATCTATTTTTATAGGACCAAGTGAACCTAGAAACTTCTCCGTCGTGGTACATGGAAAAAGTTTAACACTTTCATGGCTGAAGCCAGAAATTGCTGCTAATAATATTGTCGATCATTATATAGTATCCTGGGGGACAAATCAGAGTGACTTATTGTTCCAAAAACCAGTTGAGTCAAGTCCTTTTTTATGTGATTTTGGTGAGTACGCACTATACTATTTAACGTAGCTGAAATTGCAACAGAAGTTATACAAAAAGGTTTTAAAATATTGAAACAAATTTCGTATAAGCAATAATGTTGAAATCAATCACTTTCACAACAATGCGCTTTACACCAACCGAAGTGAAAATGCATTGAAACAGCGCACGATGATCGTCGTCGTTTTAGATATCAAAAAAATGTAACTATATAACAATGCCCTTCTTGCACAGTCAAAGTTTAGTGTGAACTTCGAATTTGAAATTTTGTCAGTTTCCTATGCCTATTAATTGCCAATTTCATGGGGACTAAATATAAACTTCTCATAACTGAGAAAACTGCTTATGACCAGTAATCTTCTAGTCATCGATCTAATAAATCTTCTAGTCATCTATTCATTTCCTTCATTTTTTAGAAAAACCTGGATTATACAATTTTAAAGTGCAAGGTGTTGATAAGAATGGTATCAGTGGTGAAGCCGTCTATCTTTACAACGTAACAATCGAGGGACGGAAGGGTGTTCCAACAAAGAGTGCAGAGAATCCACGAGTTGTTTCAACGGACAATGCCGTGGGTGGTCAAAACATCTCAACGGCCATTATTGGGGCGGTAGCAGGATCTGGTGTGTTTATTTGCCTTGCTGCGTTTTCCCTTTTTTTTATAGTAAAGAAAATTCAGAATAGACGCAAAAATAATTCGATCAAGGTAAACCAACAGTTTCCACATATTTTTTATATACTATATATATATAGTAATGATATATAATATAGACATTTACTCAGTGGAGCAGCCAGCATCGATAATTGGGGTGGAGCCCATATACATATTTATATGTTAACAGACTGTAAAGACAATTGATTTGAAAAGAATTTAATCCTGCGTATCACGAATATATGAATATCGGTCCCCAAATTCTAGTTCTGCATGGCTACGCCAATATCATTTATCTTTTCTGTTTCAAACAGTGTGTGATGACTGCAAATTATGAAAATGAATCACTATTATTGCATATCTGTATATCTGTATGTAACTCCGCTGCGTGTTTCTTCGGAAAGAAAATGCTAACAAAAGATTTTCTTGCATGATAGGAAATAGCATGCAGGCACGGCTACATGCATGGCTTCTTTTTGCAGATGTCGCCTTCGTAATCATGGATGTTCATATCTACTGTAATAGATCTCCGATGTTCACATAAATTTTCGCCCTCCGCTATTACGGATGTTCATATCTACTATAATAGACCTTTCCCCTTCATGGCGTTTAAGTGCGCAATGCGTGACTTGCGGTAGTTGATTCCGCCATATATGTTCAGGAGCGATTTGTTTCTAGATTAAGTTAACGATCAACAAAAAAAAGCCAAAAGAATCGGAAAGCTTTTCTTACAACGAAAAAATCACTTCCAACGGCAGAGTGATATCGCAGCTCAAAGTTGTTTCATAATCAACTATCGTCACGCATTGCGCGCTTGAAAGCTAAAAGGGGAAAGATCTATTTCATCAAGTATATGCAAGACAGAATGTCTGAAAACTAATGTTTCAAGATGTAGATATTTATGAAAAAAGTCAAAATTTACAATTTTTTTTTTCTTTATATGAAAGGAATTTGAATCCTGGATCGCAAATTCCCGAAATGATACATTGCTTGAGCTGGAACAGTTGAACGAAGAAAGCGGTTAGTAACTGTAGCTGCAGGGAAATTTTTCTTTTATTCAAAACAAAGAATTTATATTCTCCCATTAATTAGTTAAAATTTTGTGTCACTTCACTCAATGTTGAACTGTAAAGTGAAGTACCACAAAATCTTAACTGATTCAATTAATGCAAGCTGTTCAATGTTTCGAATAGAGGCACTGGCTGCCTGCACAGTGGAAAGTTAAATTTGCAAATCTACATGATAAGTAGCTAAAATGTCTTTGATATGATGATAAAAGTGTGAAAGGGATTTTTCATTCTTGAACATGGCAAAAAACAAATGATTTAGGGTCTGTTGGACGACAGAATTGTCACACCTGTCATATGTAACAAAATGATATAAAAGAATAGCATTCACTAGACTTTTGGTGTCTATTGTCCATATATACTTTCTAACATGGTGTAAAATTTCCCAAATTAGCTGGGACATGAGAAAATGCGAATTTTCCTTTAGAGCTCCAGCCAGAAGAGATCTCATATGTAACCTTATTAAAAGACTGGGAAATTTCGCCAAACCAACTGCACATAATGGAAAAAACACTCGGGGCTGGACAATTTGGAATCGTTAAACAAGCTTCATATACGGCTCCGGGCACGATAATGCTGAGCTTGTTGCTGTCAAAATGTTGAAAGGTCAATAATCTTAAATCAATTCCTATTGCTATATATAATTTCCCACCGAAATTGACAAGCGAAGTAATGTAATTAGAATTTGTAATTGAATCGAGCTATAATATCTGTACAAAATCTTTTTATTGAGTTATAGTATGAATGACATAGATTAAAAAAATTTCTTATGTTTCTATTCAGTCATAGAAACACGCTCAAGTGTTTGGGAGAACTCGAATTAATAACGTCCTCCTAAACCCCAAGGGGGGCCTCTATTTAATAATTAGTTCTTTGAAGGCGAGGTGATTACTGAGCCAGAGGCGACTAAATATTTTAGTATAAATTTCGAGGTGATTGCAAATAATAATCAAAATAATTTCATAAAAAAGTCTAATTACTTCAAATCTCAAAGTTGAAAAACACCAACAAAAAGCTATAGTCACCGACCAATGACTATCACTTCAGATACAGTGAATCTTGACCAATCAGAATGCAGCTGGAAAAACAATAGTCACCTCGAAATTTATACTAAAACTGTTTAGAAACATGGAAAATGTTTTCTATTTCTTATAGATATTATATAAAGCACAACTTTTAAAATTGTTGACGTTGTTTCAGATACTGCGAAGAAGTCTGATATATCTGATCTTTTGGCTGAGTTGGAGACTTTAAAAAAAATTAACAAAGAACCTCATCCAAATGTAATACGATTTATAGGCGGTTGTTCAGTGGAAGGTACGACAAAAATGGAAAACCATTGTTATTATATTTGTTCATTAATATCTCTTCTTTAGTAGGTAGGGTTGTTCGGCACTTTATAATTACGTATTTTTAATTGATGTCGCGAATATCAAATATTTTACTTCAGGAAAACTAATGGTGGTGACAGAGTTCTGCTCTGCTGGAAATCTTCAGAAATTTCTGAGGAAGAGTAAACTTATTACTAACCTTGGCTCGCATATAACTTCCACCTTGAACGATCGTCAACTCTTGAAAATTGCCGTTGATGTGGCAAGTGGAATGGCGCATCTTTCAAATCAAAAGGTATTATGACAGTTGTGCCTACTGCACTAGTGCACTATAGCTCTCAATCTTTTCAACGTTGAATTCAAATTTCTAATCATACATCAAACCGTTTGTTTACATATGGACTTTTCTTCCACTTTGAAGTTCATTTTGTTTGCGTTTGGCGATTTAATAAAGTCCACCAAGATGATAAAATCCATAGTTCTGTGTTTTAGCATGCATGTGTTATGCAGCCTAGTATGATATATCACCGATATCGAGTGCGGGATTCGTTATCGTACCGTGCGGTCTGCTTGGTATTAAAAAAGAGTAATAGTAAAAAAATCATCATTTCTCATCAAATCAAAAGCAAAAGTTACCAATTTCACCAGGGGTCGACGTCCGAAACCTAATGAACGTTTATGCACGAGCCGGTGCCAAGCACAGGGCGAGGGTACTAATTCCGCCCGGAGGTTTTAATTACGCTCGGGAATGCAAATGCGAAATTAAAGTTGTCCGATATTATGTCATGAACGTTGGGCGTTTTTGTAAGTTATTCGCATGTGTGAGTTTAAGACGAGTTAAAACTGGTAACTAGCGAACGTTTGCAAGCGTGCGATTGGCTAAATCAAAATTTCGGTCGCGTCAGCATAACTGATAGTTTGAATTATAAACCGTTTTCAAAATATTTTTCATTTGGATGGTTTAACACCGTACTTGAACTGGTAAATAGGTAGATTTTGTATTTAAACGTACGTACGTTCGATAATTACGTCCAACATTATGGTTTTAAACTTAGAATCACCCTAAATTACATGGATTTTAAGTTCTTTTCAAAACATTGTTCTTGTACACATGCATAAAAGGAATTTTTAACTTTGACCAATAAATGTGAAAATAAGCCGTAACACTAAAACGAGGCTACCAGGCCACGACCAGCAGCCTCGTTCTTGTGTTATAGCTTATTTTCACACTTATTTTTTCAAAATGAAAAAACATTTTCATGCATGCATGTTGAAGAAGACGTTTTGCATCTTTGCACGTGGCTCGTGACAGTAAAACGCGATTGCCATCTTACTTAACCCAGCATCAGGCCCAGCATCTCAAAACGATAATGTTGTGTCGTAATTATCGAAAACGTCTATTCCATAGGATTGTAAAATTGTGCTTCTATACAAGTACAAATAGGTATCATATATGCACCCACTGTATCTTCTGCATGCACGTGAACTCCCTGCGTGCTCGCATTATTGCATGCTTATTCATGCTATTAATATTTATGGTTTATGGCATTCATGCATGATGTTAACCTTCTTGCAATATTTTAGTTTGTCCATCGTGATTTGGCAGCCAGAAATATCCTAATTGTTGCTGGTGAATTAGATAACGTTGCAAAAATTTCTGATTTCGGTTTGGCGAGAGATATTGGAAGTGCTGAGGAATATATACGAAGCAATCAGGTATATGAATTATAATAGTAAGGGCAATTTTACTGGAAAATAATGTTTTAATTTGCATGATACTTTGCCAAAAGAGTGAATCTGATTATCTGAGCATTATTTATTAGCTAGACTAGGAAATATTGAATTTTTCTTAGATTATTTTCCAATATAACGTATATTTGATGAAACCCCTGTTGAAAATACTGAACAGACAAAAGCATATGGACAAAACAAAGGAAGAAAATTTAGAAAAAATTGCTAATGTTTAAATTTTATTCAGAACAGACGCCATATCCATTTTGAAGAAGGCTCGGTGTATTTGTGAATGCATATGCATGTTAAACCACGTCACGAGTTTTTTCCGCCGATTTTATTGACATGCAATTACACCAAAAAAGTTGACATAAAAAATCAGTTGCGTAGCCAGCCTGACAATTTGTCCCAATATGCTAATATTTTGCTGTTCATTAACTGCGAAAACAATGAATTTCTAAAGATATGAATAATTATAATAACTCGAAATTTGCATAGCGGGACAAAATCGTCAGGCTGGCTACGCCACTGTAAAAAACTTTGTTTTGCTTTAGAAACAGTACAACTTTTTATTATATACAAGCACACACTAAGGATTACTTATTTAATTTGATTTTATTAGAATCTTCTTCCTGTTAAATGGATGGCCTTGGAGAGCCTAATTCATGGTATATTTACCACAGCCAGCGATGTGTAAGTTTTTGCCCTAGTGGTTATAGGTTTACTCCTTTGGTTGAGGACTGGCCATGCATAATACGTTTGTTCCTTGGGCAAGTGGAGACAGGACATAGTACTTTTATTTGCTCCTTAGGCAGGTTAGAGACTGGTCATAATACGTTTGTTCCTTGGGCAGGTGGAGACTGGACATAGTACGTTTATTTGCCCTTAGGCAGGTTAGAGACTGGTCATAGTAGGTTTGTTCCGTAACGTAAAATCATATTTCCAGACCCCGAGAATGATATGCATCTAACAGACATCATTTTGAATTTATAGATGGAGTTTTGGCGTCCTTCTTTATGAAATCGTGACTTTGGGTATGTGTTATCGTATGGACGAAGTTAATAAGTTGTTTGTATACTAAAACATTTCGAGAATATTAAATGGCGACAAAAATATGCATGATATCTATCTTTAATTCGTAACACTCTTTTGGGGAAGGGTGCTACGCAAGGTAAGAGCTCTCTCACACGGCTCATTTCCATGGCGTTATTTCCACTCAAATAGAACTTTCTCATTAATCAGTAATGACTAAATTTCAATTTCACACTTAATGGGTGTAAGTGAGCTTTTTGAATACAGGCGTTTATAGTGGCTTTGAACATTTTCATTTCATTCCGCAAATTTTTTATTTCTCTTTTTTTTCAGCCGTAATGGTCGTTACTGTGCAAGGAATGAAAGCCATAATTTTTATTGCCATGAAATAGAACCGTAAAATCAATGACAAAGAAAACGACTGTGTCTGCAAATTTTCTCAATTTCTTATAATATTTTTCAGGTGAAGAGCCATACAAAGCGATATCACCGTATAACATAATCAATCATGTCGGATCCGGATGCCGAATGCCAAAACCACCTCACTGCTCAAGTGAAATGTAAGTGCGATACTCTGCTTGCTTTTGTTTATGCCTTTCCAGCACTTAGCTGTTTTTTAAGAACCCCGAATGGAGTTACCCTTGCGGGCCTTAGAAACGTATATTGTGCATACATTCTTTCCTTAATTTAGTTTAATAATGTTGCGAGGTGTGACTTTATGCGATGCACGATGTTATTTATCTGATGAAAATGCAAAAACGTGTTACTTCCCTATTGATTTTCCGGCCATTTATACGATAAAGGCCAAATAATAATATTTTCATAAAGACTCTCAGAAAATTGAGAAGCGTATTGTTCCCTGGCTGAACCTGACACAATCTAGAGCGTGAGCTTAACCACTTTAAAAGTTCCAAAAACTTTTTTTATGGATCTCAATGTTAATTAATTTAAAATAAAAATATTTTTCATTAAATCTTTAAATGTAATATGTAGTAACTTCTTATTAACCGAGCGCGAGGTCTTTACCGAGAAATATCGGACTGAGGTCTTTTTGAACAGACCGAGCACGAAGAGCGGCGTTACCAGTGATCGCGGGAAAGTGCCGGTCCATTACACGAAAGTAACCGTGGATAGAAAAGTAATGGCCGCTGAAAATTTTTCTCAGCCGATTACTGAGCTCGATTTCTTCGGAAATGACGCTTGCCATAAAGTATTTAACAATTATTCAATGAGGTTGAACACGATATGAAGAATTATCAAGCCGAAATTTGTGGTTATCAATGCTTGATAATTTTTTATAGCATGGATTCCATGGAAAACCGAATTCAATAATTGTTATATTATTTATTTAAAAGAATGAACATTAAAATTTTGAATTGTTCGCTTGAATTTGTGTCGATTCCACATTCTACAACAAGACTAGTCATCACGCGTTATGACGTAGTAACGTGCAAGAAAAAAGTGGTATCACACGTTATGACGTCATGCACGTTGGATATGACGATTTAATACCTGGCTATTAGCCAATCAGAGGCTGTGAATTCTTTAAAATAAATAATAAAACCTCTTAATGAACCGGTTTCCTTACTCAGATACGAGATAATGTCAAACTGTTGGAAGGTTAATGCGAAGAATCGACCAACATTCTCTGAAATTCGCCGATGTCTTCATGATTTGATGAGTAATGATGAGGTAAAGGATATCATATACTACGGTTATGCATGTGTGCGGTTTTTATAAGCTAAACATCGAAGATTCAGTCTTTTTTTCTTCACTACTTTAATTCTTCAATTGCCGTTTGAAAGCAAATATAACGGTTCAATTACAGGCAGCTCAAATATGCGTGATAATTTGAACGCGAAAATCTGTCGGCAATTTATCAACATGGTGTAACTAAACAAATAGCTGAACTCTTAGTCCAAATAATTTGAAAAACATAAAATTTAAATCTGTCATGGATCAACATGCGATTAAATCGTTATATTACTAATAAGATTGAAGGTGACGTTTTGGTGTCCACCCTAACTGCATAATAGCCATCCTGTTATAAAATTTAATATTAATATGTTTTTTTACTTTTTCATCTTTTGCGTTTTAAGTAAAGATTTTTTTCGTAGAAGTCTTACATCCATGTGAAGCAACTAAAAGAAGGAAAGCTTTCTTTAACGATCAACCCAGCATAGGTTGAGCTCATTGATGAGAAAATTGATGACGTGACCGTTTGAAAAAACAGTTTATATGAAATATGGCTGATAATATTATGTGAATAATGTAGTAGTTCTCATATGAGTGATGTCATTTTTTTCCGGCGTTTCAAAATTGATCCAGTAAGACCTCAAAATGAAAATCACGTTATGTATTATTTTCCTACGACATTTATTCTTATAGCAATAATAGGATTTAGCATTTTAAAAACATCCATCAAACAGCGAGTAAATAACTAGATTAGTAGGTGTGATTTATTTATTTATAATCTGTCTATGCATTGCTCTAGCAATGTGTTTCAAAACCTGTTCGCAGGCTATGAAAATATTGTCGGAGGTAACCGTCATGATTGTACTTGAATACAATTAATGATTTTGTCAAAGATAAACAAAATGGCGTAATATTTTTTGCATATAAACTAAACAGCTTTCGGGAAAAAAGAAGGTTGGAACGGTAAACGAAAATTCTGATAAAAGTAAGAAATAATGCTGGTAGGACTGTAGAATGATAATAATAAATAATAATAAATGATTTTGTTTTTATATGACTTTTATATTTTCTATATTTTGTAAAGTATTATAAAAAAGAAAATCGTCAGGCAAGTTGCAGAAATGAAATGAATGAATGTCTAAATAGCGGAACCTGGATTAGCATCGAAAAAAGCTTTTAGGTTTCGTGTGTAAATGCTCCGGATGTTACAAAGGCAAATATTGTGAAAATTGTAAGTACATGAAAAATATAGGCGTTTGCATGGGGTTGTAATTTGGCTTACGCATAGCTAGGAACGCATCGCATTCCAGATGCAAAATTCCCTTGCAATATTCACTATAACATGCAACTTTGTATACTTGAAAAAAGGCATGCGACAAATCCCTTTCGATAGTAACGTCACAACATCATCGTCGTTGCCATTTAATTTCTTCTGATATTAAAAAAAAATTAAAAAGACTCGTCTCGCGCCTTTCTGCCATCAATCCCCCATCGTGCATTATTACACCATAAAGACAATTCTTAATTATTGCATGCTGTAGTTCCAAGATCCTCGCTGGAAGCCCGCCAACAACACAACTTTGGCCTTGATAATTTCGATATCATGTTCAACCACATTCAATAACTGTTTATTATTGTTTATTAAAAATGCCCATGTCCAACGTATGACGTCATAACTGTACTATAAGTCATAACGTGTGATAAATGATAACGAGTGGTTCAGATACCACGAAAAAATTTTCAATCATTGTTACAAGAATGAACATATCTCGATGAGAGGCGAATTTTATGGTTGTTCACACTTTAACCTCACGTAGATGTCTGGGCGTCATCTGCATCTTTATAGCTTCTATTTAGTCGTTAATGAACGCATGTTATAGATTTGAATTAATCTAAGTTTATCTGGTCTTTTTGTGGGGTATGTTCAGTATATTCATGGCCAAAAATGCAGCCTATAAGCGGTTAGGTGTGGACTCGTGCGGTTCAGTTTTCAGTTCATAATAATTTCTGGCTGAATTCGAAACAGACAATAAACATATGGCATTAATGCAGGTAGTAATGCAACCCACTTAAGATGCTTTCGACGCTACTTAGTTCAATATATTTAAATATTTCATATTTGTATAATAATTATTGTATCACACAGCAACAGTTAAAAGAAAATGAAGGCTTTCAAAATGAATTTCAACGCGTTGGGGGAACACATTCAAATGTCTTTTAACGTTCTAACGGATCCTAAGGCTCACATCAGTACGATAGCACACCAGCACTTACACTATATATTTTTGCCCGCTGCCGATCGGTAAGGATGGAGACGGTATCCGAGCGAAACGATCGGGCTAGGGGTGAAACGGTGTTTCTTTTGAGTTTGCTGTTTTCGGCGCAGATAATAACTCAACGAACCATGCTATTTTAACGGTACCTCCTCCATCCCGTGATCAACTGTCACACGTGAGTCACTGAAGTGAAACCGTGGAATAAACGATACGAACATCAAAGTACACACACACACAAAAAAAATACCTGTAAATGTGGCGATCATTAATGAATTTACCTTTACCCCAAACACCAATTCCACGACCAAAACGGGTGTGAAAAGAACTGTGCTTAATCCTGCAAAACAAACTAACAAAAAAAAACCCCAGCGAGATTAATAAGACGCTTCTCCCGTAGAGTTCACAACATCACGTGAAGTCGTTAGGGAAAAGGGAGGGATGGGTCACGCAAGCAACTAACAACTCGATCAGGCAAACTGGGCTCATATTTATACTCACCGGAGGGGGCAAGTAGCCGACCGGACAAGCGTCCTAAGACCCGAGACACTACGATACGAAGACCCGTATAACATTAACTTCCTTTATTATTTAATAATAAATACATTTAAGCTTCTAAAATGCAATGTAAAAAAGCTAGAAGCCTAGAGCCTTCACAAGCCAGATCAGATGTCGGTCTACGATTTGCCGATGCCCGCCTTAAGAAAATGTGAATATAGTTAGTATTTCATACGGCACGTTGTCCACATATATAAGTGTATATGACAGATGTCATTTTGTAAGAATGCTTTGATATCGCTTTTTATGGGAATCATTTGTGTTACGCGCTGTTATCGTTGTTTTTATCACAATCGATTATGAATCAATAATCATGCAATAATGAATATAAATCGACGAGTGAAACTATTCGTTGGCGCTTTTAAAAATGTTGGTATATTCCAATTGTAAACTGCATATATAGCTAAAGGCTGCTTTCCACTTACGCGTTTTCTATACGCACGTACACGTACGGAAAATTTTAAATGCTTTTAAATTTTTATTATTTAACATCTAGATCAACTAATGCATACTAAAATATGCAGAAAACTAAGTTCCTTTGATTTATTCACTTAGTTTTTTCAAAGGTAACAGCTATAAAAATTTAGACTTTTACGTGCGTGTACGTGCGTATGAAAAACGCGTAAGTGGAAAACAGCCTTAATAGTAATAATTCAATTTATCACCTTAAATCTGGTATTGTAACGAAACTATTCCGAATAATTATAATGAAGGCCACACTTCGATTCTAATAATAATAATATTAATAACTTCTTATTAACCGAGTGCGAGGTCTTTACCGAGAAATATCGGACCGAGATCTTTTTGAACTGACTGAGCTCGAAGAGCGAGGATTGTGCAAAAAGCAAGTCCGATATTTCTCCGTTAAGACTTAGCAAGCGAGGTCCATTACGGGAAAGCCCGCCAATAACACAACCTTGGCCTTGATAATTTCGATACCATGTTCAACCTCATTCAATAATTGTTTAGTATTATTTATATAAAATAATTCACAGCCTTGTGATTAGGTAATAACCACGCCTGAGCGTCCCCATGTCCAACGTGTGATGTCATAACGTGTGATACGACTTTTTTCTTGCACGCGCTACTACGTCATGCATAATGTGTGATAAAATATAAATGATAACGAGTAGTTCAGATACCACGAAAAAATTCTGCGATCAATGTTAATAGAGTGAACATATCTCGATGAGAGTCTAATTTTGTAGTTGTTCATATTAAGAGATATTGACATTATACAAACCGTATATAATCCGAAGCAGATGTCTAGGCGTCAGCCGCATGTTTAAAGTCATATTCAATAGACAATTTAGTCGTTAGTGCATGCATGTTATAGATTTGAATTAATCTAAGTTTATCTTGTCTTTATGTGGGGCATGCAAATCAGTGTATTCATTGCCAGAAATGCAGGCCCATAAGCGGTGAGGTGTGGACTCGTGCGGTTCAGTTTTCAGTTCATTACTTCTGGCTGAATTCGAAACAGACAATGTGCATATGGTAGCAGGTAGTAATATAAAAAATGGCCCACTTGAGATGCTAGCCACGCCACTTAGTTCAATGTTGAATGCTTAATATTTGCATAATTATCATAGCAACTGCAATGAATCATAGCAACAGCTAAAAGAGCTAATAAAGGCCATCAAAATGAACTTCGCCCGCTTAGCGGGACAGCCCGGCTTACAAGATCTCGGCGCTAATTGCTGCCGAGCCTCAGCCAGGCAGCACACCATTCTTGACGTTACATGACGTTCTTGCTTCTCGTGCCCAGTCCCCGGCCCAGTTATGTATTGTCGACGTAAATCTCGATCTGCTTTCTGCTTTGGGAGATATCTCTGCATTTCCAGGAAGCTGATTACGAATTTAAGTTTGTTTGTAAAATGAGGGGGGCGTCAGACTTTCTATTGTGTACGCAGCCTGGGAAGCAGTTTTTAACAGCCATATTTCTAAGTATTCAACAGCAATACAAAGGCATATTCAACAGCCATACGAAGGCAGATAAGGCATATAAATATATTCATTTGTGTGGTGATAAGTATTCAAAAGCCATACGAAGGCAGAACAGACGTGTGAAGGCATATAAATATATTCATTTGTGTGGTAATGTTACGCTAAATATTCAGCAGCCGTATCGCTTAGTATTCAACAGCCATACCAAGCCTTAATGCCAAATATTTAACAGCCGTTTGAAGGAATATTAATATAAATATATTCGTTTGCGTGGTGATGTATTCAACAACAGCCACGCGAAGGCATATATTCAAAGCAGCTCAACTTAATACTATAATAATAATAATAATAATAATAAATGTCTTTATTTCTTCACAAGATAAAAAATACATATCTTATGTTACATTTGAGATTACAAGATGAAACAATTTACAATACTAGATTATATTTAAAAATGAGACGATTGATATAAGAATTTTTAAAACGATCTGTGTTAATCTTTGGAAAGTTACTAAATTTATTTCTTAGTTCATATCTATTGACTTTCTTCTTTGGCAACAAGTTTCTTAATGGGTGCTGTTCAATTTGCCTGACCTTACTCAAAAGTTTTCTATCTTGCTTTTCCAGCAATTCTTGCACACTAATTTCTTTCGAAATATATTTACGTTTATGACATCGTCTCAAAAAGCATTCAATTTTTGCAAGTTCGGGTTTGGAAGCACCATATACTGAAACAGCATAGGTAATATTTGGTAGAACTAAGGTGGTAAATAAGTGATCAATCTCTTTCTGATTATAGCCTTCTTTGCGCAGTGATCTTAGGATGAAAAGGCACTTATTGGCCTTTTTAAGCTTTTCATAAACATGAATTGTAAATCGGCTATCTTCTTGGAATGTAACTCCCAACAAACGATAGATGGCGTTTGCGGGATGCCAGCGACCACAGGAAATATTTCAGTACAGCTTTTCTTCCGAATAATCAACTCTTTACATTTAGTAGGATTACTCTTCATACAATTACGACTTGACCACTCTAAAAACTGTTGAACCATATCGTCAGAAGCATCGTTCTCTTTCCAGACTGGGGATATAATAGTGGAATCATCCGCGTATTTAACCAACCCACAATCTGATGCCGATAATATCTCAAGATCATTAATAAAGACGTTGAACAATTGTGGGCCACTCACACTACCCTGAGTAGTTCCTTTATTCACACGTGTCCAGACACTAACAAATCCATTGCTGACAACTCTTTGTTCTCTATCTTTTAAGAAGCTAAGATACCAGTTGAATACGTATGGATTAAGACCAATTCGCCTAAATTTCTCCGATAATAAACTATGTTTTACGCTGTCAAAGGCCTTACTAAAATCCATGGCAAAAACACGAACAGCTTTACATTCTGGGTTATCAAGGTATTGATTAACAGTATGTTGAACCGCCACTAATGCATCAGTACAGCTACCACCCTTCCTATAGGCAAACTGAGATGCCTTCAAATGCTGTTCGATACAATCTTTAGCGTGCACTCTCAACACAATCTTTTCGAAAGCTCTTGCTATAACAGGTGTTATATTAATACCACGATAATCATTATTCTCCTTTGGTAACTCAACTTTTGCCAATGGATCGATGTTAGATCTTTTCCAAGAGACAGGCCAAGTATGTGTTTTAAGTGACAGATTCCAAACTTTCGTCATTACAGGAGTTAATAGCTCAGCATGATCCTTCCAAACTGTATACGGTATCGAATCCGGACCCATAGCTGTTCTTTTAATAAGCTTAAGAGTATTCCACACTTGCCATTCATTAACCGTTGGAATTTCAACGTCATCACTAATGTCCTGTGGTTGTGGATTTTCATAATTGATATCTGTACACACATTGCCAAAATAGGTATTTAAGTCACGAAGTGAATTATGATCAAGGGAAGTAGCAGCTCTCTGACGGCGCCTCGATATATTCTGTCCACTCTTTTCCACCAATCCCGTGTACCAACATCCTGTAAAGATTTCGTTCTATTTTGATTGATTACTGCTGAGATCCGTTTATTTAAAACAATCAAACGATCTTTATTTCCTTTTGATATTCTTGATTTCACACGCAACATAACCTTTACTAGTGGGCTCATCCAGATCGGATCTCGTGAAGACATAGTCACAGTTCTTAAGGGCATACACCGATCTAAATGGCCATGTATAACTTTCTCAAGTTCCTTCACTGCTTGATCAATATCGGTACTCAGAAAAACCTCATTCCAGTTCTCCTGAGCTAGTGCCATATACAAGTCATTCTTGCGATGCTCCCTTTGATCACGAACTTGGATTTTCCTTCGTACAGGGGGAAGCTTTATTCCAGCTGGTAATATAACGCCTTTATGGTCTGTTTTCGTCAACATATTGATGGGATAACATTTTCCAAATAAATCCGACCAATTGACTAAACAATTATCTAAACAACTATTTCCCCTCGTTGGAAATTTCTGCAATACGAGATTAATAAAGACAGCTGCGTGAAGGCATGTAAATATATTCGTGTGGTGATGTTCTAAAGTTCTAGGTATTTAACTGATGCCAATATCCCTTATCACACTGTTTAGTTGTTTTACCGAATACGTGTACTATAGTTCTGAAGCCGAAGCAACAAATGTCAACCATTCACAAAAACCACAAATTTCCTAAAAGTATGGTGAGAAAAAAAGTTAATCAAGTATTGTGAGACAAAATTACATAAATGTTTTTATAAAATGACTCACATAACAAAGTCAACGTTAATTTAGTATAATTTATAGCCACTACCTTATGGCTGTAATTTGTCTTCAGGATCTCTTAATTCTCTTTCTGCTATAAAGACAAATAAGTATGGCTACTATATTAAATATTTGGCTGATGATACCACAAATTTCATAAACGTACGGTGTGTAAAAAAGTATCATCAAGTATTGTTAGAGAAAATTACCTTGATGTTTTTATAAAATGACTTACACTTATATAACAAATTTAATTTAGTATCAGTATAGCAACCACTTTAATTATGGCTGTAATTTGCCTTTAGGATCTTTTAACTCTTTGCCATAAGGACCAGAAACTATAGCTACTAGATTAAATATCTGGCTGATGACTGGAGATGTAATCAACCAATGCATACCTAATAGGGAATGCTTCAAGAAAAACCATTTACTTTTGAAAAATATTAATTCATGCAGTCGATTCTCAAATATTTTCAATTTTTAATGCAAAAATTAATATCAACTTTAATTAACAATCCGTCAACAAAAACAACAATTTTCTTAAATCTAAGGTATGTACAAATCTATGGTGTGTACAAAATTCATTTTGTGCTGTACAACAAAATGACTTAAGCTAGAACTAATAAGAACAATAACAAACTACATGTTTTTATAAAATGACTTTACCTAACATTGTTCATTTAGTATGATTTGGCTAAATGTTCACCTGAGGGAGTTTTTTATCACTTAGACCTGGTTTATACTAGCAGAGTTTGTGTTATCACAATAGGAATTTTCAATGGATAAATTTTACATTTTAGTAATAACTGTTTTAAGAAAGTCATTTAGCGTTATCCACAAAGTCAGTTTCATGCAACATTAGACCTTTTCGGTAATTATGTCACGAAAACATTTAAGTGAGGTTGAGGGGCCAATATCATTGGGCAACTGAACCAAAGAAAATTTTGCCTCATCGATCTGGTAATTACAAATAACATCCTTTAAAACATTTCCATTACTGGTATACTGTTACCTGATGATTGTGTGATATCAGTGGGAAACAGGTTAACGTCATGGACCTGATAGTTACAAATAATGGCCTTTAATTGGTTATTAAAACTGTTCTACTACAGAACACTAACACACAATTCATCAAGTAATCTAAATGAACGAATGGTATATAGCTATGTGAGAACTGTGTTGCAAGAATTAGTATTTTCAACATTGCACAATATACGTACATTCAGTGTGAAAGATGTTATAAAGTCCGTTCTGCGCATATATACCGCGCATAACAATGTTTGTTTACGTTTTTTATATAATCTTTACTTGACGTATGTGTCGTTTTAATTTTCTTATTTTCTTCTCGTTCTCATAAATAAACCGTTACTTAAAACTTTATATATTTGTAATTGTAGGACAAGCGAGAAAGTAGCGTCTGTAGCGACGACAAATAGCCTCGCCATTTGGTGTCCTCATTCATCAAATAAATTCTTGAAGCATTCCTTTCAAAATAATATTGCTTTTTTCTAGCAGCCCTATCTTCATCACTCGCAATTCGAGCCTCTTCGCCTTGCGACATAAAATAAAATAATTGTGCTCCCGAACTGTCGTTTGTAATACAACGCGCTAATATCGCATACATTAACATTCCGAAAGTTGCTCCCCCACTGATGGAATGTGTTGCTGCGCGGAAAATATGCGCAGAACGGACTTTACCTTATCTTTTTTAATTGTTGAAAAATTTGATGTACGTAGTAAGTAGGATTCCCTATTGTATTGTGATGTTCTGTGATGTCTATGATGCGCAATCTTAGGTAAATAATGCCATGTGTGATGTGTCATGTTAACTAATTTAATTAATGTAATGAAATGTCTGTGTAACTTTAACTTTCTCCGTCAATTAATGTAAAATTATATTTGACACAAGAGGCGGACTTCTTATAGAAAAAAAATACTTCTTGTGAATTTATGTTAATGTATTGTTAAAAGAATTTTTCTTGAATATTAAAAAAAAGTGTATTGTGTTATATAGATCACACAGCTAAATAGACATACGCTGATGTCATGATGTTACTCATAAAAAATTTATATAGCTAACTAATCTCTCAAATATCTAATATTCTTTGATGTGGATGTACGTCACTAATTCTACCAATGACAACACCATACAATGACATTCATGTTCCCCAACGTACGAATCAAATTAGCTTCCAGTTTCCCGGCACGGCAGCATTTTTCTTGCAATGGTAACTTCCCTAATAAAAACTTCTGTGCGTTTAGTATGGACAGGCGGGTTGGCCCGCTTAACGAGATCCCGCTCGAAAGAGGCGAGAGCTCGCTTAGGGGGATGAAAATATTTTCATATGAACTCTCCAAGCGGGCTGTCAGCCTAGCCCGTTTGCCGAGGTAGAACCAATTTTTTTAATTTCTTATGTTTCTCGGCGTTTCTTTTTATAGGTTTGAACATTACATGATTAAAAACGAACAAACGGTGGCAACGTACTTTAATAGATGCTGATATATATACTATTATAATATAACATTTATAGTACGCGCGTGCTGATTGGTCGAGAAGCGTGTTTCTATAACTGTATAGAAACACGGGAATTTTCCCGCCGAACTTGACAAGCGAAGCGATGTAATGAGAATTTGTAATTGAATCGAATCATAATATTTGTACAAAATCTTTTTATTGAGTTATATTATAAAAGAAATAGAAAACATTTTTTCCTGTGTTTCTATACAGTTATAGAAACACTTGTGGGAGTTTGGGAGAACTCGAAATAACGTGGAAAAACTCGCCCTACGGGCTCGTTTTCCCACTGATTATTTCTCGTTCTCCCAAACTCCCACGCGTGTTTCTATAACTGTATAGAAACACGGAAAATGTTTTCTATTTCTTAAATGTGATATAAACTTTAAACGCAAAGCCAATAAAGGCGATGTAAATAACTTTATCCCGGCAAGCGGGATGAACAGCCCGTATAAACTGCCCCTAAGAATTCAGCCATTTCGCCTTTGACTTCGGCTGGCAAGGCAAAACTGCTCTCCGTGCACGTATTTGTCTATCAATGCTAAAACACCTGCTGAAAGTTTTATCACCTTTTTTTATATATTGCATGCAGAAAAGATCCCAGAGATCTGACGACATTGTTCACAACAACCACTTGTTTTGTTCGCTGTGGTACTTTTGAAGCTATCAAATTCATTCTTCCGGAACAAATTGCCTGCAGGCAAAATCATTAGCTTAATTCGCTATCGGCGGAAAACTGCGAGTAAATAGCAGACAAAAGTCGTAATTCGCGCGTGAATTAATTCGTCCGAAATACATTAACCATTTGCGACAAGCATTATGATATATAAATTAACCACAATTATGACAAATTAGGAAAGATGAAAATGCAGTTGTAGATCAACTGTCCTCCTTGTCAACTGTCCTCTTGATTATATGTCAATCATGCCACTAAATTGCGTAAATGTATTATGTAAATTATAGCAGTGTATATTACAGCAGCATATCGAAACGACCAGCGTGTGAAATGATGAAAGCAAAATACATTTAATAATATTACACTGGAGACAGCATTTATTTGACATCACCGAACTATTTTAGCTCGGATTACTCTACAAGGATCAAGCCCTGGACATCGGCCAAAATGTAGGTATAACTGAAACCGAATATAGGTATAAATAAAATATTAATTCTGGTCAGTTAGCACTCGTCCGGTTTTCACAACACGTTGTTTATAAATTATCATGAATGACTATTTTATCTGATATCTCTACTCTTGGTATTAAAACTAAAAAACATATGTGTTTCTTATTATAGCCTTTTCAATCAAAGGCGTCTCTGAGATCGGAATTCTTTTTAAACATAACGCAGCAAATATTAAAGCTGACTAATGTGTGTTTAACCGACTTTAACTGAGCTAATTCACAAGAATTATTCATGTTATTAATTTTAACATTTATTTTTGTGTAATAACTTTTGCCTCATATAACGAGCTTTATGAGCATGCAGGCATTGATATTTCTGAACATACTTTATTCATCAGTAAAACTGTAATAATAATTATAATGTGAGTGTAAAAAAAATGCACAGCTATAACCCTCTTGCCGGACCCTTTTTAGCACTTGAAGAGCATTTAGAGAACCTTTGTCTCGAAATCAAAGAGCTCTTAACGCTGTAAAACGCACATGCACGAAGCTGGCGGTCATGCATTGTTGTTGATATATCTTTGTTGAGGATGAGTCTTTAAAGACATAGTAAAGGCATTTTATACGTACGACATTCACAATAGACTGTCAGCGTCAACAAGCGTGTTTTCACAAGAATTATTCATGTTATTAATTTTAACATTTATTTTTGTGTAATAACTTTTGCCTCATATAACGAGCTTTATGAGCATGCAGGCATTGATATTTCTGAATATACTTTAGTTCATCAGTAAAACTGTAATAATAATTATAATGTGAGTGTAAAAAAAAATGCACAGCTATAACCCTCTTGCCGGACCCTTTTTAGCACTTGAAGAGCATTTAGAGAACCTTTGTCTCGAAATCAAAGAGCTCTTAACGCTGTAAAACGCACATGCACGAAGCTGGCGGTCATGCATTGTTGTTGATATATCTTTGTTGAGGATGAGTCTTTAAAGACATAGTAAAGGCATTTTATACGTACGACATTCACAATAGACTGTCAGCGTCAACAAGCGTGTTTACATGCATGCTACCTGAAGTTCTTTGGAAAAGGCCAAATTTTAAAGGCAATAGTGTGAATGGAATTCATATAATGAACTCTAACAGAGATTTTAGCAATAAGGGAAAATTTCGTTTTAGACCAACCAGCAAGCTTGTTACATTTTCAGGAACCCAATCAGAATGCATAGATATAGATGAAAAGTACAACAGCTAAATACCTTTTCTTCCACGGGAAAACATACGTTAACGCTATTTCGTTCGTTGAAAAATATCGTTCGTTATCCGTTCGTTATTTTATCCGTTCGTTTACCGTTCAAACGCTTCCAGCGTTCGTTGAAACGACTCTTGTTCGATATCATTCATCGTTCGAAATTGCCCGTTCCAACGCTGAGGAAAAAACGTTCAAAAATTGTTCCAAAAGGGTTCACCCGTTTGATTTACCGTTCGTTGAAACGTTAGCCGGAATTTTGTTCAATCGCATTGGATTTGGTTCAACATTAAATTAAACATTTGCAACGTTACAACTTTATAGAGGAAGCGCAGAATGTGTTACACAGAAATAATCCTAGAATAGTAGGCTTGTAATAAGGTTATATAATTTTAGCTGAATCGAATGTTATTATACGTGCGCTTTAATTCATGATTTCGTCTTAGCGTTATGCAGACATGAAACGCAATATTGCTATTCAGTGCATGCAATTATTTCGTTTTTTCATTGACGTTTATAATAACATCATTAATTTCACGTCATGAACGCTTCATCATCAAAGCTTTCTTTTAAAAATTTATCGTTTTTTGAATGCCGGTAATGCAATGATTATGATCTGTACTTTAATACTTTTGTAGCTTGTATAAAGCCAAAGTTCACCACGCGCACAAACAACGTCGCAAGCTATATCATTGTTTAGAGCGTTACGAGCCATATGCCTTGGAAAGGCGCTGTCGGTCGTCGGAGTCTCTAAATGTATGAAAACAAACAAAACCCGATATAAAAATGAATTGCGGAACTTTGCGTGTAACATATTGCCAGGCCTGGTATTATCTTACTTCTAAACCATTGAACTTTTGTAAATATGACCTAGCATGAATACAACTCATGCATTTTTCAAATTTATTTAGACTTTAAATTCACAAAATTTACTTCATGTATATTAATGTATGCACATTTCAGCACAATTCACCATCCATGTATTTTTACGTCTGCGTAACAGCGGAGTCTTAAAATGCCTGTCCTCGATGTCACAAACGCGCTCCTTGATAAATAGATACATGTAGGTGCATTTGTGGATAATCTGACGTCGGAACCTTTCAAGTTTGAGATTTCACACAACAAATACGGCGAAAGTGTGATAAAAATATCGGTAAACTCGTGTGTTATGCTTCTCTATGCCTGTATCCAACAATTTAAAAAGTAATTATTGCTATTCTCTGGTAGATTGTGATTGAAACTTTCAGAGCGATCTAAGGAAAGGTAGATTATGCTTTTTAGTATAATAGAGCGTAAATATCTTGATTTTTTTTTCTTTACTCAATGGCCATCGCAAATGATTGCGATTTATAAACTAAGAACTATGCTAATGAGAGCCTTGCTTTAGAGGCAACATTCTCCCTAACTGCGGCATTATATCTCGCTGCAGGCGGAGAAAACGTCTGAGCAGGCATCTTTTTTGGTTGAAATTTGATTTCCCTCCACTATAGGTCCTAAATTTGGAAACGCGGAAAAGGCTCAAATTGTAGAAATGATAGTATTGTATGAGATAGTATTGTATGAGAGTAATGAATGATAATAAAACCACAAAGCGGTCGCCCAATGAACATCATATTATATTTTACCTGTGTAAATGAAGCAATCTGATTGGCTGAGAAGCGTTTCACAGCGGGCCGGAATTTTGCATCCGGCCGCTCTGAAAAATGTAAACAAAACGACAAAACCAAAGCAACATTCGGCTAAAATGTGTGAAAACCTTACTGGAAGAGGCTAAAAGACTGTTAAAAATAAAAAACATACCCGAAAAACTTCTTAGTTCTGATTTTTAGTATGTGCGAGTGGAGGCTGGGCTTTATCAGTGTCCTAAAAATTTGCAAAATTTTTATTTTTAAAAACAGGCATATTAACGTGGTTAATGTAAAAAATATTAATTTTCTATTTGCATGAATGATGAAAACAGACTAAAAAAGAATGGCGGCAACGTTGTACGTGCATGGAACTAGTTTTTTTATACCTTTTGTATAACTTGGCGTAGTTTTATGGTTGACCAAGCTGAGCGCGTCGTCGGGCTGACCGCAAAGTAAATCGCACTCTCTTTTGTCTCTTTATAATTTATACAGTTGTGTGTTCAACCTCGCACCCAGGGTATTTTCACCTACAGTCTGTAGTCAGTTGACACGTTTGATGCAAAGCTGTTTTTTCTTCTCTCATTTGATTGACGGTTTTATTTCAATCATATGCACACTTTTTTTCACATTTTTGTTATTTTCTTAGGAACCATATGCAGTATTCTAATTTTTGGTTTATGTTTCTCGTTTTCACTTTGATCTCGCGGACTGTTAATGGAGTCTGTAAGCCACAGCCAGGTATGCTTAATGATAAAACATTGTTTTTAAAATCAACAAATGAACGATTACAATTGGGGTCATCGTACTGTTACATGCATTCTACACAGCACCGCTCTCCATACAATGATTCAATATTTTTTTTCCCTGTATACAGAGGGCTCAGTTTTTCAGGTCTTCGCAACAAAAAATTAAAAGCTTTTCGTTTACCCACTGCTCTCTATTTTATGTACGTTTTCCTCTGACAATATGAGCCTGCAAAAGTTTTAATTTGGATCAGCATGAAACATTTCCTCTCTTTACGGGGCGAAGAACCATTTTCTGTGATGATCAATTGCACCCTTTCCATCCAAGTTAATTGGCTACGAAACCTTTCCCTAGCTATAGTCGTGCATGTGTCGTGTGTCCCTGTTTTTGTCGATCTTAGGAGATTTAGTCTATTGATATATTGAACTATAACAACAGTCAGATCTTTCTGTGTGGAACTGAAATCATTAATAACCCTAATATATACGGTACTTATAATTACATAACGCGACGAACTTACAAAGACGAACTAGAATACGAACTATCTTTCGCTTGCCCAAGTTCCTCTAAACTTTTCTTATTTTCCATTGCAGAATGCGGACGAGCAACACCAAAGAATGTTAAGTTTTGTGGTCCTATAACTGGGCCGAGATATTATTCGCATCCGGGACCACTAACTTTGACCTGTAATGCATCTGGTGATATACAAGAGATGTACTGGGAACGAACTGACGATGATGCTAAAGTGCAACAATTGAGTTACACAACATTTGGGAAAGTTTCGTCCTTTTGGATTGCAACATTAGACAACTATTTATCCACAAACAAATCTAAGTTTAGTTTCATCTGTGTAGCTTTGGATATTTGCTGTAATAAGCAGATAACAAAACGACCCAAAACAATAGAAATAAGGAAATCTAAAGCTACTCCAAGTAAGTTCTCCCACCATATTTTAATAGTTTTGGTCTTTTACTTTTACATCATTTTTTCTTTGCGAGCGAAAATCATAGAGGGTTTTAAAAACTCGCGGATTTTGTGTGCCTCAAATATACGCCTGTTGGTTAAAGTCCTATATAATCCAAATCCTGTTAAATCTGACTTATTACACCGAAATCAGAAAAAAAATCGCCCGTGTGAACTGGTGCACACTTTTAAATGCAACAATCTTTGATAAATTCAATAATTTATATTCTTGCCAAACAAATTAAGTGTAACTTGGTACTTCGAGGTACTTGTGCACTCTCTTTTGGATTAATCATTTTGCCGTTTTACTAATTTTGTAGGCAAATGCATTAAAGATGTTTTGATTATTGTTGATACTTCAACTTGGCGAGAATACATAAACTTTATATTCTGTACAGTCTTTCTTAATGTACTTGTCGACAATCTTCAACTGAATGTCTCACCAGAAGGAAGCCATATTGCAATCATGTTGTTTAGTAATGAGAGAACTGAAATAATATTAACAATGAAAAGTCGGAATAAAACGGATGTGCAAAGAAGAATCTTCGGGTTCCGCCATCCCTTTTGGATAAATTATCATGAAAAAAGAACAGATGTAGCTTTATTAAAAGCAAATGAGGTAGGTCAAATTGTTTATGGTTTCAAATCTAATCATTTATTCAGTGAATATAATTATAAAATAACATGTATGTAATGCGTGTTCTGATTGGTCGAATCATGCGTGTTCTGAATTGGACGGCCTGATCCAAACACGGAAATTTAAAGTTTTAAAAAATTTGAATTTAAATTCGCGCGCTTTTCTTAATTCTAGCAACACTCCCGCGTGTTTGGATTGGGCCATCTAAACACAGAAACTATTATTGTCGATTTCGCATAACTTTTCAAAGCGCGGTTGCGAAGTTCGTTGCGAACTTGTCAATTACGTTTCCAACTTCGGAAGTTCGTCGCGAACTTTGGAACGAATTTCGCAAGTTCGTTTTCCATTTCGAAGTTGGTTGTGTTGTATTACAAATACTTGATGAAATATAAAATAGCAATTATTCAAGCGAAATTATAGAAATAAATAGCAATTTATTAGAATAGAATAGAAACAAAATATATTTGTGCACTTCCGGTTCATTTGGGCGGGAACATTTTGAAATGAAATATGAATTCGTTTACTCGACAAGGCAAAGCCTTACCAAACACAGTTCGAGAAGAAATAATTGAAAAGTATTTAGATAACCAATCGGTTACCGCAATTGCAAAAGAACTTCGTTTGCCATATAAAACGATATCAAACATTATAGACGTGTGGCTGACAAGACCTACCATAGAGCCGAAGGTTGGAGGCAACAAATTTCGAACTGCACGCACGGACGATGTTATAGCTTTTACGGAATTCCTGAAGCAAAATAAACCATCAACATACGCGAAAGAAATTCAGCAACAGTTGGTCACCGATGGAATATGTCTTCCAGAAAATATGCCTAGCACATCTTCTATAAGTCGAATTATGACTGATGATCTGGGTTATTCGTACAAAAAGATCAGCCAAATAGCGCGTGAAACAGAGCGAGAGGATGTTGTTGAAAAATTGTCTGTTTACCTAGCTGTGATCTCAGGAGTAACATCGAACCGATTGCACTTCTTTGATGAAAGTTCAGTTCTTGTGACTAACGGGAACAGAACTAGAGGACACAGCGCGATTGGGCAACCAGCTATTGAAGTGCAAAGATATGCATCAAATGCGACTTACACCGTAAACTTACTCCACAGCGTAAACGGAGTATCACATTATAACATCATTCGAGGGGCATCAAACGGTTTAGAGTTACTAAATTTTTTTGACGAGGCCCTTGAACAAGAAGATATCTTTGGGAACCCGATCATCAAACAAGACGATGTCGTTGTGATGGATAACTGCGGCTTTCATCACGCTAACCACGTTGAAGAAAATCTACGAGCTGTTCTACAAGATAGAAATGTTGAACTCATTTTTCAACCTCCCTATCATCCCTGTTACAACACATGCGAGTATTGCTTCAACATTATGAAAGTTATTTTACGAAGATATCCAAAATACACAGAAAAGTACACAGATTTGTGCATATCTGATGCATTGGAAATGATAACTGCAGGTCTATCGAGACAGATTTTTAAATTTTGTGGGTACTTGTGAGTCGCAACACTGTCACTGATGTTCAATAATAAATATACATTTTGCACAAATATTCTTGCTTTATTTTAACGTAACACTGTCTATTCAGTTTATAAATATTATACATTATAGTTTATAAATACTCTAGTTCGTAACACAAAACGCAACGTAGCTGTCGTAGCCCGTCATTATTAGTAACGCAAAACACAACCAGATACGTCCAAAGAAATCACAAAATGACAAAGAAAATAACACTACAAAGTCTACACTAGCCTTACGCGTCACTCTTCGAGAACTCGACAGCCGAAGACAACAATGATAGACCTTCAGTCGTATTGTCCATTGTGGTATTGTCGCAGTACCTCAATTGTGTTGAATTTTGTTCGCAAGACCCAGAGACAAGTGGTATATTTGTATGAGAATCTAACGATCGCGTATCTTGTGGATTGACAGCAGTAAACGGAGCTGGGAGGTAGCCCATTGTTCCCAATTACATGAAAACGGGTTGCTATATGCATTGACGGTCGGTAAATGTTGTCTATAATAATATGCTGGATTGCCATAATAACTTGTCTGACTTGTACTGGGTAAGATCATACGAGACTGGGATGGAGGTGCAAACTGATTTTGATCATAGACTTGAGTCGCTAAAAAATTTTGATTCGACGGGTTAATCGGATTTCGTTCACCAAAACCTGTAATTCTATTGTTGGAAACATCAACCCCTTTACGACGGTGACGTCTTTGTCTCGACGATTTCTTTCGTTTCTTTTTGGAGATGTACCCCCTTCGGCTTCGATTACTATCATCGCTCGTCGAATCAGAACTACATTCGCTTTCTGAATCGGATTCGCTTGATGAACTAGAACGTTCCTTAATTTTACTTTTCCTGCTCTTTCGTTTGTGTTTGAAGACGAGTTTACGTGCTTTCCCTGATTTTTGTTTATCAATCTTGCTGTTTGAATGAACCACACCAACATCGCTAACATTATGATTAGTAATGTTATCTGGTGATACACTCATTGTCACGTTTAGGTTTATTGCACTCTTTTCGGCGTTGTCGCAATGCAATTGTTCATATTCTTGAATACCATGTACTGCCACCTCGCCGACTTCACGTTCTAGGGTCTGTTTACATTTCTGTAAAGATATTTTTAGTTGTTCTGCATCGTTGGTCGTCTCAGCCGGAATTTTGCCATTGTAAAATTTTCTCAAAATACGAATGTCCCGCAATAGTTTTTGCTTGTTCAGTTTGTATGACGGATCTACTTTATCATGCGGGGAGTTAACGCCTTAAGAAACTGATGCTCACTTTGTGATACAAAGTTTTTAATACCATTCAATTGTTCCTGATGAGCTTTGATGTTATCGCGCTTTTTCTTGATTGCTAATTTTAGTTTATTCATTTCAGAGAAGTATTCTGGGTGTTTCTCTCGTAAACCACAATAAGTGTACGACGTACACTTTTGTAAATTGCATGGTTGGTTTACCTGATTGCGATGGCCACGGTGATGGCAGTTGCCACACGTTACTTTTGCAATCCCGATAGCAGGCAAAGATGGAACATTAATGTTCATGGAATCCAAATTTACCTGCAGCTCAGACAACGATTGCTCATCTGCTTCAATTTGCTTTTCGATTTCCAAGCGGCGTTTGAATAATGCACGTTGAGAACTCTGCGTTGGATTATCTCTAGCCCTAGGTATAGGATTATCCTCTTCACCGTTTTCGCTTTCAGAGCTGGAGTTGGAACTGCTATTATTAGTATTACCCTGCAAAATATATCAGTAGCAACCGTTTAAATTTTGCTAAGAGGTTTGGTAGAATGTTCCGTTTATAGAAAAATATAAATATTACGCACGGACTGCACGATAATGCCGATATTGCGATTCCAATATTACTATTTACCATGTTATAAATATCTAGTAAATTACAATAATAAATCAAATTTCGGTTGGCTCTCACCTTCTCTTTCTCAACATGATTAGTAATCTTCTTCTTCAAGTGTAAAGGCGATTCATCATGTAGCAAGTTGAGGTGGTATTCTAATACCTTTCTCGACCCAAGTGGCAATTTTGCATCAGCGAATAATTTGTCCAAATTATCTGGACTTAGCAATTTTAGACTTAGTCTCGAAGTAAAATTGTTTGCGACTAGCACTTCCTTTATTTTGGTTGAGCTCTCTTGGCCAATTTTTTGTAAAAAAGCATTTATAAATTCATTCAATTCTTTAAACTCGTTCATCGTGTCGTACAGCGAAATTGGCGGTAAAGTTGCAACTTCGTACGAAGTTCGGAAATTCGTTCCGAAGTTCGCGACGAACTTCCGAAGTTGGAAACGTAATTGACAGGTTCGCAACGAACTTCCGGATTACGCGTTGAAAAGTAATATGAAATCGACAATAAGTATTAGTATACACCCGACTGTTGTCTATTACAAATCCTACATTTTGATTGGCTACTCAACCATTGTCTATTCGTGATGGTGCACGCTTGGGAAAATTTCGCTCGCGCGACCACAGGTAGCCCGCTATTGGATTTGCTTTTAGTTAAATCTTTTTAAAATACATTCTATGCAAAACGACATGAAGTGTAACCTTCCTTCGTTCACTGCTGACATATTATCGCATGCGCCAATTCGTGCGGTGCAGTGTGACCTTTATGTATATATTAATATAAGGTTGGCAACTCTTTGTCGTATTTTCACATTTACGAATTACATACACAAACTTACACATGAAAATAATCGTACTTAAACACAAAAATATACACAAAAAACTAAATCTATGTGGGAACTGACTCTCCTAAAACATTTCCGAAACATTTGTTTGTCTTTAAAGCCATTGCAAATATGTGAAATTCACGAAAATACAAACACTTTTTGGTTGAATTTTTTGAAAAGCCGTCGGGATCCCATCACCCTGCCCTACGTCACAGCAAACACGCAATATGATTGGCTTAGTTTTGAATTTTGAAATTTGTTTACGTTAACGGACTCAACCAGCCAATCATATTGCGTGTTTGCTGTGACGTAGGGCAGGGTGATGGGATCCCGACGGTTTTTCAAAAAATTCAACCAAAAAGTGTTTGTATTTTCGTGAATTTCACATATTTGCAATGGCTTTAAAGACAAACAAATGTTTCGGAAATGTTTTAGGAGAGTCAGTTCCCACATAGATTTAGTTTTTTGTGTATATTTTTGTGTTTAAGTACGATTATTTTCATGTGTAAGTTTGTGTATGTAATTCGTAAATGTGAAAATACGACAAAGAGTTGCCAACCTTATATTAATATATACATAAAGGTCACACTGCACACTGCACCGCACGAATTGGCGCATGCGATAATATGTCAGCAGTGAATGAAGGAAGGTTACACTTCATGTCGTTTTAAATAGAATGTATTTTAAAAATATTTAACTAAAAGCAAATCCAATAGCGGGCTACCTGTGGCGCGACCGTATAAAATTGAATTATTTTTCGGTGTAATTACGGTGTATCGGTTATTTTCTCAAAATTAATATATCTAGGTACAAACTCGCCTTCGTTGTCTGTAAGCGAATAATCAACTCAGGCTGCGCCTTCGTTGACTATTCGCTCATAGACAACTCGGACTCGTTGTCTAATTGTTAAATAGTATACTAGAAATACATGCACGCAGCAACCCCTCGCCTCGGTTGAACGAAATCAGTTAAGCATAGGGATGGTAACATGATTGTTAGAAAATTTATGTGGGTTGAGGGTTTGGGAGGGTACATGGTATAAAGAGAAAAAGAAATTGAGAAAAGTATAGAAATATTTTTCTGCAGGTGGAAACACTGTAGTCATAGCAACTCGCAACGGCCGTATATTTTTAAAGAATCAAAGTTTATCCACAGGCAGCCCGGTCACTGCTGTTACGTCATGCTATTATATATATATATAATTACAACAAGACGCCGTTCTGGCGTTAACTCCGGCGCACGTGCCAGTCTTCATTATAGAGCTTCTGGACATAAACAATACAGTTCGCGTATTGTTTCGCATACATATTCGCATTTAGATGCCTTACGAACCTAAATGTTCGATCGCGAAATTCAGAAGCACATCGCAGTATAGAAGTTCAATTGTTCAAAAATGTAAATAAACCGCATGATACATTCGCTTCGTCTTACAGTTTGCCTTTGGAATTCGCGCTTATATAGTTGTATTAAATCTTCGATCCTGTGCAAACTACGCGACGTGTCAACGCGCCCATACACGACCACATCATCTTGTTAAACGGCGAAATAGCAGCGATATTATTAAAATAGGACCGGGTCTACATGTATTAAATATATTCTTATCCCAATTCAATCTAAACTTAATCGAACAGCATGAAAAGAACGGTCTATTTGTTCCTCTTGGAGGAATTGCCGTATCATGCGAGCGAAATCGAATCGCGCATTGGAAAATTAGCCAAAGCTGTGCACCACAAGTCTTGGGAGATAAGACTGGGACGTAGATAAATACGGTCACATACACATTTTAAATACTAGTATATTTCGCGCCATTACAGACTTGCGACGACGAAAATTTAAAAAAAAAAAAAAAAAAAAAAACCAAAAAAAAAAACAAAAAAAAAAAAAACCGGGGCGAATTTTCAACTCCGTCGCTGACTTGAAAAAAACTCTGAAATGCTCAAATTTTGCGAATTAAAAGTGTATTTTCGTTGAAATTTTGCGAAACAGAGGCAGGATATAGTTTACTCGACAAACGTCATCATCGGAGAATTCGTCGGCAAATTTCTGATTGGCTGTGGCAAGTTCGGAAATCTACGAAGGTCAACTCAATGAAGAAAAAAGATCTTCGTTATTTTCCGAACTTGCCACAGCCAATCAGAAATTAGCCGACGAATTCTCCGATGATGACGTTTGTCGGGTAAACTATATCCCGCCTCTGTTTCGCAAAATTTCAACGAAAATACACTTTTATTTCGCAAAATTTGAGCATTTTTCAAGTCTAAAAACGACAAATAAATATATTCAATATATCCAAGGTGTTTTGTATGTAGTTTTTTTTTAAGAAACTAGCGTAGTATTTTTGTTTTAAGCGATGGTATTAATGTATGTATTATATTTTTTGCGATAGAGTTGCCAGCCTTATTGTAATTATATACATATATAATAGCATGACGTAACAGCAGTGACCGGGCTGCCTGTGGTTTATCCTCATATTTTTGTGAAAAAATGGCAAAAATACCAAAAGATTCCTACCTTTTTCAGGAAGTTAGGTCACTCATCTATAGTCAGTGTCATGGTAAATTGTTTTGATTATTAATTACCATGAAATATAACATCAGACGTTTCATACGACTTCCGAAGTTTTATGTTATGCTTCGACCGGTTTTTGTACGGTTTTTGTCATTATGAAAACGGAGTTTATAAATGAAATTATAATGTCGCTTATCACATAACACATTCAGATCTATAGTGAAATACATTTGAGAATATTAAAGTTTTGTTTACCACAAAACAATTACTTTTTATAGCTGTGCCGGATGAAATATTATCAAGTGTAAAATTTTCCGACTTCATTATACACGGTGAATTCGGTCGAAACTCGAAATTTGGTCTTGTTATTTGTTAAACCGTGAAAAGTCCTGACCACATTCTAGTTTCCCTCTAATTTAATTAACAAGTACGATCGTACCATAGGGACCAGGAACTGCGTAACCGAGTTTAATTTCTGAACTGCATTGTATTTATAACAATGGAGAGGACAATGTATTTCTAATCGTTTGTGTTTACTTATATATAGGCTGAATATTAATGATATGTATATAATTATTATTTGCTGCAAATATATCAAGAATTGCTTGTAACTTGCTTCAAAGGTCAAAAGTAAAAATTCGAACTCCGTCAATCGATGCGGAATATTGCTTAGAATAATTGTGCCAAGTTTCATTCCGATCAAACAAGTAATGAAAGAGCCTTGGGGTTTTTTTTAAAGAGCGTCGCCCCCTAACAACAACAACAACAAGATTAGCAGCGGTTAGGGACCATGCAGTTCCTGGTCCAAAAATACAAATATTCCACATGTATGAAAACACAAATTTAAAAATTTCATCAAAATTTTGTGAAATGACAGTTATTCACTCATGTTTGAAAATACAAATTTTTGTCTCTACCAATCAAGAGCTTAGTAGTTCACACTTGCGCATGCGCATAACGTAGAAGACCGTCCATGGGGCGAGGTCCATTGCATAATGGTGGACAGCTTCGATTTTGCCTTTGCACATCGTGGGTGTAAATATCCGAGCGGAATTAGTACCCTCGCACGGTGCTCCGCACCGGCTCGGGGATTAAAAAAAGTCAATAACACTCTTTTTCAGAAAAAAACGAATTCTACTATTAAACTATAGCACTGGAAATATCTCAAATCATCAGTATTATTTAATATATTAACAATATCGAGCTATCCTAAAATCAAGTACGGTTTTAAGTCTTATTTTAATGGTTTGCGACGATAAAAGAATCCAAGATTATCTTTAAGGTTAGCGGCCAAATCAATAACCATTAATTTGTGACCTGCTTTCCTTTTCTATATAAGAAAAAAGCATGTATAATAGCGTCTATATAGCCGCCCTAAATATACATAGATTGATTATTTTACAGATATTCAAGAGAAATAATTCACTAAATCATCGAGAAGATAAAGATGATGTCATAATTCTGCTAACTGATGGCCCACCAACGCAAAGGTCGGGAAAAGGGGAACAACCGCACGACATCGCCATAGCTGAAGCAAAGAAACTGAGAGACAAAGGCATAATCATTGTTGGGATTGCTGTTGGTAACCGTCAACAAAATGTTAGAACTGTGCCATTCTTGACAAATATATCAACAGCTGGTCAAACGCTTCCATCAACATATCCTGATTTGATTCTGTTGAGCGACAGAATAGTCTACGCTTTCTGTCCCAGACCGTCCTTCTGGTGAGACTTCATTCTTTATAAACTTTCAAGTAAAATGCTGACCCGAAGAGCTAGTATAGATCCTGCGATGTCCGAAAACACGATAATTACTGAATTATGAATAAATTGTTGTTTGGTTGTGCCGTTCGGCGGAAACATTTTGTTTTCAAATTTTTCTCTTCTGTCGCCAGTTAACGCTATATCAAAAATTTTAGTACCGAAAGCTGAGAATAAATAATATTTTTATCTTTGGCAATTATTAATTTACTCATACTCCTAATCATTTGACGAATGATTATAGATATTACCATTTTAAATTTAGGTTTCAAATATTTCACGTATCAAATAATATTGTTTCCCTTATCGATACACCCTAGAGCTACATAGTCGTATAATTTGAATTCTGCCTCTCTTCAAAAAATGGCGGATTTCATTCAGTTTTTGAAAACATTTGGAAAAATTTGCATGATCATCACAATTTACAGACTTTACTCTTACACCTATTTTTAGGACCAAGTGAACCTAGAAACGTATCCGTCGTGGTACATGGAAGAAATTTAACACTTTCATGGCTGAAGCCAGAAATTGCTGCTGATAATATTGTCGACCATTATCTAGTATCGTGGGGGACAAATCAGAGTGACTTTTTACTCCAAAAACAGGTTGTGTCAAGTCCTTTTTTATGTGATTTTGGTGAGTACACACTATATTATTTAATATAGCTGAAATTGCAACAGAAGTTATGCAAAAAGGTTTTGAAATATTCAAACAAATTTCGTATAAGCAATAATGTTGAAATCAATCACTTTCACAACAATGTACCTTACACCAACCGAAGCGAAATGGCATGGAAACAGCGCCCGATGATCGTCGCCGTTTTAGATATCAATAAAATGTAACTATATAACAATGCCCTTCTTGCACAGTCAAAGTTTAGCTTGAACTTCGAATTTGAAATTTTGTCAGTTTCCCGTGCCTATTAATTGCTATTTCATGGGGACTAAATATAAACTTCTCATAACTGAGAAAACTGTTTATGACCAGTAATCTTCTAGTCATCGATCTAATAAATCTTCTAGTCATCTATTCATTTCCTTCATTTTTCAGAAAAACCTGGATTGTACAATTTTAAAGTGCAAGCTGTTGATAAGAATGGTATTGGTGAAGCCGTCTATCTTTACAATGTAACAATCAAGGGACGGAAGAATGTTCCGACAAAGAGTGCAGAGAATCTACGAGATGTTTCGACGGACAAACAACAAATAACAAAAGCTGTAAATTCACGATCAGACAATAATGTTTATGCCATAGCCGGGGGAGTAGCAGGATCTGGTGTGTTTATTTGCCTGGCTGCGTTTTTCCTTTTATTTATAGTAAAGAAAATTCAGAATAGACGCAGAGATATTTCGATCAAGGTAAAACCAATAGTTTCCATGTATTATATATATATTATATATACAGTAATGATATAAAATATAGACATTTACTCAGTGGAGCAGCCAGCATCGATAATTGGGGTGGAGCCCATATACATATTTACTTGTTAACAGACTGTAAAGACAATTCATTTGATTTGAAAAGAATTTAATCCTGCGTATCACGAATATATGAATATGGACCCCCAAATTCTCCTTCTGGCTACGCTTTTTTTTTTGTTTCAACAGCGTGTGATGAAACAGTGTGCGATGATTGCAATGAAAATGTATCACTAATATTGCATATTTGTATGTAACTCCGCTGCGTGTTTCTTCGGAAGAAAAATGGCAACAGAAGATATTTTCTTGCATGCATGATAGGAAAAAGCATGCAGGCACGGCTACATGCATGGCGTCTTTTTGCAGATGCATATGTTCAGTTGGCTTTAACCTTGTCAACCTTTGAGATGTTACGATTATTACCGACATAAATTTTCGCCTCCGTAATCAAGGATGTTCACATCTACTGTAATAGACCTTTCCCCTTTTTGGCGTTTAAGTGCGCAATGCGTGACTCACGGTAGTTGATTCCGCCATATATGTTCAGGAGCGATTTATTTCTAGATTTCGTTAACGATCAACAAAAAACCAAAAGAATCAGAAAGCTTTTCTTACAACGAAAAAATCGCTTCCAAGCAGAGCGATATCGCAGCTCAAAGTTGTTTCATAATCAACTATATATCGTCACGCATTGCAAGCATGATAAGGGGAAAGATCTATTGCATCAAGTATATGCAAAACAGAATGTCTGAGAACTAATGTTTACTCAAGATGTAGATCTTTATAAAAAAAATCAAAATTACATAAAAAAAGCCAATATTATATTGGAACTACTTTTCATTATACATTTTTCCCTTTTTTTCTTTATATGACAGGAATTTGAATCCTGGATCACAAACCGTCCCAAAACGAAAAATTCCCGAAATGATACATTGCTTGAGCTAGAAAAGTTGAACAAAGAAAGCGGTTGGTAATTGCAGCTCTAGGGAAATTCTTTATTCAAAATAAAGAATCCTACATTCTCCCATTAATTAGTTAAAAATTTGTGTCATTTCACTCAATGTTGAACTGCGAAGTGAAGTGGCACAAAGTCTTAACTGATTCAATTAATGCAACCTGTTCAATGTTTCGAATACAGGCACTGGCTGCATGCGCAGTGGAAAGTTAAATTCAGTGCAAATCTGCATGATAAGTAGCTAAAATGTTTATGATATGATGATAAAAGTGGGGAAAGGATTTTTCATTCTTGCGCATTTCAAAAAACAAATGATTTAGACACACCCGTCGTAGCATACATAAACAATAGCATTCACTAGACTTTTGGTGTCTATTGTCCATATGTACCTTCTAACATAGTATAAAATTTCCCAATTAGCTGGGACATGAGAAAAAAACGCGAATTTTCCTTTAGAGCTCCAGCCGGAAGAAATCTCATATGTGACGTTATTGAAAGACTGGGAAATTTCGCCCTACCACCTGCACATAATGGAAAAAATACTCGGGGCTGGACAATTTGGAATCGTTAAACAAGCTTCATATACCGCTCCAGGACATGATAATCCTGAACTTGTTGCTGTCAAAATGTTGAAAGGTAAATAATCGTAAATCAATTCATATTGCATTTTATAATATAACATTTATAATACGCGTGTCCTGATTGGTCGAGAAGTGTGTTTCTATAATATATATACTAGAAATACATGCATGCAGCAACTCCTCGCTATTTCAAACCAAGTACACAATTTCCTGAGTTAACCTGACCTAAACTTATATTATGATATGACACAAAACTCAAATCAGTTTTATTATATTTTACCGAGTATATTATAGCTAATGTTTCCATCATTCAATACAAAAATAATCATAAAGCTAGTGTAAACATTGCCTGTTTAATTTTGCTGCATTATGCCTTGCCAGCAATTAAGTAACGGTTTAAAATCGAAGTTTCAAACGATTAAAACAGTACAAAATCTTCACAGACAAAGAAAATTTTATTCGGCAATTGCAGTCGACGCCGGTGGCTAAAATTTTCATACTTTATAAATATAGTGTGTATTTTTGATACTAAAATTTAAATTACACTTTCAAAAACACTTTTTGAAGTTAAAGCAAAGGTGTAATAGCCTTTTACAGGTTTATGTGTTTGCATAAAAAGCTGAAAATTTAACAAATAAACGGCATACAAAGCTGAAAAGTATACAAATACTGCTCATTCCTACTGCGAAACAAATACGAAATAAACAAAGTAAACACGTACCCTTTGTCTTTAAAAACATTTATAAGCTTGCAGATTATGAATTATTCCTCTTCCACGGCTTTGTCTTGACTGTATCCACGTTCATCTTTGCTATGTGTCATGCTTCATATATCTTGCTTCCTCTCCTTTTAATTTCTTTTTACAAAGTTTATGAAACGCTTATACAAAAATATGTTTACGAAATGACAGTTAAATTGCTGACATTCTCATTGAAATACAAACTTTCTGTCTTAGCAAATCAGAACGTTCGTTGATTACTCGCGCACGCGCATAACTCACAAAACCACCCAACGTCGACCATCCATGACATAGAATTTGGACAACTTTGGATTCGCCTATGTTCTACCGGGTTCCGGGTGTAATTCCTAATCTCCAAGCGGAATTAGTACCCTCGCGACGCTCTGCGCCCGCTAGGGGATAACTGTGTAGAAAAGCGAGACTTTTCCCGCCGAAATTGACAAGCGAAGTAATGTAATGAGAATTTGTACTTGAATCCTATTATAATATTTGTGCAAAATCTTTTTATTGAGTTATATTATAAATGAAATAGATAAAAAAATTCTTATGTTTCTATTCAGTCATAGAAACACGTTCGAGAGTTTGGGAGAACTCGAATTAATAACGTCCTCCCAAACCCTATTCTACTTAAAAATTAGTTTTTGAAGGCGAGGTAATTACTGAACAAGAGGCGACTAAATGTTTTAGTATAAATTTCGAGGTGATTGCAAATAATAATCAACATAATTTCATAAAAAGTCCGTAATTACCCCAAATCTCTTGAAAAACAACAACAAAAAGCTATATAGTCACCGACCAATGACTATCACTTCAGATACAGTGAATCTTGACCAATCAGAATGCTGAAAAATCAATAGTCACCTCGCAATTTATACTAAAACTGTTTAGAAACACGGAAAATGTTTTCTATTTCTTATAGATATTATATTACGTGCAACTTTTAAAATTGTTGATGTTGTTTCAGATACTGCGAAGAAATCTGATATATCTGATCTTTTGGCTGAGTTGGAGATCTTAAAAAAGATTAACAAAGAACCTCATCCAAATGTAATACGATTTATAGGCGGTTGTTCAGTGGAAGGTATGACAAGAATGGAAAACCATTATTATTATATTTGTTGATAAATATCTCTTCTTTAGTAGGTAGGGTTGTTCGGCACTTTGTAATTACGTATTTTTAATTGATGTCGCGAATATCAAATATTTTACTTGAGGAAAAATAATGGTGGTGACAGAGTTCTGCTCTGCTGGAAATCTTCAGAAATTTCTGAGGAAGAGTAAACTTATTACTAACCTTGGCTCACAAATAACTTCCACCTTGAACGATCGTCAACTCTTGAAAATTGCCGTTGATGTGGCAAGTGGAATGGCACATCTTTCGAATCAAAAGGTATTATGACAGTTGTGCCTACTGCATTATAGTGCACTATAGCTCTCAATCTTTTCAACGTTGAATTCGAATTTCGAATCATAAATCAAACCGTTTGTTTACACATGGACTTTTCTTCCACTTTAAAGTTTATTTTGTTTGCGTTTGGCGGTTTAATAAAGTCCACCAAGATCATAAAATCCATAGTTGTGTATTTCAGCATGCATGTATTATGCAACCTAGTATGATATATCATCGATATCGAGTGCGGGATTCGTTAGTGTGTTAGTAGAAAAACTCGTCAGGATTTTGAGAAAAAATTGGAATTTGCTCATCAAATCAAAACCCTAGTTACCAATTTCATCAGTGGTCGACGTCCGAAAGCTAATGAACGTTTATATTTTTCATTTGGATGGTTTTGAAAATATACGAAAACATCACTCGTACTTGAACAGGTAAATAGGTAGATTTTGTATTTTAAAAAATGCAAGTATTTTGTATTAAAGTTTAACTTGTGGTTTTATTAAGAAACGTACGACACCTTTTTGAATTTATTTCTCAATTTCGTTAAAATCATTAAGATTGGGAAAGCATTTATTTTTAAAGTTGAATGTGTTTAAAAAGGAATTGATATTTCGCTAAAAATTGCAATATAAAATTTAACACTATTCATAGCACAATTAATGATTTATGATTATAGTTGGATGTGATAGCTCGAGAGTCGACTTTACAATTGTACTTGATATAGGATTTTTCGTTTCGGCCATCTCAGTTAACCCCAGCATAAGGCCCAGCATCTCAAAACGATAATGTTGTGACGTAATTATCGAAAGGGTCTATTCCATAAGATTGGAAATTTATCCTTCTATACAATTTCAAACAGGTATCATGCATGCAGCCACTGTATCTTCTGCATGCACGTGAACTACCTGTTCCCGTTATGTAAGTTATTCATGCCATTATATAATAATTATGGCATTCATGCATGCATGGTGTTAACCTCCTTGCAATATTTTAGTTTGTCCATCGTGATTTGGCAGCCAGAAATATCCTTCTTGCCGGTGAACTAGAAAACGTTGCAAAAATTTCTGATTTCGGTTTGGCGAGAGATATTGGAAGTGCTGAGGAATACATAAGAAGCAATCAGGTATATGAACTATAAGTAAGGGCAATTTTACTGGAAAATAATGTTTTAATTTACATGATTAGTGATTTGATTTGCTGATTATCTGAGGCATTATTTATTAGCTAGACTTGGAAATATTGATTTATTCTTAAATTATTTTCCAATATAACGTATATGAAACTTTCATTGAAAATATTGAACAAACAAAAGAGTCAGGAAAAAAATGAAAGAAAAATTAGAAAAAATTGCTAATGTTTAAATTTTATTCCGAGCAGACGCAATATCCATTTTGAAGAAGGGTCGGTGTATTTGTGAATGCATATGCATGTTAAACCACGTCACGAGTTTTTTCCGCTGATTTTATTGACATGCAATTACACAAAAAAAGTTGATATAAAAAATCTGTCGAGTAGCCAGCCTGACAATTTGTCCCACTATGCTAATATTTTGGTGTTCATTAACTGCGAAAACAATGAATTTCTAAAGATATTGTTACTGCCTTGCTAGCGCCAGGCTCTGCGCGTTTTAAGATTGGTTTTCTTAGTTGTTGCGTCCGATTTGTATCGCTAAACGAGAACGCTGATTGTTGTGATTTGGACCTGAAATAGGCAGAAAATCGGTAGGAATTTGCATGTCTTTAACTTCATTAACGTAACCCTTTATAAGATATTTGTATATTCTATGTTTACATAGTTGACATCACTTATGAATACAAGCTAGAACAAAGGGAATTGCGTGCGTCTGTTGTTGTTTGTGTTCGTCGAGATTAAGTGCTAGTAACAACGAAACTCCAAATTAGGGCTCCAAATTCACATTCAGAAGCGGAACAAAATTAATTTTGCGGGAGTAACAGATATGAATAATTATAATAACTCGAAATTTGCATAACGGGACAAAATAGTCAGGCTGGCTACGCTACTGTAAAAAATACAACTTTGTTTTGCTTTGGAAAAAGTACAACTTTTTATTATATTCAAGCACATAGTAAGGACTACTTGTTTAATTATTTTTATTAGAATCTTCTTCCTGTTAAATGGATGGCCTTGGAGAGCCTAATTCATGGTACATTTACAACAGCCAGCGATGTGTAAGTTTTTGCCCTAGTGGTTATAGGTTTACTCCTTGGGTTGAGGACTGGCCATAATACGTTTGTTCCTTGGGCAGGTGGAGACAAAACATAGTACGTTTGTTTGCTCCTTAGGCAGGTTATATAGAGACTGGTCATAATATGTTTGTTCCTTCCGCAACGGTCCGGCCCATTGTACATTGTTGTTTCGGCAGGTTGTTGTCTTATTTGAAACTGGATTTGCTCGTTCCCCTTTTTTCACGAATTGCAGTATTGCAGAGCATTTATGATGACTATTCAAATAATAAAAAAATCGTAACGTAAAATCATATTTCCAGACCCCGAGAATGTCATACATCTGACAGACATCATTCTGAATTTATAGATGGAGTTTTGGCGTCCTTCTTTATGAAATCGTGACTTTGGGTATGTGTTATCGTATGGACGAAGTTAATAAGTAGCGTTTTACTTAATTTGCATATTTTCGTTGATTAATACAGAACGTTCTCATTAATCAGTAATGACTAAATTTCAATTTTACACTGAATGAGTGCGAGTGAGCTTTTTGAATACAGGGGTTTATAGCGCCTTTGAACATTTCATTTTAATTTGCAAATTTTTTATTTCTCTTTTTTTATCAGTCGTAATGGTCGTTACCATGCAAGGAATAAAAGCTATAATTTTTATTGCCATGAAATAGAACCGTGAAATCAATGACAAAGAAAACAGTTGTGTCTACAAATTTTCTCCATTTCTCATTTTTTTCAGGTGAAGAGCCATACAAGGCGATATCACCGTATAACATTATCAATCATGTCGGATCCGGATGCCGAATGCCAAAACCACTTCACTGCTCAAGTGAAATGTAAGTCGGATACTCTGCTTGCTTTTGTTTATGCCTTTCCAGGACCTAGCTGTTTTTTAAGAAACCCAAATGGAGGTAATACTGGGTGCCTTAAAAACGTATATTGCGCATACATTCCTTCCTTCATTCAGTTTAATAATGTTGCGAGGTTTGAATTTATGCGATGCACGATGTTATCTACCTGATGAAAATGCAAAAACGTGTTACTTCCCTATTGATTTTTTGGCCATTTATACGATAAAGGCAAAATAATAATATTTTCATAAAGACTCCACAGAAAATTGAGAAGCGTATTGTTCCCTGGCTGAACCTGACGCAATCTAGATCGTGAGCTTAACCACTTTAAAAGCTCCAAGAACTTTTTTTACGGATCTCAATGTTAAATAATTTAAAATAAAAATATTTTTCAATAAATTTTTTAAATGTATTATGTATTAACTTCTTATTAACCGAGCGCGAGGTCTTTACCGACATGGCTATTAGCCAATCAGAGGCTGTGAATTCTTTAAAATAAATAATGAAACCTCTTAATGCACCGGTTTCTTTACTCAGATACGAGATAATGTCAAACTGTTGGAAGGTGAATGCGAAGAATCGACCAACCTTCTTTGAAATTCGCCGAAGTCTTCATGATTTGATGAGTAATGATGAGGTAAAGGATATCATATGCTACGGTCATGCATGTTTGCGGTTTTTATAAGCTAAACCTCGAAGATTCTGTCTTTTTTTCCGCACTACTTTAATTTTTCAATTGCCGTTTGAAAGCAAATATTACGGTTCAATTATAGGCAGCTCAAATATGCGTGATAATTTGAACGCGAAAATCTTTCGGTAATTTGTCAACATGGTGTAACTAAACAAATAGCTGAACTCTTAGTCCAAATAATTTGAAAAACATAAAATTTAAATCTGTCATGGATCAACATGCGATTAAATCGTTATATTACTAATAAGATTGAAGGTGACGTTTTGTTGTCCACCCTAACTGCATAATGGCATCCTGTTATAAAATTTCCTAGTTAATATGTTTTTCACTTTTTCCTCTTTTGCGTTTTGAGTAAAGATTTTTTTTCGTAGAAATCTTACATCCATGTGAAGCAACTAAAAGAAGGAAAGCTTTCTTTAACGATCAACCCAACTGAGGTTGAGCTCATTGATGAGAAAAATGATGACGTAATCGTTTGAAAAGACAGTTTATATGAAATATGGCTGGTAATATTATGTGAATAATGTAGTAGTTCTCATATGAGTGATGTCATTTTTTTCCGGCGTTTTAAAATTGATGGAGTTAGACCTCAAAATGAAAATCACGTTATGTATTATTTTCCGACGACATTCATTCTTATAGCAATAATAGGATTTAGCATTTAGCAATTAAACAGCGCGTAAATAACTAGATCAGTAGGTGTGATTTATTTATCTATAATCTGTCTATGGCTTCAAAACCTGTTCGCAGGCTATGAAAATATTGTCGGAAGTAACCGTCATGATTGTACTTGAATACAATTAATGATTTTGTCAAAATAAACCAAAAGGCGGAATATTTTTTGCATATAAACTACACAGCCTTGGAGAACTAAGAAGGTTCGAACGGTAAACGAAAATTCTGTTAAAAAGTAAGAAATAATGCTGTTAGAACGGTTCAAGAAACCATCGTGTTTACATTGAAAAAACGTGAATCGATCAATTCGTCCCAAATAAATTACCCGTTTGCGACAAGTGAGTTGTGACGAATTAGGAAAGATGAAAATCCGGTTGTAGATCAACTGCCTTCTTGATTATGTCAATCATGCCGCTAAATTGCGTGATTGTGTTATGTAAATTATAGCAGTCGTATGGGAACAACAAGCTTGTGACATGAAATGAAAGCAAAATACTTTTTTAATAATATTACACTGGAAACAGCATTTGAAACCACCGAACTATTTTAACTCAAATTACTCAGCAAGGATCAAGTCCTGGACATTGGCCGAAAGACAAACCAAAATGTACGTACAACTGAAATATTACTTTTGTTCAGTTTAATATAGCACTCGCCCGGTTTTCACAATACGTTGTTCATAAATTATCATGACTGATTATATTAAGTAATTTAGCTTGTAAGTACACCACGTAAGTATTTAAGACTGCAAAGCTTTCGGTCCGTTAACCAGGGCCTTCATCAGTGCAATTACCTGAATACACATTTACACGTAACTTAAATATCACGGTAGTCGTGATTTTTTAGCTCACGCCATTAATTAAACGGTTTCGCTTACCATATAATTATGAAAGAGAAATAGTTCTCGCGTGTCCTAGACAGGTATTTAGCTAGCAGACATTGAAAAGAGCACGCCACGTACTATTGAGCGGCTTACCCTCTTGGGCGATAGGAATATCTATTCTCTTTTTACCATATATTGGACCAGTTTCGTATAAAATCGTTAGGATTTTAAGAGAAGTTGGAATACAAGTCTACCATTGAAGCAATAATTCGCGCTCTTTACACGCACAAAGATGGCGTCGACGACTTCAAAAACCTGGTGAGTGGTGTGTATCGCATTCCATGTGAATGTGGTTTGGTTCACATTGGAGAGACCGGTAGAAATCTCTGAATACGTCTAAAAGAGCATAAAATAAACTGCAAAAAGGTAAACTGGATAGGTCTGCTGTAGCTCACCATGCGTGGACTTATATGATCATCCCATTAAATGGAAAGATGCTAGAATTTTAGCGAATGATAAGTACTTTACCGTCTCTCGTAAAATGAGAGAATCTTTTGAAATCTATAAACATCAAACTATCGCCCAAGAGGGTAAGCCGCTCAATAGTACGTAGCGTGCTCTTTTCAATGTCTGATTGCTAAACACTTGTCTAGGACACGCGCAGTAATTAGAACTATTTCTTTTTATAATTATTTGGTGAGTGAAACCATTTAAATAATGGCGCAAGCTAACAAATCATGACTAACGTGATATTTAAGTGAGGTGTAAATGTGTATTCAAGCAATTGCACTGATGAAGGCCCGGGTTAAGGGACCGAAAGCATTGCAGCATTATAAATACTTACGTGGTATACCTATATATACAAACTAAATTACTTATCAACTGCCACGATGAAAATATACAAGAATATTATTGATGATTATATTATCTGATATCTCCACTCTTGGTATTCTTAGCCTTTTTCATGAAAGGCGTACGTCTCTGAGATCGGGATTCTTTTTAGTTAAACATAACGTGGCAAATAAGGTTGACTATAATGTGTGTTTATCCGTCTTTAACAAGTAGCTTATTCACGAGAATTATTCATGTTATTAATTCGAACATTCGAATTCATTTTTGTCTCATAGCTTTTTGCCATTAAAGGCATTTGATACGATATTCACAATAGACAGTCAGCGTGAACAAGCGTGTTTACATGGTGCCTGAATTTCATCGAATAAGGTCGAATTTTAAAAGCAATAGTGTGTGCCGAATGCAATTCATGTAATGAATTCTAACAGAGATTTTAGCTACTAACAATAGATTCGCGACATGAAAAGTTCGATATCTGAAGCGGATCTAAAAAAAGCCTGATTGACAGGAACGAGTGAAATAAGCACAAGTCTACAAAAATATCAAAACGAAGAAATGCAATGAAGCGTGCGACATAAGCATCGACATAAGCACAAGTATTAGAATAAGACTCGAAGCATAACAAAGCTGAAGGACAGTCGAAACGAAAATTCCTTTTACCTTTAGATTTTTAAGTTGTCTTTTTATGCCTAGAGGAAAAGTGTCAAAATTCATCTTTCTTGCTTTCCTATTCGACAGGAGGCCCACACGTGGAGGGCTTCAAATCTTCATGATTACGCAGGATCAACACGAGCGGGCATCAAATGGACCTTTCCGCACGCGGCGCGTTGGTTTTGCGTGGAAAGATTTGATTGGCTAATTTACAGCGCGGGAAAAAGCGTTCGGACAAGCTAAACATTGAAAACAATATATTTTACAAGCCAAGCAATGAATATCACGACTATAACAGATGAAACCTTGGACAATATGAATGTGTATAACCTGAGAACCTTCTTCTTAGACAGAGGAATAACAGCAGCGAACTACCAAAAGGCAGATTTGGTTGTGTTTGCAAAAGCAGCCTTAAAAATGAAGCTTTCAACAATGTTGATTTCCACAAAGCTAAGCTTGACCTGGTTTTTGGTTGAATCTGTTTTTTCTGAATACTCCCTTTGCCCTGGTGGTCAAGAAGGCGCCTGCAAACATATAGCTGCTTGTTTGTAATCTCTTCACGACCGTCTGTCTCCCTCCTCAGGTCCTACGGACAGGCTTTGGCATTAATTTACACGACGTTTTGCGACAACTAATCAAATACTTTCAAATCTTCCACGGAAAACCCACGCGCCGCGTGCAGACATTGCCTTAAAGACAATTATGAAATTTGATGCCCGTTTCTATGCTTTCCTTAGTAACGCGATCCTGGAAATCAAAACAAATATACAAAGCAAAAATAGCCCTCGGCGTCAGTAAATAAGTGTTTAATAAGCATAATCGTTGCATTTTAATGTATAATGTGGGTGCATAGACAATACAACCATTTAATGTATTTAGCGTAACTTAAAACATCGTTTTGTTTTTAACACCACGTGTCCTCTTTATCACATTCCCCCGCGAGTGTCTCTGCAGCTCTACAGGGTGTCCCAAAAAAAACGAAAACTATTGAAATCACTCATTGTTAAAATTTTAAATCCGTGTGCACGAATTTTAGCCCATGGGGATTTAATGCAACTCAGTAAAATGCTAAATGCTTTGTGTTGCTACAGAACCCTTTACAGAACTATCGAAGATCATGGTGATTGAGATGCACATTTAAAATTAATATTGTTAATAAATATCATTTTCGCGTACGAGCAAATTTTACTGCATCATATGCATGCATAAAAATGCTTATGGCAAACATTTACACACTTGTGGGTCCCAACAGAGTGCTTAGGCATTCAAACTCTAACAATTACATTGTTATGGGTGATTTCAATAGTTTTCGTTTTTTTGGGACACCCTGTATATCTAAAGCCTGTTTAGCATTCACCCTAATTGTCATGAATAAGTGATTTTCACCGAACAGAAATCGTTAGGACGTAGCTAATTGTCGTTCTTTCTGTATCTCATGAAAAATCGACACTTGCATGGGGCTGTTTTGTACAAGGTATAAAGTTTAAAACCTAATTTCTTGTATAAATAATTTTATGCCAGGAAACATCAACAGAAGCATTCATCAACAGAAGCATGCATTCATCCATAGAATCCTATCTTATGCATCTATTCAATTGTTGATTTCATAAGACCCATTAACATTATTTTAAATTCTACCTATACTTGTACGTATGTAGTACAAAAAATGCTACAGTGGCAGCCCTTTAAAGCCGATTATCCATTACGTTCGCTTCGCCTTAGCGCTTCACCGAATCGATCCATACACATGACTCAGAGAGGCAATTAAGTAGTTCGACTGTTATGTATTTTTAGGTTATCACATGATAGGTGAGGTGATAGTTTTATCACCCGATGATCATATCACAAATTGTCACAAGTGAGCCGATGGAGCGAACGACCGCGCGCCGCCATCTTGAATTTCTGCAGCGGGACAGAAAGTGATATCAGTGACAAAAAATCACACAGCATCCCTATCTGCCCCATCTAAACAAAATCCATAATACGTAGAAAATAACCACGTTTTCATCTCTCTTCAGTCGAGGGAATGTGCATTGTTCTAAACCAAGTCTATCCATTTCTGTTGTCTCCTTACTGCCTCTGGGCGCAAATCTCCATTATACATTTGATTTTATGCATCTGGTGCATGTGTTGGAACAACGGTATACGACACATCTAGCTTGCATTTTGCAACGCAAAGTATAAAAATTTTGATGCATACGACATATATTTATTGTAATGTGACACTAGTTGATTTTCTTGCCTGCCCGGTAGGCAAAACCCTAATTAGTTTTCAGACTCTTTTTTCCCGGCCAAATATTAAAAAAACCTAATTTTGGAATGTTTGATCAAAAATATCTTTAGAAGTATTTATTCGCCCGGAGAATAATATATATCATTCGAATCACCTGATTTTTGCGAATTTTTGGTGAAAAAATGGTAATCATGTCATATGCACTTTACGATAGTACATTTGACTGCTCTGGAGTCCATAGATTCCAAATTTTTCTTGCAGAATTAATTTATGTGCTTCTGAAACTGAAAAATCGCGCTGCGTTGCCAAATCAAGTCCGGTCTGTGATCAATCAATCAATCAATCAATCAATCAATTAAACTTTACTTAACCACACCTACCCTCATCATCTGTCGATGGTTTTCGTGAGGGGCGTCACACAATTACAATAGATTAAAAATACATATGTACAAGTATTAAAAATAGTATTATAATATAAACGAATAAACATGCAATGTAAGCATTAAAGAAGATAAAAACTAGGAATAATCGATGTCTGACTCAGTAGTTACACTATCTTATCATATTTTTAAACATACCTAAAGATTTTGTTTCCTTTGCTTGCTTTGGTAGACTATTCCATAGACTATGCCCCACTGTAACCTAAACTCTCTTTTAAATTTTCAGTTTTTGGTTTAGGATGTGAGAGATTTATGTCGCCATTTCTAAGATTATAATTGCTCATATTTGTCTCCCTGGTAATAAATTTATGTTTTAGGTTAGAGGATAAGTGGATGTTTAATATTCTAAACATCAAAACAGATTTATTCATTTTATGTCTATCATTCAGACTCTTCCACGACATAGCATGGAGCAAATCTGTTGATCCTAATATCGTAGTTGGCCCCTGTCATAATTCTTGCCTCCCTGTTTTGTAGTTTTTGTAATTTTTCGATGAGTAAGCTTACACAATTATCCCATAAAGGAGAGCAATAATCAAAATATGAGAGCACGACAGAATGATACCAATTCTGTAAAATTTCGTACGGAACAAATTGTTTTACTCTTTTAATAATTCCTGCATGTTGCATCTATATGCTTATCCCAGCTCATTTTTTCGTCTAGTTCTACTCCCAAACAACGAAAAGAGGAGTAGCAAGTAACAGGTTTATCATTAATCATTACTTGATCATTCCCAACTTTGTGTTTCAAATTATAAGAAGATCCAATAAACATTGCTTTTGTCTGTTTTTTATGAAGCTGTAATTTGTTTTGGGAGAGCGATTTGACTATATTTTCTTGATTCTGATTAATTTTTTTTATTAGTTCTGAGAAACTTGAAAAAGACGCATATATTTACGTAGCATCGGCATACATGCTAGGAGTTGTGTTTTTCAAACATTCTGGCAAATAATTTATATATAATAAGAACAAGAGGGGTACCAAAATATATCCCTGTGGGACTCTGCATATAGTTTCTTTGGCTGAAGATGTATAGCCATCAACCACGCAGACTTGACTGCGTTTCGAGAAGTAAGATTGGAACCACTGCAGCTCCAAATTTTGAACGCCAAATTGCTCGTGCAACTTATTTAGCAAGATTTTATGAGTCAAAGGCTTTCTTAATATCAACTGAAATTAATCCAGTTATTTCTCCATTGTCTATATTTTCAATCCACTTATCACTCATTTGTAATAATAAGGACAATGTGGAATGTTTGGGTCGGAAGCCCGATTGAAAACGTGAGAGCAATGAGTGATCTATCAGTATCAGGTATTGATAAAGTTGACCAAATACTTCTTTCTCAAATAATTTACTTATTATGGGAAGAATGGATATTGGGTGGTAGTTCTCACATTTTGTTCTGTTGACCTTTAAGGCCTCCACTTACACGTGCTCGTACGCGAAATCGCACGTACAGCTTGCGCGTTGACGGCCGCCTTGAAGGTAGACAACAGTTCCAACGTCATACGTACGTACAAAAAATGAGATCGGCCGCACTGAATATGTGCGAGTGGAGGAAAATTTGCAAAACTGTTAATGTCATGAGGTCAGCATGCATATTAACGTGGTTAATGTAAAGAATAATAATTTTCTATTTGCATGAATGATGAAAACCGACTAAAGAATGGCGGCAACGTTATACGTGCATTGAACTAGCTTTTTATAGCTTTTGTATAACTTGCTGTAGTTTTATGGTTGACAAAGCTGAGCGCGTCGTCGGGCTGACCGCAAAGTAAATCGCACTCTCTTTTGTCTCTTTATAATTTAGACAGTACCCAGGGTGTTTTCACCCAGAGTCTTGTTGTCAATTGACGCATTTGATACAAAGCTGTTTTTCTTCTCTCATTTCATTGACGGTTTTATTTCAGTCATAATAGGCACACTTATTTCATGTTTTTGCTATTTTCTTAGGAACCGTATACAGTATTCTAATATTTGGTTTATGTTTCTGGTTGTCACTTTGATTTCGCGGACTGTTAATGGAATCTGTAAGATACAACCAGGTATGTTTAATGATACAACACTGTTTTCAAAATCAACAAATGAACGATTGTGGTGTCATCATATTGTTACGTGCATTCTACACGGCACGGTTGTCTATATATACCACGATTCAGCAAATTTTCTCCTTGTACAGAGGGCTCAGTTTTTTAGGTCTTCGCATCAAAAAATTAAAAGCTTTTCGATTACCCACTGCTCTCTATTTTATGTAAGATTTCCTCTGACAATACGAGCCTGCAAAAGTGGGAGAAATTTAGCTAATTTGGATCAGCATGCAACACTTCCTCTCTTTACGGGACGGGGAACCATTTTCTGTGATGACGAATTGCACCCTTTCCATCCAAGTTAATTGGCTACGAAACCTTTCCCTAGCTATAGTCGTGCATGTTTTGTGAGTCCCTGTCCTTGTCGATCTTAGGGGATCGAGTCCATTGATGTATTGAACTATAACAACAGTCAGATCTTTCTGTGTGGAACTGAAATCATTAGTAACCCTAATATATACGGTACTTATAATTACATTACGCGACGAACTTACAAAGATGAACTAGAATACGAACTATCTTTCGCTTGCCCAAGTTCCTCTAAACTTCTTTTATTTTCCATTGCAGAATGCGGACGAGCAACACCAAAGAATGTTAAGTTTTCTGGTCCTATAACTGGGCCGAGATATTATTCACATCCAGGACCACTAACTTTGACCTGCAATGCATCTGGCGATATACAAGAGATGTACTGGAAACGAACTGATAATGATGGTAAAGTGCGACAATTGAGTTACACAACATTTGGGAAAGTTTCGTCCTTTTGGATAGCAACATTAGACAACTATTTATCCACAAACAAACCTAAGTTTAGTTTCATCTGTGTAGCTTTGGATATTTGCTGTAATAAGCAGATAACAAAACGACCCAAAACAATAGAAATAAGGAAATCTACAAATACTCCAAGTAAGTTCTCCCACCATATTTTAATAGTTTTGGTCTTTTACTTTTACATCATTTTTCTTTGCGAGCGAAAATCATAGAGGGTTTTAAAAACTCGCGGATTTTGTGTGCCTCAAAAATACGCCCGTTGGTTAAAGACCTATATAATCAAAATCCTGTTAAATCTGACTTATTACACCGAAATCAGAAAACAAAATCGCCCGTGTGAACTGGTGCACACTTTTAAATGCAACAATCTTTGATAAATGCAATAATTTATATTCTTGCCAAACAAATTAAGTGTAATTTGGTACTTCGAGGTACTTGTGCACTCCCTTTTGGATTAATCATTTTGCCGTTTTACTAATTTTGTAGGCAAATGCATTAAAGATGTTTTGATTATTGTTGATACTTCAACTTGGCGAGAATACATAAACTTTATATTCTGTACAGTCTTTCTTAATGTACTTGTCGACAATCTTCAACTGAATGTCTCACCAGAAGGAAGCCATATTGCAATCATGACGTTTAGTAATGAGAGAACTCAAATAATATTAACAATGAAAAGTCGGAATAAAACGGATGTGCAAAGAAGAATCTTCGGGCTCCGCCATCCCTTTTGGATAAATTATTATGAAAAAAGAACAGATGTAGCTTTATTAAAAGCAAACGAGGTAGGTCAAATTGTTTATGGTTTCAAATCTAATAATTTATTCAGTGAATATAATTATAAGATTACATGTATATAATGCGTGTTCTGATTGGTCGAATCACGCGTGTTCTGAATTGGACGGCCTGATCCAAACACGGAAATTTAAAGTTTTAAAAAATTTAAATTCGCGCGCTTTTCTTAACTCTCGCAACACTCCCGCGTGTTTGGATTAGGCCATCCAAGCACGGAAACTATTAAGTAATAGTATACTAGAAATACATGCATGCAGCAACCCCTCGCCTCGGTTGAACGAAATCAGTTAAGCATAGGGATGGTAACATGATTGTTAGAAAATTTATGTGGGTTGGGGGTTTGGGAGGGTACATGGTATAGAGAGAAAAAGAAATTGAGAAAAGTATGGAAATATTTTTCTGCAGGTGGAAACACTGTAGTCATAGCAACTCGCGACGGCTCATATTTTTGTGAAAAAATGGCAAAAATACGACAAGATTCCTACCTTTTTCTGGAAGTTAAGGTCACTCATCTATAGTCAGTGTTATGGTAAATTGTTTTGATTATTAATTACCATGAAATATAACATCAGACATACAACTTCCAAGGTTTTATGTTATGGCTTATGCTTCGACCGGTTTTTGTACGGTTTTTGTCATTATAAAAACGGAGTTTACAAATGAAATTATAATGTCGTTTATCACATAACACATTCACGGATTCATAGTGAAATACATTTGAGAATATTAAAGTTGTGTTTACCACAAAATAATTACTTTTTATAGCTGTGCCGGATGAAATATTATCATTATCAAGTGTAAAATCTTCCGACTTCAGTATACACGGTGAATTCGGTCGAAACTCGAAAATTTGGTCTTGTTATTTGTTAAACCGTGAAAAGTCCTGACCACATTCGAGTTTCCCTCTAATTTAATTAAAAATACATATATTCCACATGTATGAAAACATAAATTTAAAAATTTCATCAAAATTTGGCGAAATGACAATTATTCACTCATGTTTGAAAATTTTTGTCTCTACTAATCAAAAGCTTAGTAGTTCACACTGGCGCATGCGCATAACGTAGAAGACCATCCATGGCGCGAGGTCCATTGCATAATGGCGGACAACTTCGATTTCGCCTTTGCACATCGTGGGTGTAATCATCCGAGCGGAATTAGCACCCTCGCACGGTGCTCCGCACCGGCTCGGGGATTAAAAAAAGTCAATAACACTTTTTTACAGAAAAAGACAAATTCTGCTATTAAATTTGTCGGAAATCTGGCCTCGCATTCCAACACCGAAAAAGTTAAATCTACTCCAAAATATGGTTTTATCTCGATTTTATATTTCCAATACTCTCTCAATCTGTTCACCTCTCTCTATCTCTAACATATATTACAACTTCACTTCCGCTTACTTCTAATAGGTCAGATTGTTCCTAACATTACCATATATAGAACATTAGAACATTAATATTAAAGTCTCTGAACTCTAAAAGTCACTGTAATCACAATTTTTAACAAATTATAGCACTGGAAATATCTCAAATTGTCAGTATTATTTAATATATTAACTATATCTAGCCATCCTAAAATCAAGTATGGTTTTAGTCTTATTTCAACGGCTTGCGACGATAAAAGCATCCAAGATTATCTTTAAGGTTAGCGGCCAAATCAATAACCATCAATTTGTGACCTGCTTTCCTTTACAATATAACAAAAAGCGTGTATAATAGCGTCTATATAGCGGCTCTAAATATACATAGATTCATTATTTTGCAGATATTCAAGAGAAATAATTCACTAAATCATCGAGAAGATAAAGATGATGTCATAATTCTGCTCACTGATGGAACACCAACGCGAAGGGCGGGAAAAGGGGAACAACCGCAGGACACCGCCATAGCTGAAGCAAAGAAACTGAGAGACAAAGGCATAATCATTGTTGGAATTGATGTTGGTAACCGTCAACAAAATGTTAGAACTGTGCCATTCTTGACAAATATATCAACAGCTGGTCAAACGCTTCCATCAACATATCCTGATTTGATTCTGTTGAGCGACAGAATAGTCTACGCTTTCTGTCCCAGACCTCCCCCTGGTGAGACTTCATTCTTTATAAACTTTCCAGTAAAATGCTGACCCGAAGAGCTAGTATAGATCCTATACGATGTCCGAAAACACGATAATTACTGAATTATGAATAAATTGTTGTCTGGTTGTGCCGTTCGGCGGAAACATTTTGTTTTCAAATTTTTCTCTTCTGTCGCCAGTTAACGCTATAACAAAAATTTTAGTACCGAAAGCTAAGAATAAATAATATTTTTATCTTTGGCAATTATTAATTTACTCCTACTCCTAATCATTTGACGAATGATTATAGATATTACCATTTTAAATTTAGGTTTCAAATATTTCACGTATCAAATAATATTGTTTCCCTTATCGATACATCCTAGAGCTACATATTCGTATAATTTGAATTCTGCCTCTCTTCAAAAAATGGCGGATTTCATTCAGTTTTTAAAACATTTGGAGAAATTTGCATGCATGATCATCACAATTTACAGACTTTACTCTTACACCTATTTTTAGGACCAAGTGAACCTAGAAACGTATCCGTCGTGGTACAAGAAAGAAGTTTAACACTTTCATGGCTGAACCCAGAAATTGCTGCTGATAATATTGTCGATCATTATCTAGTATCGTGGGGGACAAATCAGAGTGACTTTTTACTCCAAAAACAGGTTGTGTCAAGTCCTTTTTTATCTGATTTTGGTGAGTTACGCACTATATTATTTAATATAGCTGAAATTGCAACAGAAGTTATGCAAAAAGGTTTTGAAATATTCAAACAAATTTCGTGTAAGCAATAATGTTGAAATCAATCACTTTCACAACAATGTACCTTACACCAACCGAAGCGAAATGGCATAGAAACAGCGCCCGATGATCGTCGCCGTTTTAGATATCAATAAAATGTAACTATATAACAATGCCCTTCTTGCAAAGTGAAAGTTTAGCTATTAATTGCCATTTCATGGGGACTAAATATAAACTTCTCATAACTGAGAAAACTGTTTATGAGCAGTAATTTTCTAGTCATCGATCTCATAAATCTTCTAGTCATCTATTCATTTCCTTCATTTTTCAGAAAAACCTGGATTGTACAATTTTAAAGTGCAAGCTGTTGATAAGAATGGTATTGGTGAAGCCGTCTATCTTTACAACGTAACAATCAAGGGACGGAAGGATGTTCCAACAAAGAGTGCAGAGAATACACGAGTTGTTTCAACGGACAAAAAACAAATAACAAAAGCTGTAAATTCACGATCAGACAATAATGTTCATGCTATTGCAGGGGGCGTAGCAGGATCTGGTGTGTTTATTTGCCTGGTTGCGTTTTCCCTTTTATTTATAGTAAAGAAAATTCAGAATAGACGCAGAGATATTTCGATCAAGGTAAAACCAACAGTTTCCATGTATTATATATATTATATACAGCAATGATATAAAATATAGACATTTACTCAATGGAGCAGCCAGCATCGATAATTGGGGTGGAGCCCATATACATATTTACTTGTTAACAGACTGTAAAGACAATTCATTTGATTTGAAAAGAATTTAATCCTGCGTATCACGAATATATGAATATGGACGGACGCCCAAATTCTCCTTCTGGCTACGCTTTTCTTTTTTGTTTCAAACAGCGTGTGATGAAACAGTGTGCGATGATTGCTATAAAATGTATCACTAATTATTGCATATTTGTATGTAACTCCGCTGCGTGTTTCTTCGGAAGAAAAATGGCAACAGAAGATATTTTCTTGCATGCATGATAGGAAAAAGCATGCAGGCACGGCTACATGCATCATGCATGGCGTCTTTTTGCAGATGCATATGTTCTGTTTGCTTTAAGCTTGTCAACCTTTGAGATATTACGATTGTTACCGACATAAATTTTCGCCTCCGTAATCACGGATGTTCACATCTACTGTAATAGACCTTTCCCCTTTTTGGCGTTCAAGTGCGCAATGCGAGACTCACGGTAGTTGATTCCGCCATATATGTTCAGGAGCGATTTATTTCTAGACTTCGTTAACGATCAACAAAAAACCAAAAGAATCGGAAAGCTTTTCTTACAACGAAAAAATCGCTTCCAAGCAGAGCGATATCGCAGCTCAAAGTTGTTTGATAATCAACTATATATCGTCACGCATTGCAAGCATGATAAGGGGAAAGATCTATTGCATCAAGTATATGCAAAACAGAATGTCTGAAAACTAATGTTTACTCAAGATGTAGATCTTTATGAAAAAAATCAAAATTACATAAAAAAAATATTGCCAATATTATATTGGAGCTACTTCTCATTATACATTTTTTTTCTTTTTTCTTTATATGACAGGAATTTGAATCCTGGATCACAAACCGTCCCAAAACAAAAAATTCCCGAAACGATAAATTGCTTGAGCTAGAACAGTTGAACAAAGAAAGTGGTTAGTAATTGCAGCTCTAGGAAAATTCTTTATTCAAAATAAAGAATCCTATATTCTCCCATTAATTAGTTAAAATTTTGTGTCATTTCACTCAATGTTGAACTGCGAAGTGAAGTGCCACAAAGTCTTAACTGATTCAATTAATGCAATCTGTTTATTGTTTCGAATAGAGGCACTCGCTGCATGCACAGTGGAAAGTTAAATTCAATGCAAATCTGCATGATAATTAGCTAAAATGTTTATGATATGATGATAAAAGTGTGGAAAGGATTTTTCATTCTTGCGCATTTCAAAAAACAAATCATGTAAACACACCCGTCATAACATACATAAAAGAATAGCATTCACTAGACTTTTGGTGTCTATTGTCCATATGTATCTTCTAACAGTGTAAAATTTCCTAATTAGCTGGGACATGAGAAAAAAACGCGAATTTTCCTTTAGAGCTCCAGCCAGAAGAAATCTCATATGTAACCTTATTGAAAGACTGGGAAATTTCGCCAAACCACTTGTACATAATGGAAAAAACACTCGGGGCTGGACAATTTGGAATCGTTAAGCAAGCTTCATATACGGCTCCGGGACACGATAATCCTGAACTTGTTGCTATCAAAATGTTGAAAGGTAAATAATCTTAAATCAATTCATATTGCATTTTATAATATAACATTTATAATACGCGTGTGCTGATTGGTCGAGAAGCGTCTTTCTATATATATACTAGAAATACATGCATGCAGCAACCCCTCGCTATTTCAAACCAAGTACACAATTTCCTGAGTTAACCTGACCTAAACTTATATATTATGAAATGACAAAAAACTCAAATCAGTCTTATTATATTTTACCGAGTATATTATAACTAATGTTTCCATCATTCAATACAAAAATAACTATAAAAGTTAGTGTAAACATTGCCCGTTCAATTTTGCTGCATTATACCATGCCAGCAATTAAGTAACGGCTTAAAATCGAAGTTTCAAACGATTAAAACAGTACAAAATCTTCACAGACAAAGAGAAACTTCAAATGTTATTTTATTCTGTAATTGCAGTCGACGCCGGCAGCTAAAAGTTTTATACTTTATAAATATAGTGTGTATTTTGATACCAAAATTCAAATTACACTTTCAAGAACACTTTTTGAAGTTAAAGCAAAGGTGTAATAGCCTTTGACAGGTTTATGTGTTTGCATAAAAAGCTGAAAATTTATCAAATAAACGGCATACAAAGCTGAAAAGTATACTAATACGGCTCATTCTTACTGCGAAACAAATACGAAATAAACAAAGTAAACACGTACCCTTTGTCTTTGAAAACATTTATAAGCTTGCAGATTATGAATTATTCCTCTTACATGGCTTTGTCTTGACTGTATCCACGTTCATCTTTGCTAACTGTCATGCTTCATATATCTTGTTTCTTCTCCTTTTACTTTCTTTGCACAAAGTTTATGAAACGCTTTTACAAAAATGTTTACGAAATGACAGTTAAATTGCTGACGTTCTCATTGAAATACAAACTTTCTGTCTTAGCCAATCAGAACGTTCGTTGACTACTCGCGCATGCGCATAACTTACAAAACCACCCAACGTCGACCGTCCATGACATAGAATTTGGACCATAGAGATTATAATAACACTAGAGAGGGCATCGAGGAGAAATTGGGGAGCGCGTTAATGGGGGGCAAATTCAAGTCCCGGATGTTCACTCATTCACGATGTCCGAGGCCAAAATATGTCGTTTTAAACGATTTTTTTTATCTCTAAATGTTTTTTTTCCCTAAAATATCATTTCAGGATGTCTAAGGTAGTAAAACCAGTTCCAAAAAGCACTGTTTTTCCTTAAAAAACCGGCAAAGCGATCTAAAAAACGAATATAATTTTTCAAATAAAAATTTTAGTTGTTGCTAACGTGGTTGCTAAGGTGGCATTGATCTAGCCAATCAGCGCTTGGTTTATTATCCGGGACTTGAATTTGCCCCCCATTATCGCGCTCCCTTTTTTGACTGATGTTTCCGATACCAATGCCTCCTCTAGTGTTATTTATAATCTCTATGATTTGGACAACTTTGGATTCGCCTACGTTCTACCGGGTTCCGGGTGTATTTCCTAATCTCCGAGCGGAATTAGTACCCTCGCAGGCGCTCTGCGCCCGCTCGGGGATAACTGTGTAGAAAAACGAGACATTTCCTGCCGAAATTGACAAGCGAAGTAACGTAATGTGAATTTGTAATTGAATCGAATTATAATATCTGTGCAAAATCTTTTTATTGAGTTTTATTATAATTGATATAGATAAAAAAAATCTTATGTTTCTATTCATTCATAGAAACACGCTCGAAAGTTTGGGAGAACTCGAATTAATAATGTCCTCCCAAACCCCCACGCGCGCGTCTCTATTATTTTAACAATTAGTTTTTTGAAGGCGAGGTGATTACTAAGCAAGAGGCGACTAAATGTTTTAGTTTAAATTTCGAGGTGTTTGCAAAAAATAATAATAATTAATCAACATAATTTCATAAAAAATTCTAATTACTTCAAATTTCTTAGTTGAAAAACAACAACAAAAAGCATCAGATACAGTGAATCTTGACCAATGAAAATGCTGGAAAATCAATAGTCATCTCGAAATTTATACCACACTGTATAGAAACACGGAAAATGTTTTCTATTTCTTATAAATATCATATAACGTGTACCTTTTAAAATTGTTGACGTTGTTTCAGACACTGCGAAAGAATCTGATATATCTGATCTTTTGGCCGAGTTGGAGATCTTGAAAAAAATTAACAAAGAACCACATCCAAATGTAATACGATTTATAGGCGGTTGTTTAGTGGAAGGTACGACAAAAATGAAGAACCATTATTATTATATTTGTTCATTAACATCTTTTCTTTAGTAGGTAGGGTTGTTCCGCACTTTGTAATTACGTATTTTTAATTGATGCCGCGAATATCAAATATTTTACTTCAGGAAAACTAATGGTGGTGACAGAGTTCTGCTCTGCTGGAAATCTTCAGAAATTTCTGAGGAAGAGTAAACTTATTACTAACCTTGGCTCGCATATAACTTCCACCTTGAACGATCGTCAACTCTTGAAAATTGCCGTTGATGTGGCAAGTGGAATGGCGCATCTTTCGAATCAAAAGGTACTATGACAGTTGTGCCTACTGCACTAGTGCACTATAGCTCTCAATCTTTTCCACGTTGAATTCAAATTTGCAATCATATATCATACCGTTTGTTTACATATGGAGTATGGACTTTTCTTCCACTTTAAAGTTTATTTTGTTTGCGTTTGGCGGCTTAATAAAGTCCACCAAGATGATAAAATCCATAAAATTAATATAATTGTGTGTTTTAGCATGCATGTATTATGCAGCCTACTATGATATATCATCGATATCGAGTGCGGGATTCGTTATTGTGCTGCTTGCTTGGTATTAAAAAAGAGTGTTAGTAGAAAGATCATCATTGCTCATCAAATCAAAAGCCAAAGTTACCAATTTCACCAGGGTTCGACGTCCGAAAGCTAATGAACGTTTATCCACGAGAGCAAGGGTACTAATCCCCCCCAGAGGTTTCAGTTAATTACGCCCGGGAATATAATGCAGATGCGAAATTAAAGTTGTCCGCCATTATATGTCATGGACGTTGGGCATTTTTGTAAGTTATGCACATACGTGAGTTTAAAACGAGTTAAAACTGGTAACTAGCGAACGTTTGCAAGCGTGCGATTGGCTAAATCAAAAAATTTCGGTCGCGTCAGCATAACTGATAATTTGAATTATAAAACTTTTTGAAAATATTTTTCATTTGGTTGGTTTTGAAAATATCGAAAAATTCACTAGTACTTGAACATGCAGGTAAATAGGTAGATTTTGTATTTTAACGCATGCAAGTATTTTACCAACGTAAGACACCTTTTTGAATTTATTTGTCAATTTCGTTAAAATCATTAAGATTGGGAAAGCATTTATTTTTAAAGGTGATTGTGTTTAAAAAAGAATCTATATTTCGCTGAAAATTGTAGTGCAGTAACACTATTCATAGCACAATTAATGATTATTTTATGATTATAGTTGGATGTGATAGCTCGAGAGTCGACTTTACAATTGTACTTGAAATAGGATTTTTCTTATTTGACTTCGATCATTCAATTCAGCAGAAACGAGTATTGTAGAATTTCAGTCATGTAAATATATGTTTATTGCTTCAGGCGAGGGGATTTTGCATGCATGTATATTTCTAGTAGCTTATAGCAATTTGGCGCGAATTTCCTACTAATCGTATACTCGCAGTTATAGCTATAGGCTAATGCTCTCCATTGAAAATTAATCGTTAAAATCCTCATTCAGTAGCATTTAATCAACAATTTCGATAATTACGTCCAACATTATCGTTTTAAATTTAGAATCACCTTAAGTTACATGGATTTTAAGTTTTATTCAAAACATTGTTTTTGCACACATGCATAAAAAGAATTTTTAACTTCGACCAATAAATGTGAAAATAAGCCGTAACACTAAAACGAGGCTACCACTCCACGACCGGCAGCCTCGTTCTTGTGTTATAGCTTATTTTCACACTAATTTTGTCAAAATGAAAAAAAGTATTTTTCACGCATGCATGTTGAAGAAGATGTTTTGCATCTTTGCACGTTGCTCGTGGGAGTAAAACGCGATGGCCATCTCAGTTAACCCCAGCATAAGGCCATGCATCTCAAAACGATAATATTGTGACGTCACTATCGAAAGGTCTATTCCATAAGATTGGAAATTTATGCTTTACTACAATTTCAAACAGGTATCATACATGCAGCCACTGTACCTTCTGCATGCACGTGAACTACCTGTTCCCGTTATATAGGCTTATTCATGCCTTTATATAATAATTATGGCTTTCAGGCATGGTGTTAACCTTCTTGCAATATTTTAGTTTGTCCATCGTGATTTGGCAGCCAGAAATATCCTTCTTGCCGGTGAATTAGAAAACGTTGCAAAAATTTCTGATTTCGGTTTGGCGAGAGATATTGGAAGTGCTGAGGAATATATACGAAGCAATCAGGTATATGAACTATAATAGTAAAAGGACAATTTTACTGAAAAATAATTTTTTAATTGGCATGAATAATTTGTTAAATAATTGAATCTGATTATCAGAGACTTTATTTACAAGCTAAACTATAGGAAATATTGATTTATTTTCAAATTATTTTCCAATATAACGTGTATTTGATGAAACTCATATTCAAAATATTGAACAAACAAAAGAGTCTGGACAAAAATATTAAAAAAAAATAGAAAAAATTGCAAATGCTGAAATTCTATTCAGAACAGACATCATAGCGATGTTAAACAAGGCTCAGTGCATTTGTGAATGCCTGTTAATTAAAGCACCTCACGAGTTTTTTTTTGCCAACGATTTTATTGACATCGAAAAAAGTTGACATCGAAAATGCAACTTTGTTTTGCTTTGGAAACAGTACAACATTTCTCGATATAAAAGCACCTACTAAGGATTACTTACTTTATTTCATTTTATTAGAATCTTCTTCCTGTTAAATGGATGGCCTTGGAGAGCCTAATTCATGGTATATTTACAACAGCCAGCGATGTGTAAGTTGTTGCCTTAGTGATTATAGGTTTACTCCTTGGGGCAGGTTGAGGACTGGCCATAATACCATTACGTTTGTTCCTTGGGCTGGTAGAGACTGGACATAGTACGTTCAATTGCTCCTTATGCAGGTTAGAGACTGGTCATAATACGTTTGTTCCTTGGGCTGGTAGAGACTGCATGGACATAGTATACGTTTAATTGCTCCTTAGGTAGGTTAGAGACTGGCCGTAGTACGCGTTTGTTCCTTGGGCAGGTAGAAACTGAACATAGAACTTTTGTTCCTTCGCCAAGTTAGAGTCAGCTGGCTATTGTACTTTTGTTTCTTAGGCAGGTTAGAGACCGGCCATAGTACTGGGTTAGAGACTGGCTATTGTACTTTTGTTTCTTATTTGAAGCTCAATTTGGTCCTTCCTGTTTTTTTCCCAATTGCAGTATTGCACACCATTTATAATGACTATTCAAATAATAAATAAAAATCGTTACGCAAAGTCATATTCACAAACACAGAGAATGTTATGAATCTGACATACATCATTCTGAATTTATAGATGGAGTTTTGGCATCCTTCTTTATGAAATCGTGACTTTGGGTATGTGTTATTGTATGTACGAAGTTAATAAGTTGTTTGTATACTAAAACATATCAAGAATATTAAATGCTGGAAATCTATCTTAACTTTTAAGTCGTGATTCTTTAAAAAGATAAAATTCAATTGCGTTACACTCTTTTGGGGAAGGGTGTGTACCCTAGGTACGAGGTATATTGAGAGGTGAACGATATCTAGACTAACGCCCGTATTCTAAGAGCTCTCTCACACGGCTCATTTCCGTATAGCGGTGTTTCCACTCAAATAGGAACTTGATTTTCATGACAAAATTTCAATTTCACCTTAATGAGTGTGAGTGAGATTTTTGAATACAGGGTTTTGTAGTGGCTTTAAACGTTTCTTTTGAATTTGCAATTTTTTATTTTTCTCTTTTTATCAGCCGTAACGGGTCGTTCGTAAGTCACCATGAAAGGAATAAAAGCTATATTGCTATAAAATAAAACCATGAAATCAATGATAAAGAAAACGACTGCATCTGCAAATTTTCTCAATTTGCCATATTTTCAGGCGAAGAGCCGTACAAGGCGATGTCACCGTATAACATAATCAATCATGTCGGATCCGGATGCCGAATGCCAAAACCACCTCACTGCTCAATTGAAATGTAAGTCGCATATTCTGCTTGCTTTTGTCCATGCAGTTCCCGCATGAACTAGCTGTTTTAACACTTCAATGAAAGAAACATGCAAGAAATACATGAATTCGTATTATTAGCCTGGTACGCATTTGATAAAAACAAAAACAATATATTGAATTATTTAGTTTACTAAAGTTAATTGTCCCGAGACGTCTTATTAATTTCAATACAATTAAATCTTCTCTTCAGCATTTATTTGTGCCTTCTTCATTAAAAATTTATCTGTTTTTCTTCTCGTAATGGATCGCCGGTAACGCCGGTCCATAACAGAAAAGTGTCGGTCCGTTTCGGGAAAGTAATGGACCGCTGAAAATTCTTCCCAACCAATCAATGAGCTCGATTTCACCGGAAATGACGCTTGCCATATAATAAAACCTTTTAATGAACCGGTTTCTTTACTCAGATACGAAATAATGTCAAATTGTTGGAAGGTTAATGCGAAGAATCGACCATCCTTCTCTGAAATCCACCAACGTCTTCATGATTTGATGAGTAATGATGAGGTAAAGTGCTAGTTATGCTATCTTATACTTCGGTCCTGTCTGTTTGCAGTTTAGGATTATAAACTGAACCCTGAAGATTCTGTCTTCTCGCATGACTTCATTTTTAATTGCCGTTTGAAGACAAATATTAGAGTTTATTACGAAAGAGCTGAGCTCTTAATTAGACTTTTCCAAAAATTTTGAAAAACATATAATTTAGATCTGTCATCAATATGCGATTACATCACGACAATACTAATAGGTTTGAATGTGACATTTAGGTGTTTATCCTAACTCACATAACAGCTATCATGTTATAAAATATGTTTTGCGTCATCTTTTGCGTTTGAGTAAAGATTTTTTCATTCGTAGAAGTCTTACATCAATGTGAAGTCACTAAAGGATGGAAAGCTTTGTTTAACGATAAACCCAGCTGAGGTTGAGCTCAAGGATGAGAAAAATGATGATGTAACCGCTTGAAGAAACAGTTTCTATGAAATATGGCTGATAATTATGAGAATAATGTAGTTGTTCTCACGGTTTTTCTATAATCTCTTTTATATATGACAGCGATCCCATAGGCTTAGCATTTTGGTGAGTGAGACCTCAAAATCATAATCACGTTAGGAATTTTTATTCTCAGACGATATTTATCCTGTAAGGAATACTGGATAATTGGATTTAGCATTCTAACAACATCAAACAGCGAGTCAGTGGCGTAGGAAGCATCCAGAGATTAGCAAGACATTGCAGAGATTGGGCACCAGCTTCCAGGGGCACATTAGGTTAATAAAAAGGGCAGCTAATGCGGTTTAAATTTATTATCAACAAAAGTCGTTACTGTGAAACTAGCACATGTAAAGGCCCTGTTACACGGTGCAATTTTTCGTGCAACTTGCAATGCAATTCTTCTTTTGAAATATGTAAATTTGGCAAGTACCAATCTTCTTTCTTTATCACACTCCATGGTGTTTCTTACACTTACATTTTAAAGCCTCTTCACTAATTTACATCTCTTCAAAGTAGAATTGCATTGCAAGTTGAATTGCATTGCAAGTTGAGTCTTTTTGCGCAATAAAAACGACTTTATTTTGTGGATACTAGTTTCGATTTGATCATCTTCAGACTTCAGTGCACTTTACGACGATTTATTTACCTTCTGTTACCTTCTGTTCTATGGCACAGTTTTAAACACCTGTTCGCAGGCTAGGAAATATTGTCGGAGGGAACCGTCAGCTTTCGCCTTGCAATCGGAAATTCTTTTTAGCGGCAAAAATTTGAAACGAATAACAACGATTTTTGTCTGACAAAGAATATATATATGATTTTATCCTTTACTTTCGGGTAATTTTAAACACTAAGAAAGAAAATATATTGTGATCCATTTGTGATTTACGTATTAGAAACAGCACTCGTTCAGCTATTAAAGAAATCTCATTGTAAACGGTGAACGTAAGTATTAAAATTCTTCATTCTCGGTATTTATATTTTGTTTATAGTCGCGGCATATTAAATATACGATGCCCAGTGCTGATTCATAGATCATATATAATATATAACAGATAGAGAAATAGTGTATTTATGTAGTATAAAATACCACGAATATACATCTACGAAGTAACCTCAAATATATATACATGTAATTTCCTTTTGTAACTGGCACTTATATTAGTTATATATCTAGCAATAAAAATCTGGCTTACAAAATAATGTACCAGCTAGGCTTTTTATTACTGTGCTATAGCTCGGTGTTTGTTATATGCACTAAAACCTACTAAAGTTTTACAACCTGTAGACATTTCTGTGTTGTAAGCACAATTGGGCCTACTTATCATCATCAGAATTAAATTATTATGTGAATTTCACTGCCTGGCCTAAGCTCTGATTTCCAGACTTCAGCCAGGTCAAGGTGTCTGCCTAAACCATTTGATGCTGATCTGCATCCAGTTTCTAGCGCATTGTGATCAACATAAATTAAGTGTTTGTTCCCAAAATTACCTTTGGTATCTGAGCTGTGGCATCATCTTACTTGGATGGATCTAGTGTTGTTTTGTAGGCCTGTGGGGATGCAGCCTGCTGCCATCCATAGGTTGACATAGATTACCACCAGCTGTTTTTTTTGAAAAATTATGAAGTGAGAAAATAAATGTCTTATAATGACTGTCAAAAGTCTGGTACCTTGATTGTCAGAGCCATGGAAGTCTCTAGCTACTCCGCATGTAATTCCTAAAGTTTGAATTTATGCCCATATATTTACAATCCCCAGTAACCAAGTTTGTCTTAAAATATTAACCTACCAGTACAATGGTTGAACATCCTGTTCAACGTAAGCATGAGTGCATACAACCATCAATGTTCAAACCTGATCGAATTTTATAGGTATATTGTGTTCTTGTTTGAATTATAATCTCTTATGCAAGCAAGTAACAAACTTAGTTTACTATTCCATTCAAACATGCATGTCAGCATGGTTCGGTAGTTAAGAACCTACTAGTGCTGCATAACTATATTTAGTGGGGGAGTGCCTCTTGGAAAGAATAAAACCTTGTCACATATTTGGGAAGGGTAAGATAAAGGTAATAGGCCTCCATTCGAAAACATTTCCCATGGTAGTGCCTTAGCTAAGGCACACACAATCAGCTAGGGCTTCCACAACTTATTTGCACCTACCCTCATAGGAGGATGGCAATGCCAAAAGAGAGGGACAATGAATAACTTTTGAAAGGAATGCATAATACATCTATTAAAACAGAACCCTTGTGAAATGCTGCATGCCTAAAATAAGAAAATTACCAAGATTTAAAGTAATTCAAATGCTTGCAACTCTCTAAAATTAGTTGGCTTATACGATTGGTACTGATTGGGATAGAAAATTGATCAAACAACAGATCAGAATGATATATTAATAGATCCCATTGCTCACGGTATAGGTAAAAGTTCTATTAGTTTACTTATTTATGAATGGATCATGCAGTCAGCAGAACTAGTGCCCATTAATTTGTTGTGCAATATCATAATTATTCAGTTGTTAGAGCATGTTTCCTTTTTTATATAGTTCTGGTTAATTCACTTAATAAGTGGCATACAGTACATTTGATACTGTATGCCACAACTGCATGTGTGTGAGAACCTACTAAACCTTAATTATCATATTGTGATTGTAGGCTAGCTATACCACCTGACCTGAAATACAGAGTGAGGGATACAGACTTGGATCAAATCATTTAGTTAGCCAAGATCAAACTAAAGAAGAAGCTACCATTATGAATTCAAAAGCAAACGTAAGCAAGCATAAGTTTTTATTAAGGAAATCATAATTTATCCACTGTAATTGGCATAAATTTTCAAGGTTATTTTGTTTTATTAATCTAAGATAGGTGTCAAAAAACAGTTTTGAAATATTTATATGATGTTTATTTAAATCACATCAAATTTTGGCAAAATAAACGTTGGGGCTGGGCAGTTTGACCATATATGAATATTCTATAAGAAAAGCTGCTCAAATCTTGCTAGCTAGCTGGTTCCCCCCTCATAAAATAGATTTGGTAATTATTAAAATCAGACCTGTTGGACTGGTTTATGACTATATGCGTATAACTGACTGAATCTAGCATGAAAATTACAAAATCTCATGATCACCCTGGGCCTTAGGGCTTTTTAAGCTCGTAGATCAGAACCCGGCCTGCCTGTTAGTGTTAAGAATACCAACTGTTTGCTACAACTTCATACAATATAGTTCAGAATGATATAATATGATTAATCTCTGTGGAGCCAAGCTAGCACACAGAAAATATAATGTGTTCGAATGTGTTCGTTGTTGAAAGTGGTACCCTGCGCAGTTTAAATTTGATTAGACAGTCTGATTTGCTTTACTGCGTTTTTAGGCCAGCAGGAAGTTAAAACAACCCATCGCTGTAGTTCGTCGTGCAACCATGGCAACGTGCAGAGATGAAAGAAAGCCTCAAACTGTATGTTTTGTTACGAATCTCTAACTCGCACTAATCCGCGCATGCTGACTGGTATTTTTTTAAGCCCGGGCTTTATAACACCCAACATATCATTGACATTGCATGTATATACAGTATATTCAGTTTGTATTTGTACGCAAGACATATACAAACTGATTAATATATACCCACACCCCTCTCAGCTGCATACTTCCTGGTAGCATTCGTGGCTGTAGCTATAATTCCTGCATTCTTGGCCGAAGCCAGACTACAATTATCCTTTTTACAAATAAACCATGTTGTCTCAATTTTAGTCGGGAACTTTGAACTCACGAGCTAGCAGCATCAATAAACACACTGCAGCTTTGACCACCACTAAACGACCAGCTACAACAACACAACCGACTCAGCAGAAGAGCTTAAAACGACAAAATTCGAACACTGAAAACATGGCGGTAAGCATTATATTTATACTGTAGTTTTAAACATGTTTTGACAGCATTAGAATGTATATATAAATATATATATATAAATATATATATATATATATATATATGTATATATATGTAAATATATATAATATATATATTATATATATATATATATATATAATACATATATATATATAATATATATATATATATATATATATATATATATATATATATATATATATATATATATATATATATATATAGTACCGATATAATCCATACTGTAAACATAACATTTTATAATATAACATTCATAGTACGCGCGTGTTGATTGGTCGAGAAGCGTGTTTCTATTTAACAATAATATTAGACAACGAGTCCGAGTTGTCGATGAGCGAATAGGCAACGAAGACGAGTTGTCTAATTGTTTTAGTATACACCCTGTACCTAGATATATTAATTTCGAGAAAATAATCGATACACCGCAATTACACCGAAAAAAAATTCAATCAATTCAATTTTATACGGTCGCGCGAGCGAATTTTTCCCAAACGTTCACCATCACGAATAGACAATGGTCGGGTAGCCAATCAGAATGTAGGATTTGTAATAGACAATAGTCTGGTGTATACTAAAACTGTATAGAACACGGAATTTTTCCCGCTGAACTTGACAAGGAAGCGATGTAATGAGAATTTGTAATTGAATCGAATTATAATATTTGTACAAAATCTTTTTATTAAGTTATATTATAAAAGAAATAGAAAACATTTTTTCCTGTGTTTTTATACAGTCATGGGAACACTTGTGAAAGTCTCGAAATAACGTGGAAAACTCGCCCTACGAGCTCGTTTTCCCACTGATTATTTCCCGTTCTCCCAAACTCTCACGCTTGTTTCTATAAGAAACACGTAAAATACTTTGCTATTTCTTAAGTATAAAACAGCAATATAGAAAACTGGACACTTTCGTGTGCTACGCCGTACCTGTAAAGCAAACAAATGCTCTTCGCCCGCTCATACAGTATCCTTGCATGGTTCAAATGCCGTTTGGAGATCAAATTTCATATGCATTGATCATAATCATCGTTCTTCGTGGTTTTTTAAAAGACTTCACTATAAATAACGCTGACGATGTCTTTTTCGTCTTGTAAAATCTGTTTCTGTTTTCCCGTATATATTAATTTCCCGTAAAAAATTTGTCTGTGATCTTTTAGCCTGCTGCAAAAGTAAGAAAAGGAGAAACTGTAACCGTTGCAAACAAGAAAGGTACATAGTAATTTTAAACATATCTTAAATATTTTATTTGTGGTTTTAATATTCACCGTCCATAGGAACCAGAGAAATATGAATTAAGGGGGAACTAAAATTTTCGAAAAACGTGCTGACCCCTCCCCCCTTCTCTGTCAAAAAATCGTATATTATATTACGTAATATGTTTAAGAACAAGTTGAGATGAAAGGTAAATTCAAGACTCCTGTCTACTTTCTTCTTCACCCCCACCCTCGTCTTATACTTAGTTATTGGTCTCCTGTGATTCTTTAGATTAATATAAAGTTTTATTATGTTGGCTGCTTTTGTTCGCGGTCGATATGAAATAAAGTTTTTACGAAGAGTACTACTCTTCTAGAATCCAATTACAGTACGGTATTTTAATCTCAATTGAGCAAAACCATGAAACGAGCTACGGTAGCTAGGTTTTCATTCGTTGACTAGTTGATATATGGTTGTTTTACCCTAACGATAATGGGTAAAATAATTTATATGCATTTCAGATGGCAGTTTTGATCAGCAGTTTCAATGAATTCGTTTTAATTAACAGCATCGCATGCACTGTGAAGTATTCACATTGTGATATCTTATTTCATGACCTTAAGGTGCTCCAAAAAGAGCAGCATGGGATTACAAGGGTCGGATGGAAGATATGGAAGAATATATGACAACATTGAAGAGCATACAACAGGAAAGTATTCAGAGAATAGAGACCCTGGAATCACAAAAAGATCAACTTCAAGGAAACGTCGTTCTCAAGGAAAAGGAAAAAGAGGAGGTTAGATATATTGTAATGCTCCACGTGTCTCATTCAAACTCGTTATTATAGGAAAAGAAACCTTGCTGTTTACCAGGGGCCGGTTGTATCAAGCCCGTTTTGCTTAAACGGTGGTTAAGTTTAACATAGAAAGAAAGTCTATCGTTTTATTCAACAAGCAAACTAAATGTTTTTAACCTCAATACAAAGATATTGTTTACAACTATACATATTCAGTGCATAATACTCAAGTTGACTCATTCAAGACAGATCATGTAAGAGTGTTATTTAATTTTCACTTATCCACCGTTTAAGCTAAACAGACTGGATACAACCGGCCCCTTTTTGTTTTCGCCATGATTTCATCAGCGAAACCAATACGAAACAACAAAGGGGGATTTCGTTTTAGACCAATCAGCAAGTTTGATTACATTTTCAGTAACCCAATCAGAATGCATAAATTTCTACTACTTCTGGTAAAAAAAATCAACTGCATGTATTTTTATTCCACTGAACCAACTTATCATTGCGCATCTGTTCCATGCAGGCATCGGCGCTAAGCAAAGAACTGCAGTCTCGTCTGGAAGAGAAGTCACTGGTGGAGCGAGAATTACGTGAAGAATTGGGAAGAGAACGAGAAGAGAAGGATCGCGTCGAGCGGGAAAACGAGGAATATAAGTTTGAATCAGAACTGGCGAAGAACGAGATTAAAACATTAAAGCAAAGATTATCAACTATGACTACAGAAATTTTGACTGTCAACACGGAATTAGAGGCAACAAAGGTAAGAAGCATTGGCAATAAACGCGAGCGTTTTGTACATTCATACTTGCATGTTTAGGAACTCGTACAACAACGTACATGCACTGCATCGAATTTAGGTTCTTATAGCTATAAACTATAAACAGCTATAAAGTATAAACAGCTATAAACTATAAACAGCTGTAAACTATAAAGAGAGTTACATTAGGAATTCATTCACGGTGGAGTATTACAATTAATCATCTCCACCGTGAAGATTAATTTCAAACAACACAACGCCCTATAACGTATGTAGTAAATTGCAAGCTGCACTGATGAAGGTCTGTGTTGATGAAGGAGGCCAGCCAGTCCTCTCTGGGATTCATAACCTGGTCTGATTTGCGCTTGGGAACAGTTTGTGCAGATAGTCTGTATCTTACCCACCGTAAGATTCAAGTTTGTTTGAATGGTTTATTCTTCGTTTATTGTGATAATTATAATCCATGGAACCTCCTATTTTTAGGTTTCTTTTAAGAAAGCAAACGATGAGATTGAGCGCCAGTCAGTTTTGATATCTGAGCTTCAAAATACCGTCAAATCCCGTGAGGAAACTATTGAGGAGTTAGAATGCAAGCTGAGAGAAGAAGAAACAACACGACGAAAGCTCCATAACGCTGTCCAGGAATTGAAGGGAAATATTCGTGTGTTCTGCAGAGTAAGACCAAGTTTACCAACCGAGGCTGACGTTCCGCTGACGAAGATGGAGTTTGAGAATGATACAAACGTTGTTTTGTGTCAAACAAATGGAAGTGAGGTAAAGAGGAATATAATTTTTAACCTAATGGTGACATTTTTTTTAATGGACGCCTCCAGAAGAAACTTCTTTACTTGATACCACTAAGCTATATTTAAAGGTTTTTCAAAAGTTTTTAAACTGAAATGAAAAGTTAAAAGACTATATTCTCACTTTTTAATTTAGTCCATAAGTGGCACGAAGCGTCAAGCCAGCAACCTTCCATTCAACTTTGACAAAGTATTTCCTCCAGTGTCCTCTCAGGAAACGGTATTTTCGGAAATATCCCAGTTGGTGCAGAGCGTGCTTGACGGTTACAATGTTTGTATCTTCGCCTACGGGCAGACTGGCTCGGGCAAAACGTTCACAATGGAGGGAGATTTAAGCGAGAGAGAGACTTGGGGAATGATACCTAGAGCCATGGAGCAAGTGTTTTATACTTGTGAAAATTTGGAGAGCAAAGGATGGAAGGTAAAAAAATGACTAAGCAAAACAATTTGTTTTTCTAGAAATAAATTTTGCACATATACACAGTAAATTAACGTTCTTTTTTATACCCTTAGTACGATATGAAGGCGTCATTTCTCGAGATATACAACGAGACGATACGTGATCTGCTTGCCACAGGTGACCCGAACGTAAAACACGAAATCAAGCAAGTTGTGACAAACACCGGAAAGCAGGCGAACGATGTTGACGTCACTAACTTGAAAACGGTTACGGTGAAGTCTCCGAACCAGGTAGGTTGGGAGCTTGCTGCGTATTATGACTTTAATTGGTGCATGCATGGCTTTACATTATAAATGGAATGGGAGCAGCCCGATAGATCATGTCTTTCATCGTTTAAGATGTGTGGAGAATTTATTGAAAACCAGAAAGGGTTCTAGTACGTGCATGTATCCACAAATATACACAAAGGCAACAGTCGCAATTCGACAACTACGTGATAACACATTGTATGCAAGTATTAAAAAAATGTATCGCCATTTTGACTCCACTGACGTTGTTACATAATATCACATGCAACCAGTTATAATAATCTGACGTCGTGATATCAAAGTATCGAAAAATTCAGATGGGTTCGTTTCAAGTTGTCTCGAGCAAGTCATTTTTGTCATGTTCCGTATTATTCCGAATGTATTTAATGTCTCCGTGTTGAGATCTGTTATTTGATATGTTGACTGCCATATATACTATGGCCCTTTCAATTCAAAATAATTTACGACCATTTTGGCCGCCTAAAGGAAAGCGCCCTGTGATTCACGTTCAAATGAAGACTAGGTCAAAATACTTAAGACTATTTTCCTTGACCACTCTGATTGCTAACATATTGTTGGTTATCTTATCACACTGACGACTCTGAGCATCAATCTAGTGAAGCAATAAAAAGATTACTTTCTAAAACAGACCAAACCTTGGCAACATTTTATCACGAATATGGACAAGTTAAACCATTCCGGGGCAGTTTTGAAATCAGTCTTTGTTCTGACGATGGTTCAAGTCCATCAATGGTGCTATGTAAATTAATTTTCTAGGTATCAAGTCTTCTGCACAAGGCATACGAGAACCGCGCCGTTGCGGCGACGAACTGCAATGAGCGCTCCTCCAGAAGCCATTCCGTGTTTCGGCTCAAATTAACTGGAAACAATGATATTACGGGAGAGCAATGTCAAGGTAATTATATTAGAGAAAACTATTATAAATTATATCTGGAAAAGCTACGTAGCAAATTGCAATAGTGCCAAGTAAAAAAAAATAACCATCCCGAGTAAACTTCTCAAGATGTTTTTTGTTCGGTTCTTTCCATGTTTCTACACCTTTTGCATTGTATACTAATCATCATGCTGTCAATAATGAATGTTGATATTAATAACATTTTAGGTACCCTGAGTCTTGTGGATCTGGCTGGATCCGAGCGTTTGAGTCAATCTGGGTCGACTGGGGCGAGATTGAAAGAAACTCAAAATATCAACAAGAGTTTGTCTAATCTGGGTATTGTGTTCAATGCTTTGGCAAACAAGGTATATGATCACTTACTTTGTACAATACTTGCTACTAGTACTAGAAGGTTAGGTATCAAGGCCAATATTATGACAGCCCAGGACGTCTGTATATAATAAGGTATAAAAATTTGAACCGCTTCATTCCTGGGTGATCTCATGCATGGTCAAGTCTTTAATTTATACGTTTACAAAAATAAACTTTATTAATTTGAGTTTCGTCCGTCTTCTTTCAGGATTCCCATGTGCCATACAGAAATTCTAAACTGACCTATTTACTTCAAAATTCGATTGGTGGAAACAGTAAGAGGTGAGTTTACAATCTATTCTTGAAGCTTCGTCTTAAATTTATATTTATTGGAAACGATTTTAACTTAGTTTTGAAGATTCGATTTTTTGTTATGCCAAAGGGTAAAGAATTTTTTAACATTGATATAAACAAACAACTGCATGCCCCCAGATCTATAGATAATAATTGCTTTTCCTGAAATATATCGAGTCTCAGTATTAGATTCTCTGCCATCTATCTTTATAAATGCCTTATGGAAGTGTTCTTATGAAGCAAAATTGAGTGATATCTTAAATTTCTTTGTAGTCTAATGTTTGTCAATATCTCTCCTCGTGAAGATTCTCTACAAGAGACTCTCAGCTCACTTCGTTTTGCGACCAAGGTAAACAAATATGATAAGAAACTTTCAACTGTGTCAAGGAAACACTTGACAACGAAGACGACATGAATGTTTTCAGGGGTTGAGGTACTCAGATTCTGGTCTACGAGTAGCTTTATTTAATGGACGACTTGCGCTTTAAACTAATTTCTTACCTCGGCGATAAAAAGGACATTTTCTAAAAGAGCTTACTAAAATAAGTAAAACTGCCAAGTTTGACTGCGAATTGTTGTAAAATACGGAAAATATAGCCATGCGAAGTTGTCGATTTTTGTATACTTTTGTATTACGACCGGAAGTTTGTAACTAAATTAGTTACACATTTCCGCACGTAATACAAAAGTATACAAAATATGCCAACTTCGCATGGCTATATTTTTCGTATTTTACAAAATTTCGCAGCTAAACTTGGCAGTTTTACTAATTTAAATAAGATCTTTCTAGCTGGGGTGATTCATTTTCCTCTAGTTACTTCGATCAAAAGTTAGTCTAAAGCGCAAGTCGTCCATTCCTTTAGTGAATTTCCATCATGGTCGGGCTGTTCCTTGACAATCATATCCAGTAGACCTCAGCTCCTTGAGGCAAGCATATCGATTTGCGTCATAAAAACATGTAAAAAACAAGAAATTCCATCAAATAAAATAAGCTTGCCTGTAGACCATTAACGAATTAAGAGAGTTTCCTCTGAAACACTATCCTTAATATTTGGTGGATATATCCAACTTCAAATTCGAGCCACATTTCGGATCTCGTATAAATCAGATATCGTTTTCGGTAACGCGCCGGTAAATCGCTTTTACATAGTAACTGATGGGTTTCCGGAATTCTCGCGACCCTTTTTCATGCGTGGATCACGCAATCTTTCATGAAAAACCATTTGATACATTGCGTATTCCTTTATTATCTTTTTTAACGTAGTGGTATTCTTTATTGAAAATATTTCTAAGTAATATATTGACATTCTATGATACTGTATGTTAATTTGCATTCGAACTATCTTGAAAACATTACAGTGTAGCCGCCGGCTACATTTGTGTATATCAATGGTTTGGCATGGTGTTTCTGTTTCTTTCAGGTCAACACATGCAACATTGGCACCGCTCAAAAAGTCAAAAGGAATTAAAGACGCGACTCAAAATGACATTGAAATATATAAGTTTTATCATTTTAGAATAATAAGTGAACATGTATATAGCAGGAGTACTCTGTCCTAAGTACCTTTGTGCAGTTTTGACTAAAGCTGTAATATTTTTGTAAATATTTTGCGATTCTCAAAACTTGCACCATAAGAAATATTAACTCGCGGTGTTATTACATTCGGGTCCCGATCTTTTGTGTTGGATGCTAAATTCGATAACATGCATGCATTAAGAGCATGCAGAGATGAATTTTCGATTCATAAAGCAACTGCAAAATCTAATGTCCCTCTTTTTTGGAACATTTGTAATGATTGCACTGGCCTGTTTTTCAGTCTATCGCAACATACTCTTAATGTTGGATCAAACTCGACTTTACAATTCGACCCAATTTCCCTCTATGCATGACGTTATATCTGCCGCTATGTTAGCTATATACAATAATATATGGCATGAAAGAACAGTCGAAACTATCAATTATATAGATGCGCGTGCTGTCTAATGGAGCTGTGTGCGCCGTTATCATTGAAATACATATACATTCTCCTGTTGATCTCCATGTACTTATTATATAAGTGACTCCCAACTCCCCTTCATGTAGTTGATAAAGCAACACGAATGTGCCACTTCTAAAACTGCATGGACGTTTTGAGTCAAAGCAAATTTGGGCGATTTCCAAATCAATCTGCCATTCGAAGGGACCCGATCTTTATAATCTTGCTTTAAATTTGTAAAAAAGAATGGCAACTAAACAGATATATAGTATTCTTTTTGGATTTATAGTCTTTAACCAAAACAATTACATTTTTATTGATATTATCGAAAAGCAGTACTGAATTGGCTTCATAGTAGATTTGCTGCTCAGAAGTGAATTAATTGGATCCAACAAAATTGGATCGTGTGAACCGACGTTAAACGAATGTGGTCCTTGTTAGGAATTTGTGATCAATGCATGACGTATTAACTGGACAGGTTCTTGTAATTCAGATAATTACTATATAAGTATACATACATGCATGAACCAGTCTTGTGCCACATACAAACCAGTTTTATATATATGTATACGTGCAAAAGAATTGCAAAATTAGCTATCAATCTGGGTGACCCAAAATTTATACGCTCCTTTGAAATCAAGCTCTTTTGTGTTATCAGAAACTTGATTTAAAACCTGGTTCTTCTTGGGCCACTTTTTACATGTAGGATGTACCAAAAAACATACTAGACTTTGACATTCATATAAACAATATTGGCTTATTGCCTTGTTAAGTTATTATTGTATCCTTTAGCTCAAACGGTGGATAAAGTAACACTCTTAGCTACATCTCTCTTGAATGAGCCAACTTCAATATTATGCACTGAACATGTAGTTGTAAACAGTATCTTTGTATTATAAAGGTAAAAAACATTTAGTTCGCTTGTTGAATAAAACGATAGACTGCTTTCTATTGAGCTTAACTACCGTTTAATCTATAAACGCGGGCTTCATACAACGGGCCCCCGGACCGGTGTTTCCAAATGCGTTTAGCCTTAACATATGTAATTCATCAGAAATATTCTGATGTTAAACGCCTTTCGAACAACTGGCTTCAGGGCCGGTTCTATGAAAGCTGGATAACCTTTTTTTTATCTTTAATAATTATTGGCTCCATGGAAGGATAAAATCGGTTGAAAATCACTATACGGTAGATAAGGCTATATACCCGGTTTTCATACAACCGGTCAGAGCCATTATGATTAAATTTAAGCTCGAAGCTAGTGTTTAGCCAATCCTATGATAAGTATATGATTCTTTATAGCATAACTGAATCTTAAAGCTAGCGTATATTTGAGAAACCCTACTGAAAATGGAAAGAGCGTTTATGTAACTCTTAGATGTTAGATAATACAAATTTTTGAAGCGTTTAAAATTTTGTATATGTGCACACTACTGATGCATATGAAAAATGCGTTGGTATATAATTGAAAATAAACGAAATAACTTAAATTATTGCATACCACTTGTCAGATTTTGGTGTTCGTAGCATTTCGTTGGTCAAAAGCGAATCACACGAGAGTGACGAAATTTTGATGTCGCCAGCGCGAGCGCCAGCAGAATAGATATCGTGTTATCTCATGGGAAATAACAACTTTAATCACGTGCGGCGCACCTGGACGTGCGACCTTTAGACTGTTCATCCATTTGAAATTATGTCTTTTATGAATAGATATTTTGTTGTTTACCTTGTAGCTTCAGGTTTTTCTTTGACAAGTGGTATATAATAAAAAAACGCATTTACTGAGAACTCAGAAAACATTATGTTTTGTGGACCCTCGACCATCGATATTTCACTCGGCTTCGCCTCGTGAAATATCGACAGGTCTCGGGTCCACAAAACATAATGTTTCCTTCGTTCGCAGTAGATAAGTGTTAAATAGTATACATTAGCAACCATCAACATGAAGAACAAGAGGGTCAGGCTGACAACCCCCACAGTAACCACCACAACGAACTGACCATTTTTTTCGGTCTCCACTCATGGTTGGATTGAGCAACACTTTGGCACAAGTTGGCCATGCACCAATGTGATAAGGAATAGACGATGGAAATTGAAAATCAGTTCCCGCGAGATTCGCTTCAGTGATTCCAAATCTTTGTGTTGCATATACATCACAGGTACGCCACCAACAGTCAGCCGCTCTTCCGTATGCCACTACTACCGTTCCTTCCATTTGTGTAGAAAATCTGGAGTCTTGTATCGCGACGTTTAACGAGGGCACATTAAGACGAATCTAAATTTCCCAAAGCAATTTAAGATTTAGTATTAAAAAATTTAAACCTTGTTGGCAAAGATGAGTTGCGTTATTCCTGTTTACATATTACAATGACTGAGGCGAATTCACCTGGCGTAGCACTTAATTTCCCGTATTTTGATCAACTTAATTACAGTACAGGTAATAGGAGCTTCATATCCATTATCAGTTACTACGAAAACAGCTACGATCGAGAATAAAATTCGTCATTTTCGCGCCAAACTCGGTGCCGTTTTCTAAAGCCGAGCAAAACTTCGGGATAAGTCATATCTTCGTGATAGACTCATCGTACTGGCGAAAGATCATACTGGCGTCATAATCCCTAAGAGTAAGAGCTGTTTTCCAGATATATATACTTGTCTACTATATAATTATTGGACGAGGTTGAACGTGATATTTAACAATAGACCTTATGCATAATGACGTATCAAGCCGTGACGTGACGCCTGTAGGGAATTCTGTTTTTGTAGTCACGGCGAAAAACTCAAACTTCGAAATTTTCCCGCTGTGACTACTAACACCAGAATTCCCTCCAAGTTTCACGGCTTGTTGCGTCATTATGCATAAGGTCTATTACACCACGAGCTGGAAACTGGAGTCGTGCATGAACTGAACAGTGAACTCAAATGAAACTGGAACGCTCACTCTCTGACTTTCTCTCATTAATGAGTGAAGCCAAGATGGCGGTTCATGAAGCCTTTCTTGTAGGTATGATCCAGGCCTCTGGCGCGGAAATTTCAAAGGAAAAATCATAATCTTGCCGTTTAGCCGTAAACGCGGGTAACGCTGAAAACAAACGTTATTTCACCTTATTTAGAGGGGTTTAGAGGGAAAATGATAAAGATGATAACCTTATCGTATCCAGTTTTACCATGCTCCGAAGTATAAGCATTTCCTGGTGGACGATTATTAAAACCATAGTTGGTTGTTCTGCCAGCAGGTAATGTGACATATTCCAACGGATTCTCTGTGTCCATATCAGCACAATACACTCGAGCTGGTTTTGAACAGGTGGGATGTAGAAGATACAGCTGATATTCACCATCGCCTTGATTAAAACCTATGTCTTTCACCATTTTACACGATGCTGGATCTAAGCAATGCAATAATTCAAACGACTTTATTAGCGTGCTTTTGTAAAAATGGCGACTGATGAAGGAAAGGGAGCAGTAATTAAATGTCAGCATTTGGCATAACACAATAAATCGGCCGAAACTGTTAAGAAATATCTCATGGATGATCCGTCTGGACACACGACAAACTATTTGGACGAACTATATGTTGACGCCGGAATATGTCAAACAAAACTGAATCGTGCGTTTAGAAACTACTTGGCTGCGGGGATTGGGAAATTATTTATGTGGTAAAAAGAGTGCACAAGTGCCCGATTTTATGATGAATTTTCGTAGTTCTCCCCACTCTGTATTTATATTCAACAAACGAATGTGCGTCAAGGCGAACTACCCATTCAAGTTCGTCTAAATAAAGTAATAAACGAACTATGCAGATAATTCGTGTTGAGTTATGATCCGTCTGTTTGCCCGCGTGTTTAAAGCCGTTTTCCACTTCAACCGTATCGTAGCGAAACGTAGCGTATCTCGTTGTTTTAAAGTCATTAGTTCTCATCGAATCCTCCGGAAACAAAGAAATACGCTACGTTACGTTACGATACGGTTGAAGTGGAAAACAGGCCTTACACGCAGAGGAAGTAAAAGATGAACTATCCAAGACCAAGTTCTTGTAGACGGATGATCCGTCTGCATGGTTGCCCGCGTTTAAACACAGACAAACTTGAAGACGAACTATGAACTATCTTTTGCTTGCCCAAGTTCGTGAGATTATCCGTCTCATATAAATCGGGCCAGTTACTATACCAGGGCTTATATATACGTCCATTTTTGGTCGATCGGGTGCGATTCAAACATTAAGCTTTATTGTCATCTTAAGCCTAGCGCACACTGGTGCACTTAGCACGCACACACGTCACTCGTGACGATTGTCACCTGCACATATTCCTCGTCTGCGGGGCCAAATTGAGATATTCTGTCATTCGTGTCGTAATATCCAATTATCAAACATGTTTGATATTTTCTATCACGCGTGACAAATGCGCCAAGTGTGCGCTGAACAAATGCGATTAAAACATGCAGCAAGGAATATGTAAATGTGAAATATACAATAAACAAACTAAACATGGAGTATGAAAGTGACGATTATTTGTGTTAAGACGAAGAAATTTTGCTTTTCCTTTTCCTTTTGGTTATGCGTCGGCGCCGGAGACGCTTAAGGGTAGCCAATCGTAAAATATGGACGAAACGACGGATGGTGCACAATCATACACAATCGAGTGGGGTGATTGTGATGCATGGCACGAATTAGTTGGTGCTGCATGCTCATTAATTTCGCACCGGCGTTGTTCAAGGTTTTGCTTCCCAACCGTGGATTTAATTTCAATCAACCTTTCTCAAAACGCGTTTTGTACCGAACGGCTGTATTTTAAGTGTGGATATAAGTCTGGGGTCGGTTGCATCAAGCCCGTTTAGTTTAAACGGTGGATAAGTTCAAAATAGAAAGCAAGTCTGTCGTTTTATTCAACAAGCAAACTAAATGTTTTTCACCTTAATACAAAGATACTGTTTACAACTACATATTCAGTGCATAATATTCAAGTTGACTCTTTCAAGAGAGATGTAAGAGTGTTATCTAATTTTGACTTATCCACCGTTTAAGCTTAACGGGCTTGATACAAAATAGAGAGGTTAAGATACCCCGGTTCCCGTGTACGGGTACGGGTAGCGCCATTTTGTTTTCCATTTTTCGCCGATGTCAGCATATTTACCCGTAATATCTACCCGTTTTCCCGTTGTAAACGACGGTCTACACGTAAACAACGAACGGGTAACTACAAAGACAAAGTGGTCAAAGTTTTTTTAATAAAGGACAAATGGAGAAGCGGGTGAGTGTCTTTAACACGTTTAAAATACATTTTACGTATTAATATGGTGTTCATATTGTTCAGGCTTCTCAAAAATGGTTTGCAAACATAATTTATGAACGCCATCTTGATATTTTTGATTTTCAAAACAAACACACGAAATACTATAGTTATATAAAAGTTAAGTAGGACTTACAATTTAAATGTATAATACATATTTACTTTTATAGTCAGTTCTTACCCGGTGTTGTTCTTACCCGGAATTTAAGAAAATTCTTAAGTTGCAAACCGTACCCGTCTTACCGGTAACGGGTACGTGTAATTCACCCGTACCCGTACACCGGAACCGGGGTATCTTAACCTCTCTAATGAAAGCCGGATAGCGCTATATCCACCGGATAGTGATTTTTTCAATCGCTTTAAAATCGCCCGTTGTTGGGTATAACTTTGATTAACACTTAGTATTCCTAAATTGAGGGTCCTCTTTAACCAATGTTGGCTACAAAGCTGAAATTTTATAGCTATTCAAGCGTTTTTAGAAGTGTTACGCAAAGCTTTATTGTGTTTAGAGATATGCATATAAAAATAGCTGCAAAAATAGGAATGTCAATAGCATGACAGGGATTAGTGAATGATTTTTGCCACAAGACGCCAGAGTAAATATAATTTTCGGCCATTAGCAAACATTAAACGCCTTTCCCTTTCATGTATGACATATCGTGGGATTAAATAAGTAATAAGGTGAAAATATTTATAATCCTCTCAGAATTAATACCTGGATAAACAGTCTTAAGTCTTCACTTATCTAAATGGTCGCATTCTTTAAAAAAGTGTGCGTGCTGTAGGCCATTCAAGTTCTTATGTCAATCAATTGTGTTAAAAATGTTGCTCGGTCAAGCATGTAATAGATTACGTCATCAAAAGTTCAATTCGATAAAATAAGAGTGAAAATAGTTTAAGTTGAAAGATATTGTTCACAGACGTATTATTTGTAAATTTTACTAGTTGTTGATGATAAACATTTTAAGTTGTGAACATTTTTAAGTATTGATCGATTGAGCAGAAGACCAACTCGACTAGTGCGACAACGCCTTAAACAAACAAGATATGAGAGCTGGAACGAGCTTCTAAGACCAACCCACATTTCTAACTTACAACGCTGATTGGTTGGATAAGGATCAGCCCACTCTGGTTGATGACGTCTGCAAGTTTCCCTCAACCGTTACTATAAAAGGGCGTGCACAACACCCCAACCTTCAGTGGACTGACGGAGTAAAGATTAACTTATGAAACGTTAGGAAGCTCAACCTGACGGAACAGACGACCAAAGACAAGAACGCTAAACGACGAAGATCGAGAAGTAGAGAAGAGAAGAACGGAGAAAGAAGAGAACATTAGTGAACTTTAGTAAACCCTTGTAAAGATCTCCTACCTCGTGCATAGAAGAATTAAAATCATATAACAGAAGGGTTGAAAAAATCACTATCCGGTGGATAGCGCTATCCGGCTTTCATATAATCGGCCTCTGGACGATAAAATCTTTGACAACGCATTGTTATTATTGTGCAGAACTTTGCTTTTAGAGGTTGTGTCAAATTCCCAGGAGCTGAAAGGCTTTTGTGCTTGTGACAAAGACATGTAATATATGCACAAAGCTGACAATATTTTACACATCCAAGGGCTTAACATAGCGATGGGGCACTTAATTTCACAATAGATAAATTTCGAAAGGTTTTCTTTTTTTTATACGCCCTGCACATATAACATATTATAACATCAAGCCCGCTCTGCGCGCCTGAAATCTAGCACCGTTTTCGTGATTGGTGGACGTCTGAACGACATGAACAGATTTCAAGCAACGGGCATGTTTCATGGCGTACGTTGTAAACGACCGAAATTATCCGGTGATACCGATTTAAAAGTAAGTTGATTGCATGCTGTATTTCAAGTTTTGCCATGCTTGCTGATCAGTATGTTTGCTGTTTCATGGACTACCGACTCGTTGACACCGTTTGTAGTTATTGCATTTATACTAGAGACAGAATCATTCGGTCTAGACGACGAAAAGCGAAAGATATAGTTCGACTTTCAGTTCGTCTGTGTGTAAATTATAGGCCAGCATAGTTTGTCTATTTAGACGAATTTGAATGGGTAGTTTCACTAGTTTGTATAGACCCAATTCCCGTGCGCTTTCTAAACGCGCGATTCTGGCTCGTTTGACATATCCCGGCGTCTGGATATAGTTTGTCGTGCGTTAATACTCAGACGAATGATCTGTCAGACTGATCATTCGTCAAGACGGACACCCGTCTCTACTGTAGATATCAGACTTGTCTTATAGCTATAGAGACGGATTATCTGTCTGCATGGGGCCGGTTGTATCAGGTCCGTTTAGCCTAAACGGTGGTTAAGCTCAAATAGAAAGAAAGTTTATCGTTTTATTCAACAAGCGAACTAATTTTTTTTTACTTTAATACAACGATACTGCATGTTTACAACTACATATTCAGTTCATATATCAAGTTGACTCATTCAAGAGAGATGTAAGAGTGTTATTTAATTTTAACTTATCCACCGTTTAAGCTAAATGGGCTTTGATACAACCGGCCCTGGACGAATGACCAGCCTGACAGATCATCTATCGAGGCTTGGTGGTTATTTCTGAATGAATTAAATAATGCATTTCTAGCAGTAGCAATAGAAAATCATTTTCTCAAGTGACATGTTTACGTGTTTAGTTCACTGGTGTTCGCCTGACTTTATTGTGCTTGGCCATGCATCCATGCATTGAATAATATAGAGTGGCAAAATATTACCCTCTTGTCCCAGACAACCTACAGTTTTTAAATCGTAGTTAAATCCAAAAGACACGATTAGCCGATTCTGTTAACAACTCGAGTTAAAAGTCCTTGAGGTATAGGAAAAAGTCAATTTGAAACAAAACAATCACATGCTATTGTTAGGATGATTGCAGGACTACCAGACTGATCCAGAATCGTGCTATTTACGCTTCGTTACATCTCGGCAACCGGGCTAATGTGAACAGCCCCTTAGATTTGGTGAAACGGCTGAAATAAGCATGCTGAGATAATTAATATTTTAATTACGAACTCTTTACTAGTCTAGTACTCCGCTTTGATTCCACAAAGTTTCTTATCGAGTAAAGTTATCGAAATGAAACAACTTCCATAAATTAGAGGAAAGACTGTCTTACATTTTGATACGCTATTTGTTGTTGTTTTTTAATAAAATTCATGGGGGGGATATTTTCAAAATCGCTACATTATTTAGGGATGTCTGAACAGGGATGTCTTTGTTATTGAACAGAAGCGAACATATAATTATGAATATGAAGTTTTGCAGTTTTTTTTGTACACCATGTATATAAATCCGCTATTATTAACTTTGAACACTTAGGGGCTGTTCACATGAGCCATGCGGGAGTTACCGAGATTTAACGAAGCGTAAAATAAATGGACTTTGAGATATTGAAACGAGTAAATAACACGATTCTCGACTGGTAGTCGTGTGATCATCCTAACAATAGCATGTCATTGTTTTGTTTCGAAAAGACTTTTTTCAATACTTTTCTCAAAGTCCATTTTACGCTTTTTTAGGTAAAAATTAATTGTAATATAGCCACCAAAATCTATATTCGCACTCACTCTATGTAATGAAATGTATTTCAGTGTAATGGCCTCACTGGTTAAAAGGTTACTATCAATGAAACCTGAGTACTTTTTCTTCACCCTGTATATTTAATAAATAATGACCTAGAGTACGCATGCATGCATGTATTTAAAAAAGATATATTTGGTACCACACTGATTACTTCGAACACAGATCCATTTTTCTTGACAATTGAATACTTACATGGATATTCACAATGGCGTCCTTGAAAAACTGGGTAATAAATGTTTTCGGGACATTTACAAGTAGGCGGCCCTGAGCAGGTGTAAACACATTTTTCACCTGGACAAGATGCGTAACACGGAGGTTCGTCCTAAGAGCAGAGAGTAAAGATACATGTATTCACTCTATTGTGATACGAATTGCCTAAAACAAGGTCTTTAAATCACACAAGGTGTTAATTACAAAGATGGTGCACGAGGTTTTAGAGTCGGATATTTGGTTGAAAAATAGCCATTCTTTTCCCTAAATCCAGCCCTTATATACATAATATAATCATTCTACTGTATTGTATTGTATACAACTTTCTCATTTCCTAGGGCCCGGAGAAAACGCCCCCTTTCTTCCCTGCCCTGGTTTCTTTTAAAGACAAAAGAGGAAACGAAGTATTTCGGAATAGTATGAGTAATATCTGTTTAGGTAAGTGCATATGAGATCAAATTGTGAAGTACATCATGGTTTCTCCTTGCGATTTTTCAACTTACAAGAGCCCTCTATTTCAATTAAAAAATTAATGTTCTTCTTCAGCGCCAAGCCACCAACTATAATAGCGCATGAAAATCCTTATTATTACACACCAAGTCGGTTCCTTGTTAAAAGAAAACCTGCGCTTCTTAAAAGAAAACCTGCGCTTCTTGCTATAAAATAATTAAAGAAACGCAAAAGTCAACAGTATGTCTTACATGCGGTAAATGGTTTCACGCTAGGTTAGCATGCGTAAAATCATTTAACACCACTTCAGATATTGATAAAACAATCGATGTGTGTCAAAATTGTTTAATTGATACTTTGCCATTTCAAACGCTGGATGATTTTGAATTTGAATTTAATATTTTTAACGGAAACAATATCAGTGAAGACAATATGGATAGACTAAAGCATTTAAAATTCAACCCGTTCGACACAAATAATAATATAGCGTTGTCTAAGAACAACGAAGATTTAGATATAAGCCAGACTAAAATAAACTGTGAATATTACCTGCCAGACGATTTCAATCAAAAAACAAATAGAGCGAATCTTAGTAATACTAATAGCCTTTCACTGATGCACTTAAATACTAGAGCATAGCTAATAAATTTGATTCCTTTAAACAACTTAAAAACTCATTCAACATACCGTTTCAAATAATTGGCTTAACTGAGACGTGGCTAAATGATAGTAACGATGATCTCTTTATGCTAGAAAATTACGATTTTGTAAATGCAAACAGATGCAATAAAAACGGCGGAGGAGTAGGTATTTACATCTCAAACCAAATGAAATATAAATTACGTACTGACCTAAACTTAAACGAAGAAAACACTATTGAGTCAGTATTTATTGAACTTATAACAGCGGCTGGTAAAAATATAATAATAGGTGTAATATACAGACCACCAAACAATAAAATAAAGGAATTTGAAAACAAAATTAATGAAATACTAGGTAAAATAGATAAAGAAAATAAGACATGCTATCTTATGGGGGATTTCAATATTGACTTACTTAAATCAGAATCTTGTGATTATACAAAGAGATTTCTAGAGGTATTATTTACATCATCATACATTCCACTTGGTGTTGAGACCAACGAGAATCACACAACATACGGCCACACTAATAGACAATATTTTTACTAATGATATTGAAAGTATAGACTCAAGTACAAATGGCATTATCTTTTCTGACATCTCTGATCATTTGCCTATTGTTCACATACGAAGTTTGAAGACTCATAAAGAGACTATACCAGTAAAGGAGTTTAAATGTGAAAGAATTATAAATGAGTCTTGTATTAAAGCATTTACTAACACCATCACAAGTATGTCATGGGAAAATGTTCTCTCTAGTAATATCACCACTGAATCCTATAATGAATTCTTTGGCTCATTTTCAACTGTCTATGATAGAAACTTTCCACTGACAAAAAAAAAAATTAAAAAAAGTGTTGACAAAAATAAAAGCCCATGGATAACAAATTGCATTGCCAAGTCTGTTAAGAAAAAAAACAAACTGTATAAGAAATTCCTAAATCACCCTATACTAAAGAATGAAAACATCTACAAAAAGTACAAAAATAGACTTAACCATGTTATAAAAGTAGCAAAAAAGAAGCATTACGAAGAACAACTAGCAAAATACAAGTACGACACAAAATTATTATGGAAAACACTTAACCAAATTATAAACAAACACGAGAAAAAAAGAAATATGCCGAAAGAATTTATCGGAAATAATCCTGATAAAAAAATTAAAGATCCTCACACCATAGCAAATAAATTCAATGAATATTTTGTGAATGTTGGACCAGAAATAGCCAGAAAGCTCCCGAACTGTGAAAGAACTTTTGATGAATTTCTAACGGGTAGCTATAAAAATAGCTTCTTCATCGAGCCTATAACCAAATATGAATTAGAAACTGAAATTACTGAATTAAATATCAAGAAAAGCCCAGGGTACGACGGTATAAGCGCGAAAGTTATCAAGAGTGTTGCTAATCAAATTTCCGAACCTCTTGCACACATTTTCAACTTAACTTTTATTAGTGGAATTATTCCTGATGACTTGAAAAAAGCATTGATCACACCAGTCTTCAAAGCAAATGAAAAAAACGAGTTTAAAAATTATCGACCAATATCTGTTCTCACTTGTTTCTCAAAATTGTTAGAAAAGCTCATGTATAAAAGATTAATTAGATTTATTGAAAAAAACAAAATATTAACACAGCATCAATATGGTTTCAGAAAAACAGATCCACTGAACTTGCAATAATTGAACTTACTAACAGATTAACTAAAGCAATCGATAATGGAGAATATACAATAGGTATTTTCCTAGACTTGTCAAAAGCATTTGACACAATTAATCACAAGATTCTGATTCAAAAACTAGAACACTACGGTGTTCGGGGAGTAGCTCAACTATGGTTTCAAGACTACTTATCAAATAGGCAGCAAATCGTCAAATACGATCAAATTAGGTCAAAAGAGATGTTAATTCAGACTGGAGTCCCACAGGGATCAATTCTTGGACCTATTCTGTTTCTATTATATATAAATGATATTGAAAATTGCAGTAAATTAGTTTCATTTGTATTATTTGCAGACGATACTAATATATTTTATAGTAATAATTGTCTTAAAACAATTAGTGAAACCATGCAAACAGAAATGAATAATGTAACTGAATGGTTAAATGTTAATAAATTATCCCTAAATATTACTAAAACAAAATTTATTATATTCAGACCTTCAATAAAAAACCCAAACATGAAGTTAAAATTACGATAAATAATATACATATTGAGCAAGTCAAAAGTACAAACTTTCTAGGTATTATCATTGATGAATGTCTGACGTGGAATGAACATATTGAAAAGGTATCAAAAAAAATCGTTAGAGCCTCCGCTATAATTGCAAAAATCCGACATTTTGTCAACAGAAATTCAATTAAGTTAATTTACTATGCCTTAGTCTATCCATATCTTATTTACGGCAACTTGATTTGGGGTAACACCTACAAAACCAGGATTCAAAAAATAATGAATATTCAAAAAAAAATTGTACGATTAATGACATTTAAATCGTACCTGGAACATTCTGAGCAGATTTTCAAAGAGTTAAGCATCTTAGATGTCTTTAAATTAAATCATTATTTAACTGCTATGTTTATGTTTCGATATCATCATCTTAAAAATCTACCTGAAGAATTTGATAATTTCTTTGTGACCAGTAATCAAATTCATGAACATAATACGAGAAACTCATCAAAGATTCATAAGCGGTATAAAAGAACAAATTATGTAAAACATACTCTCTCAAATAATGGAGCTGATGTGTGGAATTCACTAGAATTAAAAATTAAAAACATAAACTCTCATAGCGTTTTCAAGAGACATATTAAAAAACATTTTTTGCTAAATACAGCATAATGGTTCTGAAAATATTCTACTTTTTATGTATATTATCTAGGAACTCGTAGCATAAATGTATTGTGGTATTCTATCTTCTATTGGTATTATAATTAATTTTTACTTTATCTTTCTTCTTTCTGTAAATAGTAGTGCTCTAAAAATTATTTTGCTGATTTTGCTGATTTGATTGTACATATATGATTAATATAATTGAACTTTAACTAGGGGCCTAAATTGAAAAGCCTGTCAAGGTTTCTAGTAGGTCTCTAGCCCAAGTTACTATAGAAAACTTATTAACAGGTATAGATGAAACTGTACATAGGGGAAAAAATAATAAAAAAAAAACAAAAACAACGAAATATTAGCAGTAAACAATCCTTCTGTAAGGCTAACCATTAACCTAGGATCTATTGTAATTATACGTTTGGCTTTCTGTACATTATTTAAAATATAGTCACAATTACCTGAGCATCGTAATATGAGTACCCTGGTCGAGATATTACGTCTGAACTTGATGAATCCTTAGTAGAAGAACTAAGTTCACATGATTTCAGAGGGTTTTCTGTTTCTTGGAAATTGTATGACTTGCATTGCGCATGATCCAAACAAGCGATTGTACACATTGCCAGGTGATTGACCTCAATAGTTTTAATGATATGGTTTTGCAATGATGAATCTGCAATATTATAGTTTTTAAAGACAGGTATAAAACATTTCATCAAAATTAAATACACGGTGAAATGGTAATTCAATAGATCTTAGAAGTTTCCAATCTACGTAAAATGACACAGTTTTCTATCTATGTAAAAGGAGGTTAATTTTTCCTACATGCTTCCAACATTCCATTGCAATTTATTGTTTGACAGTCCCGTGACGTAAGCACCTACATTTATATGCGCTGAACGCACTAATGAAGGAATTAAGACGGGCGTTTGACGTAGTCTTGGGTTTAAATATTATACAGGGTGTATACAAAAAACTACAAATACAGGGTGTATACAAAAAACCAGAAATACCATAATATGCACGATATCTTGCATTAAAATTTCAATGGCCGCGGTGCAACTAATTACACTTCTTAGTGAGATTTGAAGATACGTTTCCACGTGCAATACTATCAAAACAAGCACAAAAAAGTGAATTAAAATTAGTTCGGTTACGAAATGGCTCAGCTAACAAAAGCATTCGTAATCATTCATAGCCATTCTTAATTGAACCATTCGTAATCGAATTCATAACTTTAATTCACTTTGTGTGTTTCCGTGAAACGTGAAACGTATTTCCATATCCCAAAAGCGTAATTAGTTGCAACGGCCATTGAAAAGATCTCCTGCATACAAATTATGGTATTTGCAGTTTTTTTCATACTCCCTGTATACATAACCTAATGAAATTGAAATGGCTGGAAATAATTTGAATAAAGTCGCGAACCCAAATTAAATAGATTGAAATAAAAAGAAGCAAACAGAAGTCATATAAATTTGGGCCACGGAATCATAGCCTTCACAACCACTTAATAACACAACAACTATAACTGAGTTACTGAGAAAAGAGTTTTCTATCCCTTTTAAAATGAATTAATGAAAAATAAATTAATGAAAAATATTTCAAGAGTTATCATAGTAAAAATATTTCTAGAGCTTCATACCGCTTGGAACGCTTTCAGAGTGTAACCTAATATTAATTGCCTTGAATGAATACAATTTTACTTGTTTTGTCTGTATGTGTTTAAGATAATGAACTATATATATTATAAATGAAATAAATGATAAATGATAATACTAAAAAGAATTAACTTATACCTTTCTGTTTTTTCTTGAATATCCCTTTCCTAGCACATTCCTCCCTGAAAGGTTCGGCTCGCGCATTGCTCCATATTTGTCCAATAAAGAAACATGTAATCAAGCAAGCATCAAATTGCAATATTTTGTGCACCTTCATGTCATTTACCACTGACTTGTGCTTTGAAAAATATCGTTGTCGTATATGATGCTGTCTGATTATGTTTCGTCTGTTTTGTCCTTGAAATGTGTCGATATATAATTTGTATAACGTTTGCTTGTTGCTAAAACTAGCTAGAACTTTTGCCGGGTAATCGCCTTTTGTTTCCAGGGCAATGTAATTCCCTTGCCTTTCATTGGTTGGTCTCATCGGTTGACTGTCACGTGAGTTGGCTATCTTATTAGTTAATTAGCAACTTGGTTGACCACAGCAGGTGCTTAGATTTTATATGTGACCGTTGCCATGGAATACCAAGGGGGTGTTTTATCAAAATCACAACAACAGTTCAATGTTTTGTGTTATTAATTCATTAACATAAACTTTTTAACCATTGACAGCAAAAATTGGCAACATCGGCTAGTCATTTCACCGGTTGTATATGAAACTCTTTAACTACGCTTTGCATAGTTAAATTCTATAGTTAACTGAAAGAAATACACAATGGCCAATTTTGTCCTTGTAACTACAGTTAAAAGCTAACTAGTCTTTCATACAACTGCCCTAGCGCAGCCCAAGTACGGTTTAAATGTTATATGTGACTGTTGCCACGGAAATATGACCAAGGGAGATGAGCTGAAATGTTTTATTAAAACCACAACAGCCGTCCAAAGTTATGTGTTATTAATATAAACTCTTTAGCCGTTGACAGCGAAAATGATATCTTGACAAAAAATTGGTTTACTGCAACAGAAGTTCAGATATTTTAGTTGTATGGTCGTTGATAAACAGAAATGCTATCGAGGTACGCGGCATTTTAACAGGACACAGCCATTTTAGAAAGTGTCACTATATGCATAATTAATCTTCGTTCACCTGTTCAGACGTTGTATAATTAATAACCGTTGGCATGCAAAATTGTCATGCCATGCAGAAATGCCTGAATATTTTATCACTGGACAACTGATTTAAAATTCGCGATATTAATCGATTTGATTTCTCGCGACTGCCGTCCATTGCATTCGACAACGTAACCGTCGCCAGGCTTCGGAGATTGTCGTAATTAAAGCTTGGCGTATTATTTTACTTGGTTTACCACAACATTTTTGATGCCTTTTGATGTCAACTGTCTGTTTGTGTCTTATGTGTCTTAAAACGCGCAACTGGCCAAGTGATTAAAGGCACTTTCTGGTTTTTTATTTAGTGAAATAAGTCTACATCTTTAAAATTTTTTTCATTTGATTGAAAAGTGATGCCAGTTTCGACAACCCCCGCGGCATTCGAGTATGTCTTACAGACATACACCTGTTGTGGTAAAGGAAGTGGCATATCTATACTTAGATGAAATAAAGCTACTTTGAAAATATACTCAAGCGTTTCGGAGCACTTCCGTTTCTGTTGGGCGAACTATGTGTTTAGATATCTTGGATCAATGCATGAAATATAAATATAGAGAAATTTCTCTCTGTCAACAATAGTATGCAAATCAAACATTCTTATTTTTTACAATTATTGTGAACGTTTTTCTTCAAGTGTTGCGCCCAAATGATGTCGCGGGCATTTTCAAGACCAATGTGACCTATTTTTAATTCATTCGGTGTTAATTCCCAGCGAACGCTGATTGAATATTTAGAGCAAAACCTGGCAATATCTCATATATTGTAGTCTGTATGTGGCATATGAGGTCAAATGTAACGGTTACTGAACAATACAGACAAATATTCAAGGAGGTTGAGAATGACGCTGAGGTTTATCAAGGTCAAGATTCTGGTGCATCTTTGCACCGTAGCATTCAGCACTTCGAGGGGATGAAATAATTCTTTATTATATCTTTTGCACATGACATCATAGTTGGTTTCTCGAAGACGAGTTAACCAAGCATTTTTGGTTGATTATCCAGTAATGACCAGGGACCGGTTTTTTAAAGCTAGGTTATCGCTAACTTGGCTTAAATTCTATAATCCACTGTTTTAGTTTATGTGCTTCTGAACCACTGTTCGTTTCCAAACTTTAGAAAATATTCTGGACCTTATAATGTGATTTTGGACCGTATAATGTTACACCCATATCGTACCAGCACCTGTTAGTTAAAGAAAGGAAAAGAGGGAGTCCATCCAACGATGATTGGTCCCGTTCTTTTACTCGAAAAAAAGACGAACACCTCGTATTCAATGTTCGTTGTTACACAGGCGCGGATCTAGACCGTATCGAACGTGGCTCGAGCCACGGTCAGATTTTCCCATCCAGAATTTTCCCATCCGCAATCTAATATTCACACATTATTTAGAAGTTTCGTACAACCGACGAGAGATCAATATGATAAAATTTAAGCTCGAAGCTAGTGTTTAGCCAATCCTATGATAAGTATATGATTCTTTATATAGCAAAACTGAATCTTAAAGCTAGCGTATTTTTCGGAAACCCTGGAGAGAAAATCCTTTAAGATATATATCCTGAATAATTTTCGAAATTTGTACGGATTGCATTAACAAAATGGAAAGAACTTACATGTAACTTACACTGGCGGTCAAAAAGAACTGCTCAAAACAAGTTAAAATGCTCTCAAATGAAGGTAACGGTCCCTCTAACAATATATACGAGTAAATATAGACTAGATACATGCTAAGCTATTTGAAATAGTAATATTTTGTTGACCGTCTTTTTGGCCTTATAATTGATGACGGCCTTACACCGACGAGGCATACTTTTTGTTAAGGTGGTAATCTTGAGCGGTCAGACGAAATTTATCCTATGGACAGTTTTTACAGCAACCCGTAAATCATGGACGCTTTATGAGTTAATTCCTTTCATGCACTATCCCCTTGACATTGTCTCACAGATTTTCAATATAGTTAAGGTATTTTGACTGTGCAGGCCAATCCATTTCTGTCACTCTCTTTTCCCATGAAACCATTGTTTGACTATCTTGGAAGTGTGGCAGGCTGCATAACATTACTAAAATATTGCTTGGAATAAGAGAATTATCCAAAATTCCCATGAAGCTCTTTCCTATATTCGCTTCTTCTTTATAAATTTGTATCTAAACAGTTCTTTTTGACCGGCAGTGTACAATAAAAGATTGTTTGTTACGATTCCTGTTACATACGATAATAGCAATATTTGAGCAGTTCTTTTTGACCGCCAGTGTAGATGTTAGATAATACAAATTTTAGAAGCGTCTAAAATTTTGTGTGTATATGTGTACACTACTGATGCATATGAAAAATGCGTTGGTTTATAATTGAAAATAAACGGAAATAACTTAAACAGTAGCGTAGCCAGCGTCGATAATTGGGGGGGGGGGGCTCATATTCATATATCCATGTTAACAGACTGTAAAGAAACTTGATTTGAAAAGAAATTAAACCTGAGTATCGCGAATATATGAATATGGGCCCCCCAATTATCGTTCTGGCTACGCCACTGAACTTAAATTATTGTATACCACTTGTCGGGGTTTGGTGTTCTTAGCATTTCATTGGTCGAGAACGAATCACGCGAGAGTGACCCCCAGCAGGGCGAGATAACGTCTTATCTCATGGGAAATAACAACTTTAATCACGCGCGGCGCACCTGGACGTGTGACCTTTAGACTGTTTATCCATTTGAAATTATGTCTTTTATGAATAGATATTTCATTGTTCAACTTGTAGTTTCTGGTTTTTCTTTGACAAGTGGTATATAATGAAAACCTATTTACGGAGAACTCAGAAAACATTATGTTTTGTGGACCCTCGACCATCGATAATTTACTCTGCTAACCTAATGTTTCCTTCGTTCGCAGTAGATAAGTGTTAAATAGTATACATTAGCAACCATCAACATGAAGAACAAGAGGGTCAGGCTGACAACCTCCACAGTTACCACCACAACGAACTGACCATTTTTTTCGGTCTCCACTCATGGTTGGATTGAACAACACTTTAGCACAAGCTGGCCATCCCCAACTGTGATAAGGAATAGACGATGGAAATTGAAAATCAGTTCCCTCGAGATTCGCTTCAGTGATTCCAACTTTTATTGTTGCATATCCAGTACAGCTACGGTACAAACAGTCAGCCGATCTTCCGTATGCCACTACTACCGTTCCTTCCATTTGTGTAGAAAATCTGGAGTCTTGTATCACGACGTTTAACGAGGGCACATTAAGACGAATCTAAATGTCCCAAAGCAATTTAAGATTTAGTATTGAAAAAATTTCTTTTTGGCAAATATTAGGTGTGTTATTCGCTCTTACGCTTTGATTTGACACCAAATGAATTCGTCGAACTCCAGTCTAGCCTGCAAAACCTTTCAGCAAGACAGGCGCAAGTGTTGGTGAACACGGATGAAACACGAGAATTAGACGAATTCACCTGGCGTAGCAATTTCCCGTATTCAAAGAACTTAAGTACTAGCACTGTACAGGTAATAGGAGCTTTATCAATTATCGGTTACAACGAGAACAGCTACGATCGAGAATAAAATTCGTAATTTTTGCGGCAAACTCGGTGCCGTTTTCTAAAGCGGAGCAAAACGTTTCGCGATAAGTGATATCTTCGCTATAGACACATCAAACTGGCGTCAAAATCCCTAAGGGTAAGAGATGTTTTCCAGAATTCCCAGCAGGTGTCGCGGCTTCTTACGTCATTATAACAAGCCACGTATTATAACTAATACACCACGAGCTCTAGTCGTACATGAACTGATGATAGCCGAGTGGAGGACAATTCTTAAAGTGGAAGTCGAGTGCGTTCTGCGCATCGGTTCTGCTCATACCATTGCGAGGGCGTTCAAATGTAATATTCACAATCAAGGCCTAGCAAAGTTACTGCACATTATTTTAAAGATCGCGTGAATACAAAAACTTGGTTTACCCGTAAACGCTGGTAACACTGAAAACAAACGTTATTTCGCCTTATTTAAAGGGGTTTAGAGGGAGAATGATGAAGATGATAACCTTATCGTATCCAGTTTTACCATGGTTCCAAATATAAGAACTTCCTGGTGGACGATTATCAAAACCATAGTTGGTTGTTCTGCCAGCAGGTAATGTGACATATTCCAACGGATTTTCTGTGCCCATATCAGCACAATACACTCGAGCTGGTTTTGAACAGGTGGGATGTAAAAGATACAGCTGATATTCACCATCGCCTTGATTAAAACCTATGTCTTTCACCATTTTACACGATGCTGGATCTAAGCAATGCAATAATTCAAACGACGTTATTGGCGTGATTTTTTAAAAATGGCGACAGATGAAGGAAAAGTTCACTAATTAATTAAACTATACTGTACTTAAAAGCATGGCCGCGAGAATTCAGAAATTATTTATGTGGTAAAAAGAGTGCACATGCATGTGCCATTTTATGAGGCATTTTTGTAGTTCTTCCCACTCCGTATCTATACTAACAGACAAATTTCCGTCAAAGCGAACTACCAATTCAAATTCGTCAAAATAGACGACCTATGCAGAAAATTCGTGTTGACGAACGATCCGTCCGCGTTAACACACAGACAAACTTGAAGAGGAACTATCTTTTGCCTGCCCAAGTTCGTCAGATGATCCGTCTCTTGTATAAATTGGGACAGTTACTATACGAGGCCTTATATACGTCCATTTTTGGTCGACTCGGGTGCGATGCAAACAATTAAGATTTATTATCATTTTGAATTGCATACCTGAATGCAATGCGACCGAAATTCCGCATGCAGTACAAAATACCTCACGGGTTATTCGCAGGTCCTTTGCATGTGAGTCATTAATTGTCAACTCTATGCTAATTAGTGCATTCTTCTATGTTCTTATTGACTTATTTAGAGTGTATAGAAAAATACCTTTAGAGATTGCACTATATTGTTATAATTTAAATGCCTGGTCAATTTTCTAATCCCACGGGTGCACAATCATACACAATCGAACAAATGCATGGCACGAATAATTATAATGCATGGCACGAATTACTTACTGCTCTACTGCTCATTAATTTCGCATCGGCGTTGTTCAAGGTTGTGCTTTTCAACCGTGGATTTCAATCAACCTTTCTCAAAACGCGTTTTGTACCGAACGGCTGTACTTTAAGTGTGGATATAAGTCTGGACGATAAAATCTATTTTTTGACAATGCATTGTTATTATTGGAAGAATTTTGCTTTTAGAAGTTGTGCATGTAAAATTCCCAGCAGCTGAAAGGCTTTTGTGCTTGTGACAAAGACATGTAATATATGCACAAAGCTGACAATATTTTACACATTCAAGGGCTTAACATAGCGATAGGGCATTTATATTTGACAATAGATAAATTTCGAAAGGTCTTCCGTTTTTTTATACGCCCTGCACATATAACATATGACTTCAAGCCCGCTCTGCGCGCCTAAAAACTAGCACCGTTTTCGTGAATTGTGGACGTCTGAACGACATGAAGAGATTTCAAGCAACGGGCATGTTTCATGGCGTGGTAAACGACCGAAATTATCCGGTGATATCGATTTAAAAGTAAGTTGATTGCATGCTGTATTTCACTTTTAAGTTTTGCCTTGCTTGCTGATCAGTATCATGTTTGCTGTTACACGGACTATACCCACTCGTTGACACCATTTGTAGTTATTGCATTTATACTAGAGACAGAATCATCGGTCTAGACGACGAAAAGCAAAAGATAGTTCGACTCTCAGTTCGTCTGTGTGTAAATTATAGGCCAGCATAGTTTCTCTATTTAGACGAATTTGAATGGGTAGTTTCACAAGTTTGTATATACACAATTCCCGTGCACTTTCTAAACGCGCGATTCTGGCTTGTTTGACATATCCCGGCGTCTATATATACTTCGTCTGGATATAGCTTGTCGTGCGTTTATACTCAGACGAATGATCTGTCAGACTGATCATTCGTCAAGACGGACACCCGTCTCTAGTGTAAATATCAGACGGTCTTATAGCTATAGAGACGGATTATCTGTCTGCAATGGGGCCGGTTGTATCACGCCCGTTTAGCCTAAACGGTGGTTAAGCTCAAATAGAAAGAAAGTTTATCGTTTTATTCAACAAGCGAACTAATTTTTTTACTTTAATACAACGATACTGCATGTTTACAACTACATATTCAGTTCATATATTAAGTTGACTCATTCAAGAGAGATGTATAAGAGTGCATGTTATTTAATTTTGACTTATCCACCGTTTAAGCTAAACGGGCTTTGATACAACAGGCCCCTGGACGAATGACCCGACAGATCATCTATCCCGGCTTGGTGGTTATTTCTGAATGAATGAAATAATGCATTTCTAGCAGTAGCAATAGAAAATCATTTTCTCAAGTGACATTTTACGTGTTAAGTTCACTGGTGTTCGGCTGACTTTATTGCATAGGTGTAGAGTTTTGTTTTCTTCTGGGGGGGCTCAAACTTTAGATACATGATATCTAGCTAGCAAAACCTTCTGACATTAGATACAATTAAATATAGAAAAAATTTCCTCTTGATATATAGTTGCATCGGTAGTCATGGTTTATATGGCCGATAGGCGGAGAAAATTTTACCAATGATTATGACCTGTTGTGGGTAGAAAAGGTGATGAAAATGAACAAGCTGCCATGTATTTTATGATTTTATAACTCGAAAATTCTGTATTTCGCATTTGCTTTTCCGAGTTGTTGGATATATCATTATATTCACTATAATAATACCGTTTCATGTGTATGTATAAGGACGCCTTTTCAACGATTCAACATTGCTCTGATGCAATTACTACTTTTTGGAAAATTTCTAGAGGGGCTGAGCCCCCCCCAGTAGGATTTCTCGGGGGGCTCCAGCCCCTCAGCCCCCCCATACTCTACGCCTATGCTTTATTGTGCCTGGCCATGCATTCATGCATTGAATAATATTAGATGGCAAAATATTACTCTCTTGTTCCAGACAACCTACAGTTTTTAAATCGTAGTTAAATCCAAAAGACACGATTATCCGATTCTGTCAACAACGAGAGTTAAAAGTCTTTGAGGAATAGGAAAAAGTCAATTTGAAACAAGACAATCAAATGCTATTGTTAGGATGATTGCAGGATACCAGACTGAGCCAGAATCGTGCTATTTACGCTTTCTCAAATTTTGACAACCGGGCTGATGTGAACAGCCCCTTTAGATTTGGTGAAACGGCTGAAATAAACGTGCTAGATAATATTTTAATTACGAACTCTAAAATACTTCTCGACTCCAAAATGCATGCGCAATAGAATAATCTTTGAAATAGTATCCAATAAAAATACTATATTAATAAATTTTAGCTCCGCCAACTATACTCCACTTGTTGGTACGTACGTCACCGCTGTATATTTATGCTGCATGGTGTCCCAAAAGGTAGTACTCCACTTTGATTCCAAAAAAGTTTCTTATCGAGTAAAGTTATCGAAATGAAACAACTGCCATTGATTAGAGAAAAGACTGTCTTATATTTTGATACGCTATTTGTGAAGGGCGGCGGAGCAGGGGGTTGGGGGGGGGGTAGGAGGGCCTTAGCCCCCACCCCAGAAGTAAAATTGGGGGGGGGCTTACCCTAATAATTCCCAAGGAGAATAAATGGACGTTTCGTAAAATAAATTGACTTTGAGATATTGAAATGAGTAAATAACACGATTCTGGTAGTCGTGTGATCATCCTAACAATAGTATGTCATTGTTCTGTTTAAAAAAGACTTTTTTCAATACCTAAAAGTCCATTTTACGCTTTTTAGGTAGAAATTAATTGTAATATACCAAAATCTATATTCACATTCCGTTTATATAAACTATGAAACGTATTTCAGTGTAATGGTCTCAGTGGTTAAAAGGTTACTAACAATGAAACTTGAGTACTTTTTCTTGGGACACCCGGTGTATGTGATAAAATTAATAATAACCTAGACTACGCATGTATAAAAGGTACATTTGGTACTACACTGATTACTTCGAACACACATCCATTTTTCTTGACAATTGAATACTTACATGGATATTCACAATGGCGTCCTTGAAAAACTGGGTAATAAATGTTTCCGGGACATTTACAAGTAGGTGGCCCTGAGCAGGTGTAAACACATTTTTCACCTGGACAAGATGCGTAACACGGAGGTTCATCCTATGAGCAGAGAGTAAAGATACATGTATTCACTCTATTGTGATACAAATTGCCTAAAACTAGGTCTTTAAAATCACAATAGGTGTTAATTAGAAAGATGGTGTACGAGTTTTTAGAGTCCGGTATTTGGTTGAAAAATTGCCATTCTTTTCCCTAAATCATGCCCTTGTATACATAATAGTTATAATCATTCTATCCTGTATTGTATGCAACTTTCTCATTTCCTAGGGCCTGGAGCAAACTGCCCCCTTTCTTCCCCCCCCCTATTTTTTCTCAAAGACAAAAGATGAAAAGAAATATTGCCGAAGAATATGAGTATAATATCTGTTTAGGTAAGTGCATATGAGATGAAATTGTGAAATATATTATGGTTTCTTCTTGCGATTTTTAAACTTGCAAGAGCCCTCTATTTCGATTAAAAAATTATTGCTATTCCTCAGCGCCAAGCTACCAACTAATAAATTGTCATAGCGCATGAAAATCCTTATTATTACACAACAAGTCGGTTCCTTGTTAAAAACAACGAAATATTAGCAGCAAACAATCTTTCTGTAAGGCTAGCTGTTAACCTAGGATCTATTATATACGTTGGGTTTTCTGTAAATTATTTAAAATATAGTCACAATTACCTGAGCATCGTAATATGAGTACCCTGGTCGAGATATTACGTCTGAACTTGATGAATCCTTAGTAGAAGAACTAAGTTCACATAATTTCAGAAGGTTTTCTGTTTCTTGGAAATTGTATGACTTGCATTGCGCATGATCCAAACAAGCGATTGTACACATTGCCAGGTGATTGACCTCAATAGTTTTAATGATATGGTTTTGCAATGATGAATCTGCAATATTATAGTTTTTGAAGACAGGTATACAACATTTCATCAAGGTTGAATACACGTGAAATGGTAATTCAATAGACCTTAAGCCACGTTTACTCTATGTGCTTTGACCTGGCCTGCCCAGGCATAGATGTGAACGTTCTATATCTGGCCTAGACAAGGGGAGACCTGGTCCAGGCCACCAAATTTAGGCCGACAGTAGACGTAGCCAGGACCAGGCCTTGACCTAACCTGGGCCAAGTTTTTGGTAATATGAACAGGCTTTACCTAATCCTGACAAGTTTTGAAATTATTAGTATGAATTGTTTAGGATCCACTTTTCGCGTGTTTTGAGTTATTTTTCAAGTACATTTTGTCAATTACTTTGGCTATCGGATATCAACAACAAGGAAGACAGTGTGAACGTGGCTGCTATCACGTATAGACTTTTCCTAGCCCTGCTCCAGGCCAGGTCTAGGCCTGAAGTGTAAACGCAGCTTCAGAGATTTTCAATCTATGTAAAATGGCACCGTTTTCTGCCTATGTAATTTTTCCTACATTTTTCCCACATTGCATTGCAATTTGTTGTTTGACAGTCCCGTGACGTAAGCACCTTTAAGATCTATTGGTAATTGATTGGCTCTCTTCTGAAATAGTTTATGCTTTTTGTGGAAATCTTGAAAATTGCACATCGCGAATTGAAACGCCAGCCATATAATGTTTAGAAATTATTAATGTGGTGAAAATAAGTCGCATAGTTGGCTCTTTTCACTGCAATATTTATTTAGAGATCCTATATTATACCTTAGACCCACCTTTAATGCAACCATGTATGCAGTTATTATTTTGTTGTTCTCTAATTTGGTTGAATTTGCATGCATGTCTTGAATGCTGTTGTGTGGCGATATTATACAATATAATGGCATTGGAAGTACGATACTTATAAATGTTTGACGTAGTCTGGGGCTTAGATGTATTATACAGGGTGTATACAAAAAACTGCAAATATCATAATATGCACGAGGTCTTTTTTTTTTGGGCATTGAAATCAAAGCCTTCAAAACCACTGAATAACACAACAACCATAACTGAGTTACTGAGAAAAGAGTTTTCTTTTAAAATGAATTAATGAAAAATATTTCAAGAGTTATCATAGTAAAAATATTTCAAGAGCTTCATACTGCTTGGAACCCTTCCAGAGTCTAACCTAATATTAATTGTTTTGAATGAATACAATTTTACTTGTTTTATCTGCATGTGTTTGAGATAATGAACTATATATATTATAAATAAAATAAATGATAAATGATAATACTAAAAAGACTTAACTTATACCTTTCTGTTTTTTCTTGAATATCCCTTTCCTAGCACATTCCTCCCTGAAAGGTTCGGCTCGCGCATTTCTCCATATTTGTCCAATAAAGAAACATGTAATCAAGCAAGCATCAAATTGCAATATTTTGTGCACCTTCATGTCATTTACCACTGACTTGTGCTTTGAAAAATATCGTTGTCGTATATGATGCTGTCTGACGATGTTTGGTCTGTTTTGTCCTTGAAATGTGTTGATATATAATTTATATAACGTTTCCTTGTTGCTAAAATTGGCTAGAACTTTTGGGTAATCGCCTTTTGTTTCCAGGGCAATGTAATTCCCTTGCCTTTCATTGGTTGGTCTCATCAGTTGACTGTCACGTGAATTAGCTATCTTATTAGTTAATTAGCAACTTGGTTGACCACAGCAGGTGTTTAGATTTTATGTGTGACCGTTGCCATGCAATACCAAGGAGGTGTTTTATCAAAATCACAACAACAGTTCAATGTTTTGTGTTATTAATTCATTAAGAGGAGATATTTTTCTATGTCGCGTAATATATGCTCAAAACCTCAGTTATATCTTCATGCAACAGCACTAAAATTTTCAGCATTAAAAATGTTTTGCAAACCTGAAAAGCATCCACAAAGTATGTTTACTATATAATCTCAAAATATTATGAAAATGAAAAGATTTCTCGGGATACGCCGAGAAGAAAATGACACTTGAATCGAAGCTTCTTTTGTATTCATTTCAGTTATAATGGCGTTGACATTATATAATAGCCGCATTATATTTTGTAATAACTCCTTTGTTTGGTGTTTTGCATTCACCAAATACAGTTCAAAACTTAGTTCACAACATAATCTAAAGATTAAAGGTAAAATAAATTAATTTTGAGCGGTACGCCGAAAAGATTTTTGGTTTTGAGCGTTTTCCCGCCAAAATACGCGACATAATAAAAAATCTCGTCTTAATATAAACTTTTTAACTATTGACAGCAAAAACTGGTCACATCGGTTAGTCATTTCACCGGTTGTATATGAAACTCTCTTTATAACTACACTTTGCATATATAGTTAAATCCTATGGTTAACTGAAAGAAATAAACAATGACTAATTCTGTCCTTATAACTACAGTTAAAAGTTAACTAGTCTTTTATACATTTGCCCCCAGCGCAGCCCAGGTACTGTTTAGATGTTATATGTGACCGTTGCCACGGAAATATGGCCAAGGGAGATGAGCTGAAATGTTTTATTAAAACCGCAATAGCCGTCCAAAGTTATGTGTTATTAATATAAACTCTTTAGTCGTCGACAGCGAAAATGATATCTTGAGATAAAATTGGTTTACCACAACAGAAGTTCAGATATTTTAGTTGCATATGGCCGTTGATAAACAGAAATGCTATTGGGGTACGCGGCATTTTAACAGGACATGCACAGCCATTTTAGAAAGTATCACTATATGCATAATTAATCTTCGTTCACCTGTTCAGACGTTGTAAAATTAATAACCGTTGGCATGCAAAATTGCCATGCCATGCAGAAATGCCTGAATATTTTATCACTGGACAACTGATTTAAATTCGCGATATTAATCAATTTGATTTCTCGCGACTGCCGTTCTTTCGGGAATGCAAACGTCGCCAGACTTCCGGAGTTTGTCGTAATTAAAACTTGGCGTAATAGTTGACTTGGTTTACCACAACATTTTTGATGTCTTAAAACTGTCTGATTTACGCACAACTGGCCAAGTGTTTACAAGCACTTTCTGCTTTTTTATTTGGTGAAATAAGTCTACAGCTTTAGAAATTTTTTCATGCAATTAAAAAGTGATGCCAGTTTTGACAACCCCCGTGGCATTCGAGTATGTCTTACAGACATACACCTGTTGTGGTAAACGAAGTGGCATATCTATACTTAGGTGAAATAAAGCTACTTTGAAAATATACTCAAGCGTTTTGGAGCACTTCCGTTTCTATTCGGCGAACTATATGTTTAGATATCTTGGATCAATGCATGAAATATAAATATAGAGAAATTTCTCTCTGTCAACAATAATATGCAAATCAAACATTCTTATTTTTTACAATTATTGTGAAGTGAACGTTTTTCTTCAAGTGTTGCGCCCAAATGATGTCGCGGGCATTTTCAAGACCAATGTGACCTATTTTTAATTCATTCGGTGTTAATTGTCAGCGAACGCTGATTAAATATTTAGAGCAAAACCTGGCAATATCTCATATACTGTAGTCTATATGTGGCAAGTGAGGTCAAAGGTAGCGGTTACTTAAGAATAGACAAATATTCAATGATGTTGAGAATGACGCTGACCTTTATCAAGGACACAATTCTCGTGCGCATCTTTGCTCCAAAGAATTCGGCACCTCGATAGGATAAAAGAATTCATTATGATATGCTTTGCACATAACGTCATAGTAGTTGGATGTTGGATCAAACTCGACTTTACAATTCGACGCAATTTCCATCTATGCATGACGTTATATCTGCCGCTATGTTAGGTATATACAATATTATTACATGTGTATAGAAATTTATGCACTGCAGAATGATGAAATAAAAATCGTATTTCACTGTGTAAATTAATTTCATGCAATTTGATTGCACGTACGATGTTTTTAACGTGTGAAAAATGCCATACACGGCTTTTGATTGGACGTACGATATTCTTCACACGTGAAAAATTGCTGTATGTCATTTTGGCGGCAATTTGTTTACATTTTCTTTTAAGATGGCGTCGAAATATAGGAGAGAAATTCAAAACAAAAATCTCATATTCAAGATATTTTTACATTCAGCACATTCTCAAATCTTTCGGAAAGAATATCTAACTTCTATTGAACAAAATTACAATGAAATTGACGGTAATAAACATGTTTTCATGCATAAAATTTCGATTCAGTTTTGTTGCTTGCTGTGTTTTTGTATATTAAAAGCGTGTCGTTGTTAAATTGATCTCTATACACATTTAATAAACAAATTACTTAATGGTTGGCTCGTTTGTACGATTTTTATTATGAACTCGTTGCGAAGGATCGCAAACTCACTCGTTCGCTGCGCTCACTCGTTCGTTTTGCGATCCTTCACAACTCGTGCATAAAAATCGTACGCACTCGCCAACCATGAAGTAATCTCTATATATATGGGAATTAAAGACAACAGTCGAAGCTGTCAATTATATAGATGCATGCTGTCTAATGGAACTCTGTGCGCCGTTATCATTGAAATACATACATTCTCCTGTGGATCTGCATTTACTTATAAAAGTCCTTAACTCCGCTTCATTTAGTTGATAAAGCAACATGAATGTGCCACTTCTAAAACTGCATGGACGTTTTGAGTCAAAGCAAATTTGGGCGATTTCCAAATCAATCTGCCATTCGAAGGGAACCCGACCTTTATAATCTTGCTTTAAATTTATTAAAAAGAATGGCAACTAAAAAGATATATAGTATTCTTTTTGGATTTATAGTCTTTAACCAAAACAATTACATTTTTATTGATATTATCGAAAAGCAATACTGAATTGGCTTTGGTAGATTTACTGCTTAGAAGTGAATTGGATCCAACAAAATTGGATCATGTGAACAGACCTTAAAAGAATGTGGTCCTTGTTAGGAATTTGTGATCAATGCATGACGTATGAACTGGACAGGTTCTTTTAATTCAGATAATTATTACATAATTACACATATATTTATGAGCCAGCCCAGTCTTGTGCCAAACCAGTTCGTGCAAAAAAATTGCAAAATTAGCTATGAATCTGGGTGACCCAAAATTTATACGCTCCTTTGAAATCAGGCTTTTTTGCGTTATCAGAAACTTGATTTAAAACTTAGTTCTTCTTAGATCACTTTGTACATGTAGGATGCACCAAAAAACATACTAGACTTTGACATTCATATAAACAATATTGCCTTGTTTTTGTCAGGTATCCTTAAGTTATTATTGTATCATTTAGCTCAAACGGTGGATAAGTCAAAATAAAATAACACTCTTACATCTCTCTTGAATGAGGCAACTTCAATATTATGCACTGCATGAATATGTAGTTGTAAACAATATCTTTGTATTAAGCTAAAAAACATTTAGTTCGCTTGTTGAATAAAACGATAGACTTGCTTTATATTGAGCTTAACCACCGTTTAAGCTAAATGGGCTAGATACAACCAGCCCCTGGACCGGTGTTTCCAAATGCGTTTAGCTTTAACCTTAACTAATCTGAAATATTCTGATGTTATTCACCGTTTAGCTAAACGCCTTTCGAACAACTGGCTTCAGGGGCCGGTTCTATGAAAGCCGGATAGCGTTTTTTTTTCAATCGTTAAAATCACTCATTGTTTGCTGCAATTTTCATTAAATCTTGTTCATAAATCGAGGATCCTCTTTAATAATTGTTGGTTCCATGCAAGGATGAAATCGGTTGAAAAATCACTATCAGGTGGATAACGCTATATACCCGGCTAATTCATGCAACCGGCCATCATTATGATAAAATTTAAGCTCGAGGCTAGTGTTTAGCCAATCCTATGATAAGTATATATGATTCTTTATAGCAAAACTGAATCTTAAAGCTAGCGTAGCTATATTTCGGAAACCCTGGAGAGAAAATCCTTTAAGATATATATCCTGAATAATTTTCGAAATTTGTACGGGCTGCATTAACAAAATGGAAAGAACCTATATGTAACTTGGATGTTAGATAATAAAAAATTTAGAAGCGTTTAAATTTTCTATACGTGTACACATGCATATGAAAAACGCGTTGGTTAATAATTTGAAATGAACGGAAACAACTTAAAATAGTGTTAGATAGATCATAAAAATGTTCACAACTTTAAATATTTATCATCCACAACTACTAAAATTTACAAACAATACGTCTGGGAACAATATCTTTCAACTTAAACAATTTTCAACTCTTATTTTATCGAATTGAACTTTTGATGATTACATGCTTAACCGCGCAACATTTTTAACACAATTGATTGACATAAGAACTTGAATGGCCTACAACACGCACATTTTTTTAAAAAGTGCGACCATTAAGATCAGTGACGACTTAAAACTGTTTATCCAGGTATAAGTTCTGAAAGGATTATAAATATTTTCACCTTATTACTTACTTAATCCCATGATATGTAACACATGAAAGGGAAAGGCGATTAATGTTTGCTAATGGCCGAAAATTATATTTATTCAGGCGTCTTGTGGCAAAAATCATTCACTAATCCCTGCCATGCCAGTTGATATTCCTATTTTTACAGCTATTTTTATATGCATATCTCTAAACACAATAAAGCCTTGCGTAACAATAGTATACATTAGCAACCATCAACATGAAGAACAAGAGGGTCAGGCTGACAACTCCCACAGCGACCACCACAACGAACTGACCATTTTTTTCGGTCCCCACTCATGGTTGGATTGATCAACACTTTGGCACAAGCTGGCCATGCATGAATGCGATAAGGAATAGACGATGGAAATTGAAAATCAGTTCCATCGAGATTCGCTTCAGTGATTCCAACTTTTACTGTTGCAAATCCAGTACAGCTACGCTGATACAAACAGTCATCCGCTCTTCCGTATGCCACTACTTCCGTTCCTTCCATTTGTGTAGAAAATCTGGAGTCTTGTATCATGACGTTTAACGAGGTGACATTAAGACGAATCTAAATGTTCCAAAGCAATTTAAGATTTAGTATTAAAAAACCTTTTTGTTGGCAAATATTAGTTGTGTTATTCGCTCTTACGCTTTGCAATGACATAGACGATTTCACCTGGCGTAGCACTTTCCCGTATTTTAATGAACTTAAGTACCAGCATTGTACAGGTAATGGGAGCTTTATCAATTATCAGTACCTACGAGAACAGCTACGATCTAGAATAAAATTCTTCATTTTTGCGCCAAACTCAGTGCTGTTTTCTAAAGCGAAGTAAAACATTTCGCGATAAGTGATATATATATATATACTTGTCTACTAATTAACAATTAGACAACGAGGCGGAGTTGTCTATGAGCGAATAGTCAACGAGGCGAAAATTGTTTTAGTATAAACTATAACATTAATTTACAACTAGGAAACACAATACAAAAATATTGAAACTGAAATTTATTTCGTATATTAAAGGGAAGAAAATATTTTAATTGTTGTTCGCGTAAAATGTTTTAAAATTCAGTTTAAATATAAAAATTCAATTGAGTATACGTTATTTTTATGTATTTTCTTACCCTTAAAAATTGCAATTCCGTATTTTGTTGCTTTTTTTGTTTTTTCTGGTACGGAATTGTCCAACAAGTCGTCCAAAAAATCTTCAGATACTTCGGCGAAACGCGAATTTTCCGCCATTGTTTTGAATTTTGCTACTAGTAGGCTATCACTAATAGCCTACTAGTAGCGTAGCCAATAAGAACGCAGGAAAAGTGATAGCCTATTAGTAAGTTTATACTAATAAATAATTATTGCATAATGTGTAATGATGTATCAAGCCGTGACGCCTGCAGGGAATTCTAGTTTTTGCAGTCACGGCAAAAAGGCCAAAATTCCCAGCAGGTGTCACGGCTTGTTACGTCATTATGCATAAGGTCTAATACACCACGAGCTCTAGTCGTACATGAACTGATGATAGCCGAGTGGAGGACAATTCTTAAAGCGGAAGTCGAGTGCGTTCTACGCATCGGTTCTGCTCATACCATTGCGATGGCGTTCAAATGTAATATTCACAATCAAGGCCTAGCAAAGTTACTGCACATTATTTTAAAGATTGCGTGAATACCAAAAAAACTTGTAACACTGAAAACAAACGTTGTTTAGAAGGAGAATAATGAAGATGATAACCTTATTGTATCCAGTTTTACCATGTTGCCAAGTATGAGCACTTCCTGGTGGCCGACGATTATTAAAACCATAGTTCGTTGTTCTGCCAGCAGGTAATGTGACATATTCCAACGGATTTTCTGTGTCCATATCAGCACAATACACTCGAGCTGGTTTTGAACAGGTGGGATGTAAAAGATACAGTTGATATTCGCCATCGCCTTGATTAAAACCTATGTCTTTCACCATTTTACACGATGCTGGATCTAAGCAATGCAATAATTCAAACGACATTATTGGCGTGATTTTGTAAAAATGGCGACAGGTGAAGGGAAAGTGCACTAATTAATTTACCATACTGTACCTAAAAGCACGGTCGCGAGAATTGGGAAATTATTTATGTGGTAAAAAGAGTGCACAAGTGCCATTTTATGAGGCATTTTTGTAGTTCTTACCACTCCGTATTTATACTGACAGACAGGGGTGGATCCAGCACTAGTGCCTAATTTGCATGACACAAGAAAACTGCTTAAAATAACCACTTTGTTTTGTAATGCAAATTTATGCACTAGTGCTGGATGCACCCCTGCTAACAGACGAATTTGCGTCAAGGCGAACTACCCATTCAAATTCGTCAAAATAATCGACTTATGCGGAAAATTCGTGTTGACGGCCGATGATCCGTCCGCGTTTACACACAGACAAACTTGAAGACGGACTATCTTTTGCTTTCCCAAGTTCGTCAGATGATCGGTCTCTAGTATACATCGGGACAGTTACTATACGAGGCCTTATGCAGGTTGTCTAAAAAACCGCAGCCACTTATATATCATGCAAGAACATTAATACAGCTCTAAAGCGCAATAGATAAGCACCTCGATCTGCATGAGAATTGAAAATGGCTCTTAATCCTTCATTTAAACTGATGCTAAAAGTCATTTTAGCTGAACTATGGTACAAACCCGAACAATATTAATATTCTTGCATATTTAATTAAGTGTTGCATTTTTTTGAGACTCCCTGTATACGTTCATTTTTGGTCGATTCGGATGCGAGTCAAACATTAAGCTTTATTATCATCTTGAATTGCATACATGAATGCAATGCGACTGAAATTCCGCATACAGTACAGGGGCCAGTTGTTCGAAAGATGGATAACTTATCCAACGGCAACGGCTAAGTATATCTAACGGATAAAATTAATCTGCTATCTAGTGGACAGTTATCCATTGGATAAAAACGCGTTGCACGAAGCGTGGATAGTGGAGTGGATAGGTATCCAATTATATGATAAGTTAAAACTTACAAGGAGAAAACAGGATTATCCTGAAATTTCGAACCACAACGTTAGCTGTTGCCGTTTTAGCCTAAGCATTTATAACATTGAATTCATAATCATTACAAATTCTCGAGTAGTTACTGAATGGAAAAGACATGAACAAAGTAATTGCTCGAACTTCACTTAATAGTGATTTTATTAAACACATTGCAATTTTATTCCTTGACCTTGCGACGCTTTGCTTTGTGGTTTCATAACAAATTTAGGAACACTATTTGATTGGCTAATTTTTGGCTAATCTAAGCATAGAACAAAATTGGTAGCCTTGTTGTCTACCGGGTGTCTAAAAAAATAGCAAGAATATTGATATTGTTCGGGTTTGCACCATACAGGGTGTCCCAAAAAAATGTCCCCTCTATTGAAATCAAGTCTTTGTTCGAATCTGATTGCCTTAATATTATGATAAACCCAATTGAAAGCAAGACGCTTTATTTGAATGCCTCAACCTAATAAATATGCTATTTACACACTACTGCGTTGATCATGCATTCAAATTCCAACAAAAGCTTCATTTCAATAGCGGGGACTTTTTTTTGGGACACCCTGTAGTTCAGCTAAAATAACTTTTAGCATTTTAAATGAAGGATTAAGAGCAATTTTCAATTCCCAAAGGTGCGTATCTATTGCGCTTTAGACCTGTATATATTAGTGTTCTGCATACTTAAGTGTTGCGTTTTTTTTGGAGACACCCTGTATACTTGCATGTCTATTGCGTGAATGAAATTACTTAGATATTACCAAGTTTCCTTGGAATTGGTTGAATCTTTCTATGCATATATTCGCGTTTATAAACTGACTAGAAGCGTTTATACATGCAAGTAAATTTACCGCCTGTTATAAATGTGAGACATTTCTGACCATGCATTATTGTCAATAATTTTGATTTTAGAAGTTATGTCAAATTTTCAGGAGCAGAAATTAGGGCTGTTGTGCATGCTTGTGACAAAGATATGTAATATATGCACAAAGCTGACAATGTTTTACATATCCATGGCTTAGCATAGTGACAGGGCATTCAAATTATAACAATATAGATTAATTTCGAAAGGGCTTCTTTTTTATGCACCCTGTATACATACACATACATATGATATCAAGCCCGCTCTGCGCGCCTGAAAGCTAGCACCGTTTTCGTGATTAGTGGACGTCTGAACGACATGAACAGATTTCAAGCAACGGGCATGTTTCATGGCGTGGTAAACGACCGAAATTATCTGGCGATATCGACTTAGACGTAAGTTGATTGCATGCTATCTTATTTTTAAGTTTTGCCATGCTTGCTGAACAGTATACGTCGGACTACCTACTCGTTGACACGTTTGTAGTTATTGCATTTATACTAGGGACGGATCATCGGTTTAGACGACGAAAAGCGAAAGATGATAGTTCATCTTCTAGTTCGTCTGTGTGTAAATTATATGCCGGCATAGTTGGTCTATTAGTGAACATGCACAATTCAACAAGAACGAACGACTATGCAGTTATGTTAATAAGGGTTATGTTAATATAAAACAAAACACATTTGTACCAAACTGCCTGTACACATTTATAAATTTACAGAATTACGAAGGTCTTAACTTTTGGTTAATGAAAATAATGTCGAAATGACGTTCAACTATAACACATTTGATGTTAGGGTTTCTTTTTATACGTTTACGGGTAGCGGTATTTTACTCAATGAATTTCTCTGTAATTATTCACATGTTTAATTATGCAATTTTTGTTTGGCTCGACCTTTTACAAATAAATTGAATAGCCATGCAATAATTATGCTGTGTTTTCTTTGGGGATTCATCCCTATAATTTATACATTCATACGGTTTAAGTGTTTTCAAAACCATGGCGAGAAATTTTGGACACGCACAGGGGGGTTCTAATTTATTCTAACGAATAAATTGTTCTAATTTATTCTAACGAATCACAAGTGAAATACACACGATATATCACATTCTAAATACCCTAAAAAGCGACAAAAAAAGTTCAAATATGCCTTAAAACCATGGCAACAAGTCAAGGCTTGGTTGCCTAGCAAATATGGACGATGAAAAACAATTTCAGTTATTTTTTGAAGAGTTTTTTGGGGAAAAAGGTCAGTTTTGATGAAAATATAACGTTGAAATTTGCTGATTTTGAAGCTAAAAACCGCAAGAGATATATATTCTTCAAATTTTTGCACTGATGGGTGTTCAAAATCATCGCTCGGAGTTTAGAAAACCGATAGAGCATTTTGGTTATCGTGGCCCGATCGCGCGAAAATCTTACAAGTTCAACGGTCAAAACAACTTTCGACGCTATAAATGGTGTTTTTCTATACTTTAATAGCCGTTGGCTATTTCCTGCAAAACCGCAAGAAGTATTAACATCTAAATATCATCCATGATATCAAAATATCAAGTTTTACGTCTAAAAACAGAATCAGATAGAACATTTTCACATTTTTAAAAAGTTTAGAGGTAAGGCCACATTTTTAATATAACCCTAATAAAGCCGTGTGATTTCGCGTGGCCATATTGTTTCGAATCTCCCGAAATCTGTGTATCTACCGCGCGTGCGTGTCCAAAATTTCTCGCCATGAACACAATTGTTTTCTGAGATGATGACTTAGAAGCAACCTTGACTTCTTTGCACTTGATGACTTGTTGATAGTTTTACTCAATGCTTTATTTTCTGTATACTTACCTGCGATTAGAGCAAGTATTGAAATACCGGAAGAAAACTACATAATATTGAACGATGCGATAAACCCTTTGTTGCAATCATCCGCCTTGTTAATTGAGAGTTTCAACAAATTGGTAGCCCTTGCGGCCTTTAAATTGTACTCCTTTCTTTGTTTTCTAACCTTACAACTTGACGAGAAAGCATTGTCCGTAGCAAAGTCAAAGCTGTTTACAGAATATTTTAAAAGCATTTAATTACATAGCAAGCAATGGGCTATACACAACTCTTAAGAGTGCATTGCTTAAAATCGTCTGGGTTTGAAGTTTTATTTCTTCCTTGTTGGTAAATTGTTTATACTAATCAGCTTGGAGCGCAATAAAATTATCACATTCGTCTATATCGAAAATTCATATTTAAGGTCTCATACAGTAGCCACGCGAGTTTAAACGAGTGCAGACAACTGAGTCGCTCGGTTAATGAGGCTACTCATCATCTGAGTACTTGTGGACTCCAAAATGCATGCATAATAGAATAATCTTTGAGTTAGTATCCAATAGAAATACTATAACTAAATTTTAGCTCCGCTAACTATACTCCACTTGTGAGTACGTACGGCACCGCCCTATATTTATACTGGTGTCCCAAAAGGTAGTACTCCAATTTGATTCAAAAAAGTTTCTTATCGAGTAAAGTTATCGAAATGAAACAACCTGCATTAATTAGAGGAACGACTGTCTTATATCTTGATACGCTATTTGTTGTATTTTTTCAATAAAATTCTTGGGGTATTACTTTTCAAAATCGCTACATTATTTTGGGATGTCTGAAAAATATGCTGTATAAAGATATCCATTAATTAGGACATATTGAAAGAGATATTGGGGAGAGGAGATATTGAAATGAGTAAATAACACGATTCTGGTGGTCGTGTGATCATCCTAACAATAGCATGTCATTGTTCTGTTTCAAAAAGACTTTTTTCAATACCTCAAAGTCCATTTTACGCTTTTTTAGGTAAAAATTAAGTGTAATATACCAAAATCTATATCCACATTTCCTCTAAAAATTATAATGAAATTATTTCAATGTAATGGTCTCACTGGTTAAGAGGTCACTATCAATGAAACCTGAGTACTTTTTCTTGGGACACCCGGTGTATGAGATAAATAATGACCTAGACTACGCATATATTTAAAAAAGGCACATTTGGTACTATCCTGATTACTTCGAACACACATCCATTTTTCTTGACAATTGAATACTTACATGGGTATTCACAATGGCGTCCTTGAAAAACTGGGTAATAAATGTTTTCGGGACATTTACAAGTAGGCGGTCCTGAGCAGGTGTAAACACATTTTTCACCTGGACAAGATGAGTAACACGGAGGTTCATCCTATATTAGCAGAGAGTAAAGATACATGTATTCACGCTATTGTGATACGAATTGCCTAAAACAAGGTCTTTAAATCACACAAGGTGTTAATTAGAAAGATGGTGCACGAGTTTTTAGAGTCCGGTATTTGGTTGAAGAATAGCTATAGCCATTCTTTTTCCTAAATCATGCCCTTATATACATAATAATTATAATCATTCTACTGTATAGTATGCAACTTTCTCATTTCCTAGGGCCTGGAGCAAACTGCCCCCTTTCTTCCCCTCCCCCCTCTCAAAGCGAAAAGAGGAGAAGAAATATTGCCGAAGAATATGAGTAGTATCTGTTTAGGGTAAGTGCGTATGAGATGAAATTGTGTAGTATATCATGGTTTCTCCTTGCGATTTTTGAACTTACAAGAGCCCTCTATTTCAATTAAAAAATTAATGCTCTTCCTCAGCGCCAAGCCACCAACTATAAAGCGCACGTAAGTAATCCTTCTGTAAAGCTAAACATTGACCTAGGGTCTATTATAAACGTTTGTACATTATGGCTTTCTGTACATGATTTAAAATTCATTCACAATTACCTGAGCATCGTAATATGAGTACCCTGGTCGAGATATTACGTCTGAACTTGATGAATCCTTAGTAGAAGAACTAAGTTCACATAATTTCAGAGGGTTTTCTGTTTCTTGGAAATTGTATGACTTGCATTGCGCATGATCCAAACAAGCGATTGTACACATTGCCAGGTGATTGACCTCAATAGTTTTAATGACATGGCTTTGCAATGATGAATCTGCAATATTATAGTTTTTAGAGACAGGTATACAACATTTCATCAAAATTAAATACACGTTAAATGGTAATTCAATAGATCTTAGAAGTTTTCAATCTATGTAAAATGACACATTTTCTATCTGTATGTAAAATGAGGTTAATCTTTCCTACGTGTTTCCCACATTACATTGCAATTTATTGGTTGACAGTCCCATGACGTAAGCACCTCTATAGTCTGTTGCTAATTGATTGGCTCTCTTCTGAAATTATTTATGCTTTTTGTGGAAGTCTTGAAAATTACACATCGAATAGAAATGTCGAACAACACATGCATTACTCAAAAGCAGCAGTTCGGGTTTGTCGTCTGTCCAAACAAAATTCGCGATCATTCTTGTTTTTTATTGCTTTGGATTTGGTAGATTTCCGCTTTAAATTTGACATCCCATCTGTGACACGAAGGTGAAACACATAAAGGTGTATTGCGGGGTCAAAAGTAACGTTAGCGTTTTCGCTATAGATATTTTAACGGAGAATATTTTTGCGTTTTCAAATTGGCCTCCGGCATCGTGTAAACAGGGCCTCAAATGTTAGCTATATAATGTTTAGAAATTATTTATGTGGTGAAAATAAGTCGAATAGTTGGCTCTTTCCACTGCAATATTTATTCAGAAATCCTATATGATATCTTTACCCACCATTAATGCAACCATGTATGCATGCAGTTATTATTTTGTTGTTCTCTAATTTGGTCGAATTTGCATGCATGTCTTGAATGCTGTTGTGCAGCGATAATATGTAATGGCATCGGAAGTATGATACTTAATAATGTTTGACGTAGTCTAGGGCTTAGATATATGTATACAAAAAAATTGCAAATACCATAATTTTTATGCACGATATCTTGCATTAAAATTTCAATGGCCGTGATGCAACTAATTACGCTTCTCAGTGGGATTTGAAAGTACGTTTCCACGTGGAGTATTTTCAAAACAAGCTCACAAAAGTGAATTAAAATTAGTTCGGTTACGAAATGGCTCAGCTAACAACAGCATTCGTAATCATTCATAGCCATTCTTAATTGAACTATTCGTAATCGAGTTCATAACTTTAATTCACTTTGTGTGTCCTTGCTTTGATAGTACTGAACGTGGAAACGTATTTCCATGCATGTCCCAAAAGCGAAATTAGTTGCACCGGCCATTGAAAAGATCTCATGGATACAAATTATGGTATTTGCAGGGGGTTTTTATATTTCCTGTATACATAACCGAATGAAATTAAAATGGCTCGAATAAGTTGAATAAAATTGCGAACCCAAATTAAATAGAAATAGAAAGAAGCAAACACAACTCATATAAATTTTGGCCTTGAAATCATAACCTTCACAACTACTAAATAACACAACAACTATAACTGAATTACTGAGAAAAGAGTTTTCTATCCCTCTTAAAATGAATTAATGAAAAATTAATTAATGAAACTGAAATATTTCAAGAGTTATCACAGTAAAAATATTTCAAGAGCTTCATACTGCTTGTTTTGAATGAATATAATGTTACTTTTTTATCTGTATGTGTTTAAGATAATGAACTACATATGTTCTAATTAAAATATACGATAATACTAAAAAGACTTAACTTATACCTTTCTGTTTTTTCTTGAATATCCCTTTCCTAGCACATTCCTTCCTGAAAGGTTCGGCTCGCGCATTGCTCCATATTTGTCCAATAAAGAAACATGTAATCAAGCAAGCATCAAATCGCAATATTTTGTGCACCTTCATGTCGTTTACCACTGACTTGTGCTATGAAAAATATCGTTGTCGTATATGTGATGCTGTCTTTAGCCTTGGTTTCGTTGGTCTGTTTTGTCCTTAAAATGTGTTGATATATAATTTATATGACGTTTACTTGTGGATGAAATTGACTAAAACTTTTGGGCAATCAATCGCCTTTTGTCTCCAGGGCACGCATGTAATTCCCAAGCATTTCATTGGTTGGTCTCATCGGTTGACTGTGACGTGAGCTAGCTATCCTATTAGATAATTAGCAACTTGGTTAACCACAGCAGGTGTTTAAATTTTATATGTCACCGTTGCCATGGGATACTAAGAGGGTGTTTTATCAAAACTACAATAACAGTCGAAAGTTAAGTGTTATAAATTCTTTGACAGCAAAAATTAGCCACATCGGTTGGTCACTTGACCTGTTGTATATGAAACTCTTTAACTATACACTTTGCATAGTTAAATCCTTTTAAACTGAAAGAAATACACAATGGCCAATTTTGTCCGTAACTAAAGTTAAAAGTTAACTAGTCTTTTATACAACTGGTACCAGCGCAGCCCAGGTGCAGTTTAAGTGTTATATGTGACCGTTGCCTCGCAAATATAAGCTGACATGTTTTATTAAAACCACAACAGCCGTCCAAAGGTATGTGTTATTCATTAATGTAAACTCTTAAACCGTTGACAGCAAAAATGATATCTTAAGAAAAAATTGGTTCAGATATTTTAGAGAAATGCTATCGAGGTACGGCATTTTAACAAGACAAGGCCGTTTTAGAAAGTATCACTATGCATAATTAATCTTTGTTCACCTGTTCAGACGTTGTATAATAACCGTTGTCATGCAGAAATGCCTGATAAGTTTATCGGCGGACAACTGATTTAAAATGTGCGATATTAATCAATTTGATTTCCCGCGACTTTCTTTCATTCGGGAATGTAACCGTCGCCAGGTTTCCGGAGATTGTCGTAATTAAAACTCGTCGTATTTAAAACTTGTTGTAATAGTTTACTTAGTTTGATGCCAATTTCGACACTCCCCGTGGTATTCGAGTATGTTTTACAGACATACACCTGTTGTGGTAAACGAAGTGGCATCTCTATACTTTATTTAGATGAAATAAAACTATTTTGAAAATATACTCTAGCGTTTCGGAGCACTTCCGTAGTTCCGTTTCTATTTGGGGAACTATATGTTTAGATATTTTGGTAATTTTTCTAAATTGATCGTGAATAGAAAAATTTTTTACGAAGATGATGAAGCTGAAAGGAATGCCACAAAATTATAATTATATACCTCATGCATGCATGAATATAAATATAGAGAACTTTCTCTCTCTCAACAATAATATGCAAATCAGGCATTCTTATTTGTTACAAATATTGTGAATGTTTTTCTTCACGTGTTCCGCCCAAATGATGTCGCGAGCATTTTCTTAGCCCTGTGACTAAGACCAATGTGACCTATTTTTAATTCATTCGGTGTTAATTGTCAGCGAACGTTTAATGAATATTTAGAGCAAAACCTGGCAATATCTCATATACTGTAGTCTATATGTGGCAATTGAGGTCAAAGGTAGCGGTTACTGAACAATAGACAAGTATTCAATGAGGTTGAGAACGAGTCTGACCTTTATCAATGACACGATTCTCGTGCATCTTTGCTCCAAAAAATTCGGCACCTCGATAGGATGAAAGAATTAAAAATTATTGGATGAGGTTGAGTATGATATCGAGAATTATCAAGCCGAAGTTTACGTTATAATTTGATAATGCAAACTGAGGCTTTATAATTCTCGATATCATACGAAAATCGAATTCAATAATTGTTTTATTATGTATTTCCTTTTTAGAGAGGAAGCCTGCGCCATTATTGATAACAAACTAGCGGCAAAAAATTACTTCACCTACGGATAATTTACAATGTCTTGTAGGTGGAAGACATTGAGAATTATCTGTAGGTTTTTAGCCAATCACAATCAAGCTTGCATTAGTAATGCATAATAATTCATTATTATATGCTTTTCACATAACGTCATAGTAGGCATCTCGAGGATAAGATAGCAAAAATATTTTGGTTGATTATCTAGTAATGAGCAGATCGAGACCGGTTTTTCAAAGCTATGTTAGAGCTAACCCTGGGTTAAATTCTAGTCCACTGTTATGTGGTTGTGAACCGCTGTTCGTTTTCAAAACTTTAGAAAATATTACTTCTATTGAACCAAAAAAATAATCACGGAAAAAATATTCAAATTTAGAAACAAGCGATGAAGAAAAGTGATGTAAAAATTTGCGTTAACCCTGGGTTAAGTTAACCGTCTTTTGAACAACTAGCCCCAGAAGTGCTCAGAAGCGCTTGAGTATATTAACGAAGTAATTCACCTCAATATCAAAATTGACTTGGTTTACTAACATTTCTTTTAATCTTTTTGATATTAGAAAGCTCTTTTACTATTCAAGTAATAAATTTTCTTTCCCAAAGATCTAGACTTTATGGAAGTGAGGTCTAAGGTAGCGTTCAATAAAAAATTATTGAACTAGATTAAGAATAACGTCAAGATATATCATGATCAAGGTCACGCGAGGCTCGAAGGCTTAAATACTTCTATAGTATAATGCTTTGAATAAGAATGTACCAAATGAACGAAGTTAACGGCAATTCATATACTCCTGATTTTTCCCGCTACGCGGTCAGTTGATCAGTTTGTAACCATGCGCCCGTAAGATTTTAGACTGTCACGTGAGCTATAGCTATCCTATTAGTTAATTAGCAACTTGGTTGACCACAGCAGGTGTTTAAATTTTGTCGTAATAGTTTACTTGGTTTGACACCAATTTCGACAATTCCCGTGGCATTTGAGTATGTCTTATACACCTGTTGTGGTAGACGAAGTGGCATACAGTGTATCTATATTTTGATGAAATAAAGCTACTTTAAAAATATACTCAAGCGTTTCGGAGCACTTCTTTTTCTATTGGGGGAACTATATGTTTAGATATTTTTAGTAATATTTATAAATTGAATAGAAAAATCGTTTACGAAAAGGATGAATCTGAAAGGAATGCCACAAAATTGCCAGCGAACGCTGATTGAATATTTAGAGCAAAACCTGGCAATATCTCATATATTGTAGTCAGTATGTGGCAATTGAGGTCAAAGGTAGCGGTTACTGAACAATAGACAAATATTCAATGAGGTTGAGAATGATTCTGAGGTTTATCAAGGTCACGATTCTCGTGCATCTTTGCACCGTAGCATTCAGTACTTCGAGGGGATGAAATAATTCTTTATTATATCCTTTGCACATGACATCATAGTTGGCTTTTCGAAAACGAGTTAAGCCAGCATTTATTTTTGGTTGATTATCTAGTAATGAACAGAGACCGGTTTTTAAAAGCTAGGTTATCGCTAACCCTGGCTTAAATTCTAATCCACTGTTTTAGTTTATGTGCTTCTGAGCCGCTGTCCGTTTCCAAAGTTTAGAAAATATGACTTCTATTGAAGCAAGAAAATAATCACGAAAAAAATTCAAATTTTTTGAAACAAGCGATGAAAAAAAGTGATGTAAAAATTTGCGTTAACCCTGTGTTAAGTTAACTGTCTTTTGAACAACTGGCCCCAGAAGTGTTCAGAAGCGCTTGAGTATATTAACGAAGTAATTCACCTCTGAATATCAAAATTGACTTGGTTTGCTGACATCTCTTTTAATCTTCTTGATATTAATTTGAAAACTGCTCATCTATTTAATTTAAAAATATTTTCGCAATGATCGACACTTTTCTCTCACCTGATAAAAACCAGAAAGTGCTTCGAGCCGTAAGCGGCGTATTTAAGTATATTTTTATTTCTCTGCTTGTTATTCAAGTATAGAGAGGTTTCTTTTTATTAATAATAAATATATATATTACTGAATTCAAACATTCTTATGCCTACTCGTCATTGGGTCGTAATTGTTGTGAAAAAGTCATTTTAACCGATGTGAAATATTCCGGATGTAATTTTTTTCTCATTTCTGCAGTATTTAATCCAGTCGTTGTTGACTGCACACACGTGCAAGTATTCTATCACACGAGCCACCTTAACATGTTCACGACACTTACGACAAGTGAATGGAAACAAAACTGAATATATATTCGTTATGATACAATTAGCGGTTACCGGTAACGTGGTATTAAACATAAAAATTCTATTCCACAGACTGCGCAAAGGCTGGAAGAAAACCGGTGGAAAATATATTGATTTCTGAAAATATAGCCAAGCCTTCCATTGAAGTCTTTCATGTTTTCCACCACAATAATGAATGCATTGTCCAACTAGGAATACTATGATAAGATTATCAAATTACAAAGTCATTATTACTAAAAAAATATTATTATACAATTGTTATACGTATTTACGTTATTACAGTAAAATTATTAATTCCTGCACTGTTAAATGTCCCTGCTTTCATCTTTCATCTGAAAAATATCTGCAATATCTCCATGAATATCCAGCTTCCCGTTGGCAACTTATCGATTCCATTTGTCTTTGGAAAAGCCGGTGGCTCCTCTCTTAAAAAATACATTATAGTCGGCTTAAATACGTAGCTGCATGCTGAGCAGGCAAAACTATTTAATTCGGACGTGTCCATGAACATCTCATGGATTTCAAAACTCTCAGCAATACATCACACTTCAAAGCTGTCTGCCATGCATGCACGGGGATACATTTAAATTATTCTCGCACACCAAAAAATTATTTCAATTAATGCTTGTGAAGTTTTAGCTGGAAATTAAACGTGTTATCAACAATTATACATGCCATTAATTTTGCTAATATAACGTAAATCGTCCTTTATTTTCACGTAGTTTACGCCCCTAATATTTCCCGTTTGTGCGAATAAGAAACAACAGAAAACCAATAAAGTTACTTTCATCAAATTAAACGTGCACATATTAAAATAATGGTTATTATTATTTATTTAAAAGAGTCCACGGTCTCCGATTGTCTAGTTGCCATGTGCAAAATCGTTATGACCAACGTGTGACGTCATAACATTTGATTAGATCTTTTTAATGCACCCTATTACATCAAAATGAGTGATTAATTGTCGTACAGAATTGTAATTACTACTTGGGGAAAAGGATTGAATAGTTACCACGGGAAGTGCAAAGAAATTATTACACGCTATTAATTTCGAAAATAGGAAAATATGTTTTTGTGAAACTATAGCATAATAAAGAATAATGCTTATCGTCTTCATGTTTACTTCTAGAGCTATGTTATTTTGCTGTTAACAATATAAAGTTATAATTCATTACACACATCTTGATGAAACATATGTAAACATCGTGAATTTGATATCACTGATCAGCCTATTTATTGAAAGTGCATGCTGTAAACAAATTTCAACTTGAAACTCGAATATTATTGTATACACTGATTATCAGTCAATCATGGATAAAACATATGTGCCTACCTCCATCTTAACCCACAGCGGATTCGCCTCTAAGCCTTTACTTGTCTCAACCACATAAAACCAAACACGTTGCCCAATGTCTGGGAAAGATCCCTTTTCTGCCAAACATCTTAGATGAAAGAATATATCATTTTGATATGACGTACTGTCAGCTTTGATGAAGCCGTATGTCTTATCTTTGGAATGTCGAAGAACTACTCCCGTCTCCGTTACTTGTGTGTCACTTGGTTTTCTTTCTGGAGGCTTGATCTCTTTGCGACGCCTGCGCGGTGAAGGGCACAGCTTACTAGATAATTTTTCAAATATTGGAAATTAAAATTGAACAATACAAAATTTTAGGTTTTTGGCGGCCAAAAGTATTGAAATAAAAGTCAGACAATAACTGACTGCCTAAAATTTAGGATTTACCTCCCCCCCCCTCACTTTCTTATACGCTCCACGGGCCACGTAATATTTATCATCTATAGACGTTCTGCGCGGGGGAATTCGATGAAATATTACAATGCAGATATATCTTCCCAAGGTTATATCCCGAGGGGGTAATATTTCATCGAATTCCCCGAGCAGAAGTTCTATAAATTATATATTATATCGAAACAACTGTATAATATAGTATATCTTTTCCCTACATTTTGAAATTGTTGACAGCCTCGATCTAGTCGTGTGCGAGGCATCCACGCGTGGTACACGCAAACCCTGTGTACAGCGGGGTATTCGACTTTTATAGTATAATGTGAGGAAAATTCGATGGAGCTCTATGATTAATTGACTGATCACGTGGTACAAATCGAGCTTTCTGATTGGATAATTTACAGTTGAGATATAATACTTTATTACAGTGCAGGTTCTACTTACAGTTTTTCACGAAATTCTAAAATATTTTGTGGAATATCTTCTTCCTGTAGAGGGTGATCAAATCAATATTATAGTTACACAAAACATGTCATTTGCTGATTATCTGAATTTGAAAATTTGCCGTTTATTTTTCTATTGTGGTGAAAAGAAGTGCAGGCGAAATTTGGCTATATTTTTATGCACAATTTTAATACACGGGTGTAAGATGATCTATGTTTGTTCTGTTGTACTGATACCGTTTGCAAAAAAAACTGTGTTTGAAGTGGAAACAATTCGAAATTTGGTCATAGACAGCTTAAAGAAACTTGATTATAGCCTCGTTTTATTGTCCTTTGCTTAACAATCAGTATATAGCAGAGGAGTAAAAAGGAAAAAAAATGACTTAAAACATGATTTTGCTCTAGACGATTTTACCAATTAGATTTTCCATTAATTTTTTTGTTTAAGATATCTTATATTGTACTTTGACTGGTAAAGGGTAAAAGTTAAAATTTCTCGCAATTTGAAGCATGTACAACCTTTAATCACTTGTAAATATAATCATTTCACAATTTAAATATCTCTCATGCTTTTGATTCGATTCACTGCAAAGAACCATCCTTGTGTAAAAATGTTTAATGAAAAATTTGTGTAACTTATATCTCACACATGCAGCTAGGTGATATGCATACAGCAAATGCTGGTTTTGTAATATTGATACGAACAGTGTTTTTATTTTCAATTTGTTGCAACTATTTACGAGGTTTAGGTTTCGTATAATTTGCACAGTTAAAAAGTATCTTGTATTAATCTCTTCAAACCGCTTTGTGATTACTTCGAGAGAGTGAGAAGTTTAAACAGAGTTCGTTTAGATCATGGAAAACCTGTAAAAAGCCTATATATCGTCACCCTTTGATTAATAATAATAATTATATTGTAGTGAAAATACTAAATGGTTCTATCAAATCAATTGGAGCGGTCCAAAACTTTAGCCTTTAAATTAAGCTTCCTAGCTCTAAAATTCTAAAAAAAACATTAAGAAAAACTAACCTTAACCACATGTATATCGCTGGCACGAGTTTTCTTCTCCGATAGTTTTTCAACTTTGAAATACAATACCATAAATCTTTCAATGCTTCCGTTTAATGCAATTACAGGTTTAGCGAGTTGCAAAGCGTGAAAAAACAGTTCTCCGTGAACATCTGGATGCTTCAAATATCCGAACCCTCTCTCTGAGTAGGTTGAAAAAACAACCCCATGCAAGCACTTGCCCTTTTGACAATCCCACGGCTTCCCTTTCTCGTCGGCATTGATTGAACTAACAGTGAAAGATGATGTTGACGCTTCATTATTAGACTTACTTTCCTCTTCCTCGTCTGTCGATTGTTCGTCGTTATTATGATAACTAATCGTTTTCACTCCCTCTAACGGTTCCTTGCGACTATCTTCATGTCTCACCCACCAAGCACTCAGACCAAGCCTATCAAAACCTAGGCAGAAGGAGACTGTTTCCCCTGATTGCGGTTTTCCAGTAGTCACACTCTGAGGTATGAAACGAACATCAAAATATTTTTTGAATGTAATAGTTCCTATCCACAGTTTCTGAACGTCAGTGACTGTACCCGTCCATCTTGTGATTCCTTTTTGTCTTAGGTAACCTTCGATAACTTCCCGACCAGGCTGTTGCTTCCGGGAACCACGTGTACTAGTTTTGTCCTGGACAAGATCGTCATGATGTAAGAGGCTATCAATAGAGTTTATATGATGCCCATTCCGAGGATGTAGCCATTCCTGTGGTATAACCACGTTGTCCTTTTTATGTACTTTGCGTGGCTGAATACTTTCTACTTTCTCTCTCTTTTCGTCATCATTTGAATCTTGCAAGGCTATCAACATATACACAACGTACCTAGAACGTATATATCAGATTCAACTGAGTGCATTTGTGTATGCCACGCGTTTTAAGCCGGCTGATGTGGTAATTACGTCGCTGTTTCAAAAATTCACCGAGGCTTTTGTATTCACAAGTAGAAGAAAGTGCTAATTAATTTCAATTACTTGAAATACAATTTTGCATCGGTAGCTGAATTCGTATGAAAATATCTATCGCTACGTCAAATCGTCGTTCGTTCAATTCAAACAAGTTGTCGCAGTGAAACAGATTTGGTACTAGTGAGGACAACTGCCAAGCAACCGTAAAATCTAGCAGGGTCTGAAAATATTCATCATCATAAACTCTTTAGCCGAAAAATTGTGATATTCACAATTGCATGTTATTAGCGTGGTTTACACGTCCTTGTTGTTTTTGTTGATAAAAATGTCTTTAATATGTACATACTTGTAAAACTCGGCGTTGAGTGTTGGCTTGTTGTGCCGCTGTAAACTGCGTAACCAACCCTTCACTTTTTTTTTCACAACGTCCAAATGGGGAACGTTTTGTCGATCACGTGAATATCGAATCCAAAACCTCATTACGGGCTCCGGGTTCTTTAAACCTGCGGCGCACTCTTCGATCTCCTTAATCCGTTCCTCGATCTGTTCTGGAGTTAAATTTTCTTTATCTATTTCAAATCCGTTATTCAAACTTTGAATACCTAGAAGAATTTCATGTAGCCATGTGGAATTCTTGTTTGGTAAATCAGACTTTACTTCCCGGATTTTATCACAAAGTCGTCTGAGATTAGAAAGCGCACCAATACAATTACGAAATTGTTTTTTCCATTCCTCCTTATATTCAAAATCGTCGCTTACGCCTTCGTAAAGAAATCCATAGGACTTTGGAATCAGGGATATTAGGTATTGCTCTTCTTTTGTAATTTTTCCTCTCGCCCGTATTTCTTCCAATTTTTCAGTCAAGTAATCAACAAAACTAACAACTACATTCTTACTGCTCAGTATCTTTCCATCTTGATATTTTTTCGCTGCTTGCATAACAGTTATGCGGACCATAGCATCGGACATGTAGCCATGACTATCGTGCGGTCGTTTGCGTCTGACAATTTTGAAGCTGTCGCTGCTTTCTTTCGCGTATGACACAATATTCATGATATCTTTATCACTCTTAATCTGTTCGTTCTTAAGAGCTCTTACGTGACGAAGAATTATATCACCGTGAATATGTTGCAGTAAAGAGTCATCTTCCTGGTCTTTTATCGCTTCTTCGATTTTAGGTCTCGCTTCGTCGAATTTTTTTTCAACAATCATGTAATATTTCGCCAAATGCGCTAGGATGTGAGCGCGAAAAGGCAGGTGCTTTTGGAATACATCTTTGAGCTCAGTTAATGTATCACGAGCGATACTAACAAAATTAGCTTCTTTCATGGCGCGTATAAGGGAGGAGAATTTCTCACTTTCGTACTCGCTGGTAACGAAGAGGCGTCTTGTAAGGCGATCGATTGATTTAGTTGCAATATTTACACTTAAAACGTCCTTTGCTAAATCAACAGCAACCTGTTTGATGAACTGCCAATACTTCTTGTCTGCATTGGCACCAGATCTTTCTGGTCCCAGCTGAAGAAGGACTTCTTCTGCAACTTCATGAAAAGACATTCGACGGGAGTCTTTATTGTCCATAGGCGGGCTGAGAAGTTCGCGGAGGTAATCATCATCAAACTGTTCTTCCAAGTCAACTGTTCTGTTTGTTTCAAGAAAGCTGGAGAGTGCACAGGCTGGCAGATAAGAGTCCGTGTAGATATGTATAAGAGACAAAAATGAAAGAACTTTTTTTTGTTTTTCATCAGCCTTATCCAGCCTAATTTCAACAAATTGCTGCAAGCCTTTAAATTCACGTCCAAAAGCTGTTAATCCAAAATGAGCAAAAGTAAGTACTATCTTATCAGTTTTGGCCTTATTCATTAACTTTTCTAACTTTGTGTAAACAGTACTCTTTTCCCTTTTGACATCTACGAGGTGTTTTGCTAAATTTTCCATCTCGTTGACCGTTAATTCTCTTCGCAGCTCGATCTCTTTAAAAGGACATGCTCGTAGTGTATGCGAATCCGCAACATTTTTCATTTTAGCGCTGTTTGTCGTCCTCTTGGCTTCAGCAGGTACAATCAACAAAAGAATAACATTTATATTGTAGCATTTGACCAAATCATTCGTAAAGTCCAAAAAATCCTGAGGGTGCGAGATTTCTTCGTCAACAAACAATAGCAATGGAAGTTTTGTTGCACTGTTTATAGCTCTGATATAACCGAGTAGTTCTTTATCAATTTCTAGAAGTTGAGCACAGGGGTAATCTTTATGATGTTTATACAAGAACTGCAAGCACAAAGTACTTGATCCAGCCCCGCGATCGACTTTGAGACACAGAACGGAAACATGTGATCTCCTATCATTTGACAAAGCACTAAATTCCTTTTCTAACTCCTTTAACTTTTCTCGTTCTATTCCAAATTTGTTTCGTAAGCCAAAATCAGATATTTTAGATCCTGAGTAGAATTTTCTGCGCTCCTCATCCAGGTAAGCTTTCTCAGGTAATTTTCCTTTCTTCATGTACATCATCTTCAAAAATCGCGAGATATTATTTGAGAGACCTTGTGGTAAGATGTCAGGAAATACCTGATATTTTCCTTTGTATTCTTTCTTGTGTGGCACTTGGTAATCATATTCTTGTTCACATGGACTTGGAAGCGTGTACGAAAGGTGTCTTGAAAGAACATACGGCGGGGCGACGTAAACGCGGTCCTTTGTAATTATTTGCCAATAATTCTTTTGCAAAGGTTGTACTAAATTCTCACTCATTTCCAAACTCGCCTCCGGCGTGGAACACACAATCGTTACAGCTGTTCGATAGCCATTAATGGCGATCAAGTCCTCTAAGATTGTTCGCAGTGAATCAATGAGTGACTCTTGTCCATCGTCCCACAATACCAAAATGTTAAGATAATTTGGTTTTACGTAACGTGGCAGTTCTGCTTTGAGTAATGACGTAAGCAGTCCTCTATGCGAAATATTCCAATGGCCATGATCTAAAAAATACAATTTTGTTGTATTCTTAGTGCATAATGTTTTACATTATATAATTATGTATAAACTAATTTTTGATAATTTAATTATATTTGTTATAATAAATTATGGTGGAAATAATACTTAATAATGCATGGAATGTTTTCTTATTTCTATTAACTTTGATCCAAGAGTCGACATTACATTTGCATCCAAATATATATGCTGGTTTAAAAGGTAATGAATTGCAGACATAGTGTAGGAATTGTTAATATAAGTTTTTTGTTATATGTTTTTTGGTACATTCTCATTACCAGCTATGCTGTAATCTGTCGTTAGTGTTTTAAAGCAATAAATAATATTTATTATATGACTAGAATAGTTCATCGGTCCATCAACTAAAATCAAGCATTCTGATTGGTTCCTGAGCTGTCGGTAACCAACAGTACGGACTGGCCAGGTTCGGCGGGAATTTTTTAGTTGGGAATTTTAATCGTTTTTAGTCATATAATAAATAGTTTATTGACTGAGCTTGTTCGGTCCGTACAGGAGGATACTGGTCTCGTTCTTTTTTCGCTTGTATGGACCTCGCCTAAAGGCTCGGTCCATACAAGCGAAAAAAGAACTCGACCAGTATCCTCCTGTACGGACCTCTCGCTCAGTCAATAACATATATATATATATATATATATATAATATAATATATATATATATTATATATATATATATATATATTATATATATATATATATATATAAATATATAATATATATATATATATATATATATATATATATATATATATATATATATATAATTATATATAATTAATAAGTTGTTTTATTTTTCAAATTTTTGTTTAAATTTTGGAAGAATTTGCTTTGAATCAGACAGATGTTTAACAAAAAGTTATATATTAATTTCCGTCCATATCTGCTTAAAAGCCGCCATGTTAAATTTTCATGTAAAGTGCTAAGAGCTCTCTTAATTTGGAGTTTGAAATAACAATTTTTATTAGCTGTTTCCTAAAAGTAAAGAAATATGCATAAACACATAACATTTATTGTCGCTACATTCGTTTATAATGAAAGGATATAGGTGTTCTACATTTCCTTGCTATAGATTTATATACTGCGCTCAAATAAATGATAATAAAGAGATAGAGAACTAACGAATGGATGTCCGGAAATATAGAATTTATTCTATTTCGAGTGTTGAACTGCTTTTAGAAAAAAATTACAAATATACACACTGCGTATTATATGATAAAGCATAATTTTAAATGAAGTCATCATTATAATTATTATATCCCACGGCGTAGAAGAATGAAAATTTCATGTAGGATTAAAACCAGAAGAGAACATTTTTTGTTAATTAAAGTGTTATAAATAGATTAACTGCAATTAGTATTAAAGTGGTATGGTTCCGGAAGTTGTAGCCATAATGATTGTATAATCTTAACTCACCTTGTTTGGAAAGGGTTTTCGCATCTTCTTCATAACCCCTGGCAGCGAGCCAGCAGATAGCATGTTCGGAATCCAAGCCAAGTTTGGTGTTTTGAGGCGTTGCAATAAAGAGTTGTCGTTCTTGTTGATGGATGTCATTTAGTTCCTTAAATATACAACAGAGATGACCTTCTTGTTTCGGATGTTGGTCAAAGTCAATTGCTAGGGTCCACTGAGGTAAAACTAGGCCATGAAGGTCTCTCTCGGATGCACGTAGCTCGAAAGGAGAAGTGATCAGAATATATGAATTTCCTGATTGTTGAAACGTTTCTACATGACTAAGAAACTTATTCACATCGAATTTTCTTTCGGAATCTTTGCCAAGCTCAAATCTTCTCATTAATTTTTCTGTGGTTAAGTTGATAATAGTACCTTGCTTATCAAACACATTCGTTTCAATGGGCCTTATGAGGTGGATAGGGTATTGAGATTGAGATACTTTCAGCTCGATCAGGCAAAGATGTTTCAAATATTGTTTAAGGTCGGTCGGTGTGATTAAATCAATGGCAAATTTCGAATTTTGATTCACGAATTCTCTCGAAATCTTAACAACGTCGTTGAGAACTTCCTCGGATTCGACCACAATACAAAAACACTCAGGTTTCACCGGAATAACTCTACTAAGACATTTCTTTAACTTATCTTTTACAAAATTAGGCCACTTTGTTCCAATTTCTTCAGGGGGGCCTCGTAAAAGGACAAACATGTCACTTTCTTCTTCGTTGATCATACTGCTTCTTACTATGTTTTGGTGGGGAACGTTAACCTTGTGAAATATTAAACGAAACTGGCTTTGGGTTACTGGTGGATAAAATTCACTCAATGCTGTAACTGCTTTTTGTAGCAATTCTCTTCTTTTTGGAGGTGGCACAACTATTCCCACAATATGGGCAAGTTTGGATTTTTTTGCTTCTTGCGCACCGAACAAAACGGTTCCCCCAGACCCATTAAGAAACCCACATGTGTATTCTGTCAGGTATTTATCAACAATCGTTTTGACAGGATCGTGTCCAAAGATCATCTTTAGTTCGTTCTTTTGGTTTTCACAAAATCTGATAAAATAATATTTTGCATAATTATATAAATTGGAATGAGCACTATCAGTTTTCACAATAGATTAACTGGTATAGTTAACTTGAATTATTGTTATGTGTTAAAGAAGGATGTTTTGCATCTTTGCACGTGGCTCCTGAGAGTAAAACTTGAAATCCACTTCACTTAAGGTGGTTCTAAATTTAAAACGTCGTGATGTTAAACTGTTGTGACGTAATTGCGGAAAAGGTCTATTGGGGAGGGTGTACATTCATATACTCGTTCATATTTATATATTCGAGCCAGGGTGAAACGGCCGACGGTTCAGATCTTGGTAGCCCGATCCGCCCGACGGATTTTTCACAAACTTTAAGTGCAGAATTTAGAAATGTAAAACATAGTACTAGAAGTTTTCAGTATATAGTACAAAGAAAAAGAACTAATAATTGTCTGATAATGATGATGATAAAAACATAACATGTCACAGGTAGCATTAATTAGTACCCTTACATGGCACTTCCCCGCGCGGGCTCAGGAATTATTTTTATTAGTACTTATATAGCATAAATTATTGTATTCTTACCTTATTGGTTCTAAAACCATATAATTCAACTGCAATCCAGTATGTCCAATAGATTCCTTGTACTTTGTTTCGATGTCTAAATCTTCCACAGAAATTTCCCTTGGTTTGCGGCGACTTCCAAGTGAGTACAAGGAACTAAAGAGTTCTTCGTAATTTGTGATTCGTTTATTTTCAGCTCCTTTTCGTATAAAAGAATGGATATTCTTTTCTTTCCTGAAATATATTGGTGCTGTTTCCCCTTTAGGTACGTGAATCCAACCAATAAAATTGCCGCCACTTCTATTTTTTCTTAATTCAGAAAGAGGTAAAACACACACAAAGCATTTATTTTCGTGTACAAGATCAACTGCTTCATCCAAATTGAAGCAGATAGCCGCGTTGGAATCTGGGAGTATACTCGTTATAGCCATAGACATTTTTTCCCGCCAATTTTCCATTTCTCCGTCACTAAAAGTTCTTCCAGTGACCTTTCCATCTTTATCGACACCAGTAAAAATTTCTCCATCGTAACAGTTTTTAAACGCTACAACATAATTGAGAATTTCCTCGTCCGTTACTGTTGCTTCACAAAAAACCCTTTCTGATCTTTTTTCAATACGATCACCTGCCTTCAAATTCCAGCAAGATACGGAAGAATCGATGCTTTCTTGGATCCACCAAGGTTGTGAAAATTGTCTACTGAATGAGGGTCTTACCCCTCCAGAGTAGACCAAGTTACAGTTGTCTGAATCAACAACAAGTTTGAATCTTATCATTTCACAATGAGGGTCTGCTGTCACCTCGTCTTCACTTTCTAAGCGTTCAACCCTCCCTGTGACCGCCACATGCATATTGGGACGAATTCCTTTCAACATTTTTTCTACGTCGCATGTTTTCAACTTCGTGCTTGATTCGTCACTGCGAATAACAATTTTCATTTTGTGAGAGACACTGGAGGCCATAGGGCTGTCATCTCCTATGACCAATGTGGCCTCATTATCAAAAGAAAATAATTGTTTCTTTTCATATAAACCCTTCACCGATATAACACTATCAAACGCAGGACTTGGAGATGCACCATCGCTTGAAAATGTTTCAAGACTTTCCAGATTTTCAAATAATGCTAGATTTTCCACTTTTCCAAATACACCTATAGTATCGCCTGCGCTAAAAAAGAAAATATTTGAGCTATTTAGTTCACTAAAGAGTAAAATTCATGAATATAATTTATGAGGTCCTGCACAAACTATGGGTTCCGGTTTTGGACGAAAAAAGAATTTTTTCCCCATAAACATTATAACATTAAAAGATTTTTATTAAATGCAAAAAAGATACGTCTTCGTGGTTAAATCACAGCGGTTAATTAAAATTAATTGTGAAAAGCAAATGCGCAATACACACGTGTACTTAATACGTCTTGAAACATTATTTTTTTCTTTTAAAAAACTGGCATCTCTTGTGATAGATAATTTTTTGCTATAAAATTAGCTTGATTGGGCTTCAATTTTTTGGACGATTAGGAAGCTTGAGCAGTGACTACGAGTACGAGTTTTTATACACACTTTGACTATGAGTACGAGTTTTTATATACAATCTCATCTCATCTCATCTTAAAAAAACGGAATTTAAAAAACTCACCTGCAAGCTTCATTTACATCAGCTCTCGTTTCGCTACTTGCCCCAAAATACTCTTCCGCAATCTCTGTTTCTGGTAGCATTTCAGAAGAAACTTCACAGTATTCTGCCGAGACATATAATACACACGAGGTAATTGGAAAGTTAATTTTGCAATGAAACTTTGAGCAATTATTTCCCCTATATATAAGATATGTAATCATCAATATTAAACACTTATTTACTGACGCCGAAGCAAACAGTGTATTTTGTTGACCCGAGACCGAAGTTATTGGCGAACATCTAACAACGAGCGGTCGAGGGTCAACTAAACACACTGCTTTTCCGAGGTGCAAGAAATTAAATTATTTGTTTTTATTGTTTAATTTTTTTCTTGCGGTCCGAATTCATATTTTAGCGTTTCCTGCAATCTGATTGGCTACGCGAGCGGTCCGTATATGAGGCAGTACGGATCGCGCGAGATTTAAAAGCACAGAGCCAACGCTAAAATATGAATTGGGACGGAAAGAAAAAAATAAATCTATTTTTTACCAGCTAGTCGGTCCGTATAGGCAAATATTTCACTCGGTCTCAAAAACGTTTTTGAGACTTTCGGCGGATAACGAAAACTTAATTCGGCTTGATAATTCTCGATATCACACTCAACCTCATCCAATAATTGTTAAATATATGAACGTGAGTCAGTCATATATTAAACTGCCTCTGTTTTTAAAGGTATGTAACTTATTGCTATGATATGATGGCTGCATTTGAACCGCCTACTGAATAGTGCTAAAGTAAAGCACATCTACCTGTGTTTAAATTTTCATCTTTTTCATTCGTTATTACACCATGACGTTTTTTTAGATTTTGCCACAGCAAGAAAAATTTATCACCGTGTTTCGGAGATCTTCGGATCCAAAGTTCTTCTGGTAAATCATCCAATCCTTTCCCATTCTGATTTTGAAGCAAATCCACCTCACTCTCATCTATTTCATCTTCCTTGCAAACTTTGGAAATCCACTCTGCCACTTCTTGTTTGCTCCACGAGAGAGGATTTTTCACTTTAAAAAATGTACAGCAAAAACAAACCGTTACCAAAATGAATGGTATAGGATTACTCCAGCATGTGTGTTTCCTAATTAAGTCACGAATGACATGTATTTTTCATTAAAACATCTTGTAATCTAGCGCGCTGAATCACTGTAACTTCGCAATTTAAAAACGTTCATTCTATACAACATAAACATATAACTTATTATAACTCTATAGCCAGTCAGTGAAATGAATCGATACGCATGCACGTATAACCAAGCATGCAAATAGTAAGCTTAAATCAGCGATTTGAAAAAGAAAACAACCATATTTTATTTCAAGTTAAAATGTTTAAAACTTTCCTTGCCTTTACTTGCAGAGAATTTGGAATTGGAATGCCTAATAACCTACCTTCACTATCGTCAAGGTCTTTTTTTCTAGGTTTCTTTTTTTTCTGCTTTTTGCCTTTCCCTATTTTTATGCAATTGTTAAATCAGAAGAGCGTGAATGTGGGTATACGAAGTTAACTTAAACATAAATATTTCTATTAATTTTTAGAGAAACTTTATTAAGAGTCATCTCTTCCTCAGTATGCTAAAACTGACGATTTTCAGGTATAACGTTAAACGCGCGTATACAGTCGACTGCAAAGGTATTGTTTTTCATCCTTACCTCTATAACGAAGGTTGCATGCAACTTACCTTTCCCCCCACGTAAACGCATGTGTAAATCTATGGTAGTTCCATGGTATATCTCTTGCTCGAACAGTGATTTGTTGACATCCAGCTAATTATATATAGTTTGAATTTATTAGTTTATTAGAAATGTTTCACATTGTTCACAACAATGTAGACTAAATCACTGTGCTTTGATTATTTTTTTTGCATGATGAATTCGCATTCTAAAATTTGTATAATTAAAACTTTTCATTGGTATGGTTTGCCAAAAGTTCGAAGCCGGAGCAAGCTGGCTCAAAAAATTTGAAATGTCGGCCGGGAATCGAAACCATTCTTCAGTCCCGTGCGTACCATGTGCACCAATCTTTATTCCTATATTTTTATATTATAAATTGTATATATATATATATATATATATATATATATATATATATATATTATATATAATATTATATATAATATATATTTATATATATATATATATATATATATATATATATATATATATATATATATATATATATATATATATATATATATATATATATATATATAAGTAGTATACAGAAGCGGGGTTCTGGAGCAGGCGGTGCAGGCGGTGCACGATGCACCGCCGATGACGTCGTCGAATCTTAAATATTTTAATTTATTCAGGTAATTTTAATATAGTTGAGCACTTGAGCTTTGCCGGTTTGTTACTCAGCAATTTCGGTTTATTTTCATGCGATTTCGCTACCGTTTATTTATCTACATCGTTCGGTAGTGTCTGGGTACTTCATTACCGTTAGCTGTGTACAATTTTAGTTTATTTCACACAGTATATTGCTGATATGGTTACCGTTCATATATCTGTAGAGATTTTAAATTGCTGTCGTCTTTGTTTACAAAAGGTAATTTGTGAGCGCTACGGTGTGCGCTACTCCCACGCTATCTACAATCCATAGTTTATATAATTATGTCTATTTCGATACCGTTTGTTTACAGGTTTAGCTTATTTCAGTGTAGTCTTTGTTGCTGTTTGTTTATCTACAATTTCTAGTTTATATTATTGGGTTACTGGCGGTTTCATTTATTATGAAATAAGCTAAAGCTTTACTTCTTTCACTAGATATCTATCTAAATATCTATAATAATAGATATTTGATTTTAATTAGTATTTTATATTATGAGTGAAAATGCAAATTGTACCATAGAACAGACAAGAACGAACACGTTCGAGCACGTTCAATAAATAGTTGTTAGTGCGCATGCGTGATACCTATTTCATTAAATCTTCTCCCACAGTCAAACGGTGAAGGTTTTGTGTATATATACGGCGTTTTGATCGAAATTCGAAAACTTCATACGTCCTGCAAATCAAACGTCGATTAGTTTTTGCGAGAAATATTAAAGACAACTTAGACAAGGTAAGATGCATTAACTAAAGTTCATATATTATAAAATACTAAGATTTAGTTCAATTATTATGAAAAGTACTAAGAAATCGCTTCCTAGTAGTTGCTGTGCCCTTGTTGGCTGCACCTATGAAGAAAGAATCTGAGGTGCCTTTGGGAAAGTCATGCAACGAACGGAGAAGTCGATTCCTAGTAGTTGCTGTGCCCTTGTTGGCTGTACCTATGAAGAAATATCTGAGGTACACCTTGGGAAAGTCATGCAACGAACGGAGAAGTCGATTCCTAGTAGTTGCTGTGCCCTTGTTGGCTGCACCTATGAAGAAATATCTGAGGTGCCCCTTGGGAAAGTCATGCAACGAACGGTTTAGTTGGACTAAATAGTGCAAGGAAGCCGATTCCTAGTAGTTGCTGTGCCCTTGTTGGCTGCACCTATGAAGAAAGAATCTGAGGTGCCCTTTGGGAAAGTCATGCAACGAACGGGTTTAGTTGCTAGTTCGAAGAAATCGCTTCTAAGTGTTGCTGTACCCCTGTCGGCTGCACCTATGAAGAAAGAATCTGAGGGGCCCCTTGGGAAAGTCATTCAACGAACTAGCGGTGGTTGTACAAATTTTATTCAGTACTTCTGCAACAATAAGATGCTAAAAGTTTTCTGTTTATATTTAGTAGTTTGATTAAAAGTTGCCAATTATCATCGTGAAGTTGAAATCCAAAGACTTGCTGTATTGAGGGGTAGGTGTTTACAATTTCAACTAGTTTGAGTCACTGGTTTGAGTTGTTTCCGCTAGGGAATGTCTAGCAACGAACTGGTGGTTGTAGTCAGTGAAGTTTATTTAGGGCTGTCTTACGACAAAGCCATTACTTGCGCATGCGTGATGTTTTAATTTTATTCTCCCACAATAAGATGCTAAAGGTTATGTGTTTATATTATGCTACAGGTGTTGACGTGTTGTGTTTATGTATCTATGGCTGCAGTTGCTAAATTGGAGAATTCAATGTTCTATTTGTAGAATGTCTTTTACATGCAAAACCTGCTCCAAGAACTTTACGCAGCTGAGAAGTTTAACTCGTCATGAACGGTCCGTGCATGGAGAGAAGAAGTTTGTCTGTGATCAATGCAGCGCATCCTTTACACGGAAAGATGATTTGAAGCGGCATAAGAAGCGGCACGAAGGAACAATCACACATATCTGCGAAAACTGTAGGAAAGAGTTTCACCGTCGTGATAATTTAGTGGGACATCAAGCTCAATGTCAAGGGAATCCTTTGAAAAGAGGGTGTGACGAAGGACCGAGATGAAGACGATAGCAGTCCAGCTCCAAAGAAAATACGAGTTCAAGTTGAAGAAGGTGAGCCAAATAGTCAAGTTGAAGAAAACCCTTGCAGTTCCACTTCAGCTTTGACGATTCCTTGAAGAAGATCGAGTTGAAACCGCGGAAAGACCAGAAACAGGACGTGTCCCACTTCTTTACGTGGCAAGACCAAACCGATTTTGACCCACCTTTCCAACGAGAGTTGTGGTAAAGAAAGGAGGGGTACATGGTTCATATAGCGTTAAAGTACGGTTCATCAAACCTAAACCCGACGGTGAAGATTTGACTACCGAACCCCACTTCCGTAGTCATTGTATGAAAACAGTAGCCCAACACGAACTCGATAATCAACTAGACGAAGCCAAGCAGAAAATCATCCAGTCATTGGTCATGTTTCAAAAAGAAGGAAGCGGTTGGATATTAGACGAGATCCTTCATCTTGACCTGAGCATCGCTCAGTATTCTCCAGTTAAAGGATCCAGTTATATCCCTCTACCCAGCAAGCTAAAGACTAAGAAAGCTATCATAAACGTGAAGAATTCTGATAACAAATGTTTCATGTGGTCTATCCTCGCCGCTCTACACCCAGTGAAACAGAATGCGGAAAGATTGCATCATTATCAACAGTTTCAAGATGAATTAGATTTGGCTGGTATTGAGTTTCCTGTTACTGTTGACAAGATTGAAAAATTTGAGCGTCAGAACAATATTTCTGTGAACGTGCTTGGCTTTGAGGATGTACTCTTTCCCATCTACATCACAAAGGAACACTTTGATACCCACGTAAACCTATTACTATACTCCCAGGGAACAACTAGACATTACTGCCTCATCAAAGATCTGAATAAATTACTCTACAGCCAAAACCGGAAAAAGGCTCGTATGTATTACTGTCGTTACTGTCTTCATGGATTTATCCGAGACGATCTCCTCCAAGAACACGAACCCCATTGCTCTCAACACGGTCCACAACGTATTGAACTCCCGAATGAAGATAATGCTCAACTGTCCTTTAAAGACTACCACAAGCAGTTGAAAGTGCCCTTTGCAATCTACGCCGACTTCGAAAGTTTTACCACCAAGATCAACTTAGTTAAACAAAATCCTGAAAAATCCTTCACTGAAAAATACCAACACCACCAACCTTGTGGATTTTCCTACATTGTTGTATCCGACCATGCGAAGTACTCCAAACCACCCGTTGTGTATCGCGGAGAAGATGCAGTCGACAAATTTTTAAAGTGTTTAGAAGAAGAGCAGAAATATATTCAAGAGAAACTGGATTGGGTCGAACCCATGCGAATTGAGAGAGAAGAAGAGCAAGCGTTTCAAGATGCAGTCCATTGTCATATTTGTGGATATGAATTGGGTTCTGATCGTGTTCGCGACCACTGTCATCTTTCAGGAAAGTACCGTGGGGCTGCACACAACGATTGCAATTTGAACTATAGTTTTACCGGCCGAATTCCTGTTATTCTTCACAATCTACGTGGGTATGATTCTCATCTCATCATGCAAGGACTCGGTAAACTCAAAGAGAAGAAGATCAACTGCATTCCAAACAACACCGAAAAGTACATCTCCTTCTCCATCGATAATTTGGATTATATCGACTCCCTACAATTCATGAATGCATCGTTGGAGAAGTTAGTATCCAATCTAGCAAAGGACGGCGTTGAAAAGTTCCCCATTCTCAAGAAATACATCGACAGCGACAAAATATCCCTTCTGCTAAGAAAAGGTGTCTACCCCTACGACTACATGGACTGCATAGAGAGATTTGAAGAACCAATCTTACCACCGAAGGAATCCTTCTACAATGTGTTGAACGACGAACATATTTCAGACGAAGATTACGCACACGCGACGAATGTATTTAACAAGTTTTCCTGTCGGAACATGGGGTGATTACCATGATTGTACTTGACGTCGGACGTTCTTCTCCTTGCGGATGTGTTTGAAAATTTTCGAAGCGTATGCCTCAAAGCCTACAACTTGGATCCCTGCCACTTCTATACAAGTCCTGGTCTAGCCTGGCAAGCGTGTTTGAAAATGACTGAAGTCGAACTCGAGCTGCTGACCGATCCAGACATGTATCTATTCATCGAAGAAGGTCTTCGCGGTGGAATTTCAATGATTAGCAACCGTTATGGTAAAGCTAACAATCCATACATACCCGATTATGACCCAGAAAAAGAGACTTCTTACGTGATGTATCTTGATGCTAACAACCTCTACGGCTGGGCAATGTCACAACCTCTACCCACGGGTGAGTTTGACTGGCTAACCGACCAAGAGATCGCAGAACTTGACATCACAGACGTTGCTGACGATGACGAAAAAGGCTACATATTGGAAGTAGACCTTCACTATCCCTCCGATTTACACGATCTTCACAACGATTATCCTCTAGCACCTGAGAAAATGAAGATTTCTTCAGAAATGTTGTCACCATACTGCCAGGATCTGTCGGAAAGTTTGCAACTTCGTGGTGGCGCTGTATCTAAATTGATGCCGAATCTTCAAGACAAGACCAACTATGTGGTCCATTACCGTAATTTAAAGCAATACCTGACACTTGGCATGAAGTTGACAAAGATCCACCGCGTTTTAGTATTCCAGCAAAGCACATGGCTAAAGTCTTATATTGATTTTAACACCGGGAAACGAAAGCACGCTGCAAACGACTTCGAGAAAGATTTTTTTAAACTGATGAACAACTCGGTGTTTGGTAAAACCATGGAAAATTTGAGAAGGCGCGTCAACGTCAAACTCGTCAACGACAAGACGAAACTATCAAAACTAATAGCGTCCCCTTCCTTTGACTACTTCCGTATATTCTCAGAAGATTTAGCGGCCGTCAACATGAGAAAGACGAAGCTTTACCTAAACCGTCCCATCTATGTCGGATTCGCCATCCTGGATCTTTCCAAAGTACGCATGTACCAGTTTCATTACGAGTACATGAAACGCAAGTATGACTGCAACGCAAAGTTGCTGTTCACAGACACGGACAGCCTTTGTTATGAGATCAAGACCGACGACGTTTATCAAGATATGTTGCAAGACATCGATCTCTTTGACACGTCCGAATACGCGCGAGACCATCCATTGCACAGCCTGACGAATAAGAAAGTCCTCGGCAAGATGAAGGATGAAACGCACGGCATACCCATACAAGAGTTTGTTGGTTTGAGACCCAAGATGTACTCCATCCTTTACACAGAAAACGACAAGCAAGTGGAGAAGAAAACTGCCAAAGGGATAAAGAAGTCCGTAACAAAACGAAAGCTCCGACATACTAATTACAAAGAATGCTTGTTTGAGAAGAAACGGACAATGGCTAGCATGAATCAGATTCGAAGTGAACGCCATGAAATCTACTCCATTACACTTAATTAAATAGGTCTTAGTCCTTATGACGACAAACGATATATTTTAAACGATGGAGTGAACACACTTGCTTATGGACATTACAATGCAAAGTAATAAGAACTGCATATATCAGTACATATATATGCTAGCTATATTCAATTTGGTCACAGCCTATTTAGTGGGTTTGCACAATTCTCTATAACTTTTACAAAATTTTTTAGCTTAAGGGTGTATATTGCCCTAACGTGTATTATGTTTATTATGTTTTAAAACACTGAAATGCTTACCCTCTGTAAATATATAATAATTTTTAATATTCACAGATAATCACAGTTTGATAAAGGGTATATAGTATGCATGTAATATATGATAAATTCGTGTAACTATATAATTATGTAACTTGAATTTTTATGAAATATATTCCTTTACAAATTGCATATGACCTGTTGTGTTTTATAGCTAAGTCTTTCAATCTACGTCTACATACAAGGTATTCTGCGAGATAAAAAATTCAATAAACATGCTTTCACACCTTATCCATGGACGATAGTCGATTGCTTCGTTTGTTTGTTTGTTTTTAAAGAATAACGCATGTAAAATACACCAAACTTCATATCACGCCATTTTTTTTGTTGTCTGCTTTGACATTACAACGACGTGGTTGCTGTTTCTTTGTAGTCGATCTTTTGGATGGTCTGTCTTGTTTGAGTCGAGTAAGAGGTTTGTCGGATTGTTCATTCGGTTCTCTAACTTCTTTAGAAGCTCTGATATATTTATTAATGTTCACTTCCATATTTTGTTGTCGTTTTTAACTTTGTGTGTTTTCTAAATAATATTATGACCTGATATAGGTTTTGTAATTTATTGAAAATTGTCTGAAAATATAGCTTTTCAATAACCGTATACTTATTGTATATTTCTCTCGGACAGCCCCCTCACACAAACACTCCTAGCTTTTCCGGGACACCAGGGACAAAAAAAGTCCCTGAAGGGACACTTTTAATCTTCCAGGGACAGCAGGGACAAAAAAAGTCCCTGAAGGGACACTTTAAATCTTACAGGGACACCAGGGACTAAAATAGCCCCTGGTATCCCTGTAAGATTTAAAGTGTCCCTTCAGGGACTTTTTTAGTCCCTGGTGTCCCTGTAAGATTTGAAGTGTCCCTTCAGGGACTTTTTTAGTCCCTGGTGTCCCTGGAAAATTTAAAGTGTCCCTTCAGGGACTTTTTTAGTCCCTGGTGTCCCTGTAAGATTTAAAGTGTCCCTTCAGGGACTTTTTTAGTCCCTGGTGTCCCTGTAAGATTTAAAGTGTCCCTTCAGGGACTTTTTTAGTCCCTGGTGTCCCTGTAAGATTTAAAGTGTCCCTTCAGGGACTTTTTTTGTCCCTGCTGTCCCTGGAAGATTAAAAGTGTCCCTTCAGGGACTTTTTTTGTCCCTGGTGTCCCGGAAAAGCTAGGAGTGTTTGTGTGAAGGGGCTGTCCGAGAGAAATATACAATAAGTATACGGTTATTGAAAAGCTATATTTTCAGACAATTTTCAATAAATTACAAAACCTATATCAGGTCATAATATTATTTAGAAAACACACAAAGTTAAAAACGACAACAAAATATGGAAGTGAACATTAATAAATATATCAGAGCTTCTAAAGAAGTTAGAGAACCGAATGAACAACCCGACAAACCTCTTACTCGACTCAAACAAGACAGACCATCCAAAAGATCGACTACAAAGAAACAGCAACCACGTCGTTGTAATGTCAAAGCAGACAACAAAAAAAATGGCGTGATATGAAGTTTGGTGTATTTTACATGCGTTATTCTTTAAAAACAAACAAACAAACGAAGCAATCGACTATCGTCCATGGATAAGGTGTGAAAGCATGTTTATTGAATTTTTTATCTCGCAGAATACCTTGTATGTAGACGTAGATTGAAAGACTTAGCTATAAAACACAACAGGTCATATGCAATTTGTAAAGGAATATATTTCATAAAAATTCAAGTTACATAATTATATAGTTACACGAATTTATCATATATTACATGCATACTATATACCCTTTATCAAACTGTGATTATCTGTGAATATTAAAAATTATTATATATTTACAGAGGGTAAGCATTTCAGTGTTTTAAAACATAATAAACATAATACACGTTAGGGCAATATACACCCTTAAGCTAAAAAATTTTGTAAAAGTTATAGAGAATTGTGCAAACCCACTAAATAGGCTGTGACCAAATTGAATATAGCTAGCATATATATGTACTGATATATGCAGTTCTTATTACTTTGCATTGTAATGTCCATAAGCAAGTGTGTTCACTCCATCGTTTAAAATATATCGTTTGTCGTCATAAGGACTAAGACCTATTTATTAAGTGTAATGGAGTAGATTTCATGGCGTTCACTTCGAATCTGATTCATGCTAGCCATTGTCCGTTTCTTCTCAAACAAGCATTCTTTGTAATTAGTATGTCGGAGCTTTCGTTTTGTTACGGACTTCTTTATCCCTTTGGCAGTTTTCTTCTCCACTTGCTTGTCGTTTTCTGTGTAAAGGATGGAGTACATCTTGGGTCTCAAACCAACAAACTCTTGTATGGGTATGCCGTGCGTTTCATCCTTCATCTTGCCGAGGACTTTCTTATTCGTCAGGCTGTGCAATGGATGGTCTCGCGCGTATTCGGACGTGTCAAAGAGATCGATGTCTTGCAACATATCTTGATAAACGTCGTCGGTCTTGATCTCATAACAAAGGCTGTCCGTGTCTGTGAACAGCAACTTTGCGTTGCAGTCATACTTGCGTTTCATGTACTCGTAATGAAACTGGTACATGCGTACTTTGGAAAGATCCAGGATGGCGAATCCGACATAGATGGGACGGTTTAGGTAAAGCTTCGTCTTTCTCATGTTGACGGCCGCTAAATCTTCTGAGAATATACGGAAGTAGTCAAAGGAAGGGGACGCTATTAGTTTTGATAGTTTCGTCTTGTCGTTGACGAGTTTGACGTTGACGCGCCTTCTCAAATTTTCCATGGTTTTACCAAACACCGAGTTGTTCATCAGTTTAAAAAAATCTTTCTCGAAGTCGTTTGCAGCGTGCTTTCGTTTCCCGGTGTTAAAATCAATATAAGACTTTAGCCATGTGCTTTGCTGGAATACTAAAACGCGGTGGATCTTTGTCAACTTCATGCCAAGTGTCAGGTATTGCTTTAAATTACGGTAATGGACCACATAGTTGGTCTTGTCTTGAAGATTCGGCATCAATTTAGATACAGCGCCACCACGAAGTTGCAAACTTTCCGACAGATCCTGGCAGTATGGTGACAACATTTCTGAAGAAATCTTCATTTTCTCAGGTGCTAGAGGATAATCGTTGTGAAGATCGTGTAAATCGGAGGGATAGTGAAGGTCTACTTCCAATATGTAGCCTTTTTCGTCATCGTCAGCAACGTCTGTGATGTCAAGTTCTGCGATCTCTTGGTCGGTTAGCCAGTCAAACTCACCCGTGGGTAGAGGTTGTGACATTGCCCAGCCGTAGAGGTTGTTAGCATCAAGATACATCACGTAAGAAGTCTCTTTTTCTGGGTCATAATCGGGTATGTATGGATTGTTAGCTTTACCATAACGGTTGCTAATCATTGAAATTCCACCGCGAAGACCTTCTTCGATGAATAGATACATGTCTGGATCGGTCAGCAGCTCGAGTTCGACTTCAGTCATTTTCAAACACGCTTGCCAGGCTAGACCAGGACTTGTATAGAAGTGGCAGGGATCCAAGTTGTAGGCTTTGAGGCATACGCTTCGAAAATTTTCAAACACATCCGCAAGGAGAAGAACGTCCGACGTCAAGTACAAATCATGGTAATCACCCATGTTCCGACAGGAAAACTTGTTAAATACATTCGTCGCGTGTGCGTAATCTTCGTCTGAAATATGTTCGTCGTTCAACACATTGTAGAAGGATTCCTTCGGTGGTAAGATTGGTTCTTCAAATCTCTCTATGCAGTCCATGTAGTCGTAGGGGTAGACACCTTTTCTTAGCAGAAGGGATATTTTGTCGCTGTCGATGTATTTCTTGAGAATGGGGAACTTTTCAACGCCGTCCTTTGCTAGATTGGATACTAACTTCTCCAACGATGCATTCATGAATTGTAGGGAGTCGATATAATCCAAATTATCGATGGAGAAGGAGATGTACTTTTCGGTGTTGTTTGGAATGCAGTTGATCTTCTTCTCTTTGAGTTTACCGAGTCCTTGCATGATGAGATGAGAATCATACCCACGTAGATTGTGAAGAATAACAGGAATTCGGCCGGTAAAACTATAGTTCAAATTGCAATCGTTGTGTGCAGCCCCACGGTACTTTCCTGAAAGATGACAGTGGTCGCGAACACGATCAGAACCCAATTCATATCCACAAATATGACAATGGACTGCATCTTGAAACGCTTGCTCTTCTTCTCTCTCAATTCGCATGGGTTCGACCCAATCCAGTTTCTCTTGAATATATTTCTGCTCTTCTTCTAAACACTTTAAAAATTTGTCGACTGCATCTTCTCCGCGATACACAACGGGTGGTTTGGAGTACTTCGCATGGTCGGATACAACAATGTAGGAAAATCCACAAGGTTGGTGGTGTTGGTATTTTTCAGTGAAGGATTTTTCAGGATTTTGTTTAACTAAGTTGATCTTGGTGGTAAACTTTCGAAGTCGGCGTAGATTGCAAAGGGCACTTTCAACTGCTTGTGGTAGTCTTTAAAGGACAGTTGAGCATTATCTTCATTCGGGAGTTCAATACGTTGTGGACCGTGTTGAGAGCAATGGGGTTCGTGTTCTTGGAGGAGATCGTCTCGGATAAATCCATGAAGACAGTAACGACAGTAATACATACGAGCCTTTTTCCGGTTTTGGCTGTAGAGTAATTTATTCAGATCTTTGATGAGGCAGTAATGTCTAGTTGTTCCCTGGGAGTATAGTAATAGGTTTACGTGGGTATCAAAGTGTTCCTTTGTGATGTAGATGGGAAAGAGTACATCCTCAAAGCCAAGCACGTTCACAGAAATATTGTTCTGACGCTCAAATTTTTCAATCTTGTCAACAGTAACAGGAAACTCAATACCAGCCAAATCTAATTCATCTTGAAACTGTTGATAATGATGCAATCTTTCCGCATTCTGTTTCACTGGGTGTAGAGCGGCGAGGATAGACCACATGAAACATTTGTTATCAGAATTCTTCACGTTTATGATAGCTTTCTTAGTCTTTAGCTTGCTGGGTAGAGGGATATAACTGGATCCTTTAACTGGAGAATACTGAGCGATGCTCAGGTCAAGATGAAGGATCTCGTCTAATATCCAACCGCTTCCTTCTTTTTGAAACATGACCAATGACTGGATGATTTTCTGCTTGGCTTCGTCTAGTTGATTATCGAGTTCGTGTTGGGCTACTGTTTTCATACAATGACTACGGAAGTGGGGTTCGGTAGTCAAATCTTCACCGTCGGGTTTAGGTTTGATGAACCGTACTTTAACGCTTATGAACCATTTGATACCCCTTTTCTTTACCAACTCGTTGGAAAGGTGGGTCAAAATCGGTTTGGTCTTGCCACGTAAGAAGTGGGACACGTCCTGTTTCTGGTCTTTCCGCGGTTTCAACTCGATCTTCTTCAAGGAATCGTCAAAAGCTGAAGTGGAACTGCAAGGGTTTTCTTCAACTTGACTATTTGGCTCACCTTCTTCAACTTGAACTCGTATTTTCTTTGGAGCTGGACTGCTATCGTCTTCATCTCGGTCTTCGTCACACCCTCTTTTCAAAGGATTCCCTTGACATTGAGCTTGATGTCCCACTAAATTATCACGACGGTGAAACTCTTTCCTACAGTTTTCGCAGATATGTGTGATTGTTCCTTCGTGCCGCTTCTTATGCCGCTTCAAATCATCTTTCCGTGTAAAGGATGCGCTGCATTGATCACAGACAAACTTCTTCTCTCCATGCACGGACCGTTCATGACGAGTTAAACTTCTCAGCTGCGTAAAGTTCTTGGAGCAGGTTTTGCATGTAAAAGACATTCTACAAATAGAACATTGAATTCTCCAATTTAGCAACTGCAGCCATAGATACATAAACACAACACGTCAACACCTGTAGCATAATATAAACACATAACCTTTAGCATCTTATTGTGGGAGAATAAAATTAAAACATCACGCATGCGCAAGTAATGGCTTTGTCGTAAGACAGCCCTAAATAAACTTCACTGACTACAACCACCAGTTCGTTGCTAGACATTCCCTAGCGGAAACAACTCAAACCAGTGACTCAAACTAGTTGAAATTGTAAACACCTACCCTCAATACAGCAACTCTTTGGATTTCAACTTCACGATGATAATTGGCAACTTTTAATCAAACTACTAAATATAAACAGAAAACTTTTAGCATCTTATTGTTGCAGAAGTACTGAATAAAATTTGTACAACCACCGCTAGTTCGTTGAATGACTTTCCCAAGGGGCCCCTCAGATTCTTTCTTCATAGGTGCAGCCGACAGGGGTACAGCAACACTTAGAAGCGATTTCTTCGAACTACAACTAAACCCGTTCGTTGCATGACTTTCCCAAAGGGCACCTCAGATTCTTTCTTCATAGGTGCAGCCAACAAGGGCACAGCAACTACTAGGAATCGGCTTCCTTGCACTATTTAGTCCAACTAAACCGTTCGTTGCATGACTTTCCCAAGGGGCACCTCAGATTTCTTCATAGGTGCAGCCAACAAGGGCACAGCAACTACTAGGAATCGACTTCTCCGTTCGTTGCATGACTTTCCCAAGGTGTACCTCAGATATTTCTTCATAGGTACAGCCAACAAGGGCACAGCAACTACTAGGAATCGACTTCTCCGTTCGTTGCATGACTTTCCCAAAGGCACCTCAGATTCTTTCTTCATAGGTGCAGCCAACAAGGGCACAGCAACTACTAGGAAGCGATTTCTTAGTACTTTTCATAATAATTGAACTAAATCTTAGTATTTTATAATATATGAACTTTAGTTAATGCATCTTACCTTGTCTAAGTTGTCTTTAATATTTCTCGCAAAAACTAATCGACGTTTGATTTGCAGGACGTATGAAGTTTTCGAATTTCGATCAAAACGCCGTATATATACACAAAACCTTCACCGTTTGACTGTGGGAGAAGATTTAATGAAATAGGTATCACGCATGCGCACTAACAACTATTTATTGAACGTGCTCGAACGTGTTCGTTCTTGTCTGTTCTATGGTACAATTTGCATTTTCACTCATAATATAAAATACTAATTAAAATCAAATATCTATTATTATAGATATTTAGATAGATATCTAGTGAAAGAAGTAAAGCTTTAGCTTATTTCATAATAAATGAAACCGCCAGTAACCCAATAATATAAACTAGAAATTGTAGATAAACAAACAGCAACAAAGACTACACTGAAATAAGCTAAACCTGTAAACAAACGGTATCGAAATAGACATAATTATATAAACTATGGATTGTAGATAGCGTGGGAGTAGCGCACACCGTAGCGCTCACAAATTACCTTTTGTAAACAAAGACGACAGCAATTTAAAATCTCTACAGATATATGAACGGTAACCATATCAGCAATATACTGTGTGAAATAAACTAAAATTGTACACAGCTAACGGTAATGAAGTACCCAGACACTACCGAACGATGTAGATAAATAAACGGTAGCGAAATCGCATGAAAATAAACCGAAATTGCTGAGTAACAAACCGGCAAAGCTCAAGTGCTCAACTATATTAAAATTACCTGAATAAATTAAAATATTTAAGATTCGACGACGTCATCGGCGGTGCATCGTGCACCGCCTGCACCGCCTGCTCCAGAACCCCCCTTCTGTATACTACTTATATATATATATATGTATATTTTTTTTTAAAGCATTTTTTCTTCTTAATTCTGCTTATTTTTCAATAAATTCTCGCTGATGTTTTGTACAGGGGAGTATTTAAAGCCGATTGGAACAAAGAGTTTTCATGCACAGCACAAAACAAAATGTTACTAAATCTGTTTTGAAATAAAAATACCTAAAACTAGAAGTGAATAAGCGTTTTACGGCGAAAAATCAATTCCCAACAAAATTATTAAGCCTATAAATTACGTTAACGACAATTTTAAACTCTACTGGAATTTTGGGGAAGGAACAATCATTGAAAGGATTCCCATGCGAGTAAAATCCGGCTAAATTAAACTAATATATAGGCCTAGTGTAAACACACTTCAGAAACTAGAAAACAAAAAACTGAATTTAGGTAAAGGCAAAAATTACTCAAACCCAAAACACAGTTGGAAGTGCATTTTCAATTCACAGAGAAAATTTTCTCGCCTTACGAAAATAGAAGAGGTTACATATTGCCACCTCGTTATGCTCGCCGCAACAGGATACGAATGGCAATAACAAAATTGGATTAACGTGGGTATACACCTTAGCATAAACAGAAGATAGAACTTATTTCGAATTCATACCTTCCGTTATGTTTAAAGATTGCAATCCCGAAATGGCTTTTGAAAGCACAGATTTAAATCATGCACTAATGTTTATTAGCTATATACCTTTTTAGTTCCAAACAAAAGGATGTATTTGCTAGCATCCTCACCAAGTTCATCTGTTAAGATTCGAATCAAATTCTTGCCACTTGTGAATAGGTCAATAGAGATCGTAATTACTTGACTGTTTTTACGAACAAAAATCTGACTTTGGACACTGCCTCTCCAAATACCCCTGGCAAGGATAAAATAATTCACTTAGGGCAATTTAGAATTGGTTTTGTCATTTTGAAGTATCTGACCCAGAGTTCGCAAAGGTAACTACACTATTTAAAATAAATAATTATAATTTTGTTATTTATTGACATGAAATACCATTTCATAACACACATAGAAAACCTATAGAGGCCCATTTTGCTATAAAGTTGGAGCTTTGAAGAGAATCTTATAGGGAAAAAAATCATACTGTGATGTCTTAGCTAATTAAACTCATTGGTTTTTTATATAATTATGTAATCTTCATTATAGGGCTTTATTTTAATTTGAGCACAAACAATGCAAGTAAGAATAGAACGTCATGTTAGACTAGGTATATAATCCATCGTAAATATCGCCACTCTGGAAACCAGAGTGGCGATAATTACGATGGATGTTAGAATACCTCACCAAAATTCTCATTTGTTATGAATATATATAATGAAATACGAAAAAGATGATTATCATCTAAACGATGAATATCATATAGGCCTTCTTTTCACACATGAACGTTTCTAAACGAATAATAACGGATAATAATGAAAAATAGACTAGTAGCTAATAATAAAAAAGACTATAATTACTAGAAAAGTTTAAAAATTACTAATAATAATAAAAAATATTAATAGCAATAATAAAATACTATATAATAATAATAAAAAATACAAATTACTAGAAAAATAAACGTTCATTACGTTTATTTTTCTAGTAATTGCCGAAACAGTATACCATTGTACCTTTTAAAGGCTTCTGGAGCACGTTCATTGACATTCATGGCGACAGAAAAACCGTTTCCATGGGAAGAGGTTTTCTATAAAAAATTATGCGTATAGTAATCGAGTTTTTTGCTACGTATTCAATAAAATTGCATATAGTAAGTCGCATTGTTATATTATCATATTGGATATTGTGAAATAATAATATTCTAACCTGCGAATGCTTTTCTGCGGCAAGAGTGACATTTTTCTTGCTGTTAATTGTTTGTCTTTTCTTCACGCAGTTAAAAGACCTCATTCTCGATCTTTGTGGGGAATCACAATTTAGGATCTGCTTCATATACTCTAAAGACAGATTTTTTACATCAGTATCTAAAACGTGCACAAAGACTACTAGAGATACTGTGCGTTGTCAAATTCACATCTTTGAACTGAGAGTTTTTGTCTAAACGGAGCAACTTAGCTAATTTATTCCTACGCCTTGATATTCCACGCTTGCTTCTGCTTTAGTAACCATAGATAGACGGCCCAATAAATATTGTGAACTTTTATTATTAATGCAATGACGTACGCTACAAAATGACGTACGCCACACCCTCTGACATCCCGGTGATCCCGGTGTATATACATAATAAAGGCAGTCATTTTCATATTTATTGCAGTATTAGCTACTTAAAATTATCATTGCTTGGTAGTTTGACATTTTTACTCGGCTCTATTTGATTTGGATTTTAGCTAAAGTAGCTAGTTGATTATCATTGCAAGAGAGAGTACATTGATTATTACCACAAATAATAGAATGTTTGCTTACTAAGTATTTTCTATTGTAAAATGGTAACAAGTTGAGAATGTTTAAAGGAAGCATTTTCCGTATTTTACAGCATTTCGCAATTTTGAAACAGAACTTTGTCTCTCCTATTTTTATAATTTTAGTATTTCTCTTTCCACCTATGTTGTATAACACTGCCTAAAATAGACAAAAACACTTCTCGACGTTTTGACCTGAGGGCCGGCCTCCGTCAGGCAGAGTTAGTTGAAAATAAATAGGGGAGAAAAAAAATCAAAACAAATTGGAATTAATGGAATACACTATGTTGCCAAAGAGACGCCTGATTGTAGGCTAAGAATAGCCCGCAATGAGGGAACCCTGATCGGCAACGAAAATATATTACAACCAGTTTTGATGTAAACAAAGAAATAGAAGTCATATTACTCTGGGTGAATAAGCTTAAATGAAAGAGACTTTCATTTATGCCGGAGGGATGAAAAGTGCCGAAACTGTGGATGAGTCGCATTTCTTGTCGTTTACGGCTATCGTTAGTACCGGAAATGAGACAGAGGGCTCTAATTCTCATGTCCGTGACGCCATGATTACCAAGAGGTAAAGTGTCTGGCAACAGGCTTGGTGTTATCGTGGTTGTTGACCGGCCTACTGTGTTCACCAAACCTTACCCTAAGAGATCTTCCAGTTTCATTGATGTATAGTAAACCACATTTGTTGCATGAGATGCAATATATGAGGTTGGAGGAGAGACATGTGAAATGGTGCCGGATAAAAAACTGTGAATTGGGAGCCGAAATAACAGTCCCGGAATCGGCAAAAGAGCATTTTTACATTGGCCAATGCCACAGGAGAATGTTCCATTGTATGGGCTTTGAACAGTTTTGTTGTAGAGAGTAAAATAGCTCTGGTTGTAAAAAATTTCCGTTGCCGAACAGGCTTCCCTCATTGTGGGCTATTCTTAGCCCACAGTCACGAATCTCGTTGCATGGCAACATAGTGTACTCCAATTTGTTTTGATTTTTTAATTGGTTATATTGGCGCATTTTTATCACGTGTTTTGCCCCCGTACAAAAAAACATGTGTTCTCCCCCATTTATATTCACTCCTGACGAAGTGTTTTTGTCTATTTGAGGCAGTTGTTATACCACATTTGATGCTAAGTTGTTTGAAGACGCTGCCACGCTGCTTTCTGGTTATATTGATGCAAATTGTCGATTGTTAAAATTACTTACTGTTTAGTGTTGCTGGTAATGGATAGTCAATGTTTGACTGAAGATAAAGTAGTTTTTTCTTAAGAGTGAATTTTCTGTCTTCTAGCTCCTAAAGAGAACGCAGAAATTAGGATGAATTATTTCTTGCTTTACAATGCCAAACCAAATAATTATTATGAACTTTTAACAAATTATAGAAGACCAACCATTATTAATGCTAGATTGGAATTATTTTCGTTTTCTTTCTCGAGGCTACTCAAAACACCACACAATTCCCAGTATTGTTCAATGACACAAAACATATCGGAATTCTATCGATCAGTGAGAATAAAATGTTCATGTAAGTTAATTAACCAACTATTAATAATATTTTAAACTTGAAAAATCGCCACATGTATGTTAAAAACGCCTGATTTCTTCATACCTTTGATTTTCTGGCGCGCTCTGCAGCAAGAAGAAAATTTTTATACTTTTTATTCATTTTAAGTGGATGCAGCCTTTCATCCCACACGACATTTCCTGTATGCCCGACAAGTTGAGGGTATTCGTTGGACATTATTCTTCCTCTGTCTCTTGTCATTTTCCTGCCAGAAATAAAAAAAATATTATAGATTTAATTATTATCGGTTTAAAACGTTATTACATCAATACATGTTTGATAATTTTTCACGAAATCGGTTGAAATGATCTCTTTTAAAGATGCATTATACAGGGTCGGGTGTATCAAAAAAAGTACTCCGTATTGAAATGAAGCTTCGGTTGGAATTTGAATGCATGATTATATAATGCACTGCATGGTAAATAGTATTATAAATCAGGTCATCCAAACACCGAAAATTCGCGGGAATTTAAAAACAAATTTATTATGGTTTGTTATTTTATAAAACAATTTTCGGCGAGTGTTTCGCACGCTTTTCTTAACTCTCGCAACATTCCCGCGTGTTTGGATCAGGCCATCCAAACACGGAAACCATTAAGTAATTGTTAAACCTGTAACCATGCATTTACCAGAAATTTGCGACATGGCGATTTTCATATAATTATTAATATGCATGCATTTAACTTTTAACATAATGGCCTTCATCTTTTATCATAAAAATTAATATAGTAAAAGTACAAAACATAAAATTGCTTTTGCCCTGGACCTTGCTAAAATAACGTTTTTTTGCAATAGAAAATCGCACTAGACATGCTGAATATCCCTGTTTAAAACGTGCATTAAAAAAAATTTCGAGAAACTGTAGGGAGCCACCTTAAGCGGCCCATGCCAAAAATTCATGTCGTGTAAAAGGGGCTTGTGTTCTAAATACTTAACATTGACCGAAGACGTAAACACACGCAAAGTCTCACTTCTGAACGAAACAATCGTTAAAATACAGTTTCCCAGTGGCTAACCGCTGAATCCGTAGAATAGCAAGCCCTTATTGGACAAACGTTTAATAACGTTCGGCTTAATTTATTCGCACGAAAGTTGCCAGCTGGGAGAAACGCTTGCTTACGTACGTAAACATGGAATTTGATTGCACGCATGAGATGTTATAACTCTTGACCTGTGGCTCATTCCTGTAAAAACAGTAAGATTACCACGCATTGGCGTTAGAAATTTCCATAATTGAATTTACGTTCGGTAACGCCTTTGGTGAATGTTAACTAATGGGGCTAAAATAATGTGTATTAAACAGGTTTCGCATAATTGAATTGCCTGCTGAACGTCCAGAGAAATTATGGACCGTACCAGAACACTTATACCAGGAATACGGAAGACAATATCTTGAACAATTTCTCAGTAATCTTGGTATGTTACACGTCGACTATCCGAATCGAAATATTTGTATGAATGTGAGCGATTTTATAAGTTCGTTGAGAGAATACGGCCAAAATATTGAGCAATATATTTTTATACTTGACGATTTCAAGTTTTATATTTTCACAATAATAAGACATTATCTATGGAGGAAATTAATGCAAAGTAGTGCACAAAGCCACAACCTATTGTAGCCAATTTCAGTTACTTTATTGCATTTGCAGTCATATCTCTTGCATGCCTACTGTCCGCTAAAATTTCAGCATCGCCCGGCACGGATAATAATTTCGTACAATTCAATACATGGGTAAAGGCAGGAATAAAAAATACAAACACAAATTTTCATTCGGCTGATCAGAGGAGTTGAGCCGATTTTTTTAAACGTTGTCACGCATGGTCATTCATCAATTAGTAATTTTACTGCCACGCGTTATAAATTAATATGATCGATGAAGGTAGAAATAAGTAAACCATTAGTTTATAAATTAATATGATCGATGAAGGTAGAAATAAGTAAACCATTAGTTTAAACCAAACTGTGGCCTTATAATTAATTTTTTGTTATAATCAGGCAGACGTTTTTATCTCGTCCTGAGACACAACGATTATCTGCCTTTTACGCCGAACTTGTGTCAGAGTATTATATCACAGAACGCCTATTATTTAAGTTGGGTATATATAGCACGTATTTTGTTCAAGATAAATAGCGCTATGAATTGGGCTCGATTTTACGTCACTATTCTATAGCTAGCATTCTCATGATACAAGCATATTAAAATCCAGTCAAGGGTAGCAACAAAACCTTCTTTATCGACCGAAAATGGCGAATCATTTACTCGTAATCGTACATGCATAGTTGCCGCTAAAGCTCCCTAATGTTTACACGCTGTGCTTCCATGCAGAACCCCTCTTAACAGAACCCCTCAAACAAATTATTAAGCCCTATGGAATTCAATGCAAACCGCTTAGCAAACTTGAGCAAATGTACGTTCCCCTCACCGAAAGACACCACCATTAGAAAAGCAGACAAAGTTAATGTAGCTAATTTGAGCTGCACCGGCGAGACCGTGAACATTCAGGAGAAGAGAAAACACACTGATGAGGAATGTCAAGAATCATAAACCATGACCAAAAAATTGATTTTAGCAATAGAAAACTGAGTTATAGCATGCAACAGCAAACTAGCGACATATAGAAGCTAGCTAGAGCAACACTGAAAAATTCTCGTCACACCGAAATTACAACTATTAATGCTGACGATAATGCATCTAGCTGAACTGGCCCAACTATTAATACCGGTTTCTATATAGAAGAAATCTATATGATTCTACGAATATTCATTTCATATTCATTTCGTGCCAACCGCGTTGCCGTGTTTGTAATGGTGAACTATACTAGGTTTTTATCGTCAGTCATTATTCTTTTAGCTTGATTCTTGAAGACAGTAAAAGTTTGTCATAGATATTTACAGTACCTACCAGACACCATTCTAAACCAAATTTATTTACAAGTCGGTATTGTAGATTTGTTCTATATATGTTCATTCTTCATACATAAAATTTTGCTTACTCAATAAATATTTATACCAATATCCTATCTTCACTTCTTCGCGTGTGTACGTTGTTTGTAAATAGCCGGCTATTTGTTCGTCTTCTATTGTGAAAACGGCTGTAATCGGGCAGTTTTATGAAATTTGAAGTTATATATCGTTTGTAAATTTGGTATAATAATATATACCCCCTTTGGCTTTGTTTACTTATAAATTCAAGTGGCAACATCGACAATGTTTTGAACTTGCATAAATATGAGTGTTTAAGTTTTTAAAAGCAATTTTTATCCTGTCATTGTATACTAGATGATTATTTAACGATAGTGCATCGTTTCCATTTATCCCTTTTTAATTTGTTGTCACATCCGTTCCGTACCTCTTTCCGCACTTGAACCGGTTAAATTTATAATATGGCAGGTAAACAAGGCCTTCCTGTTGTTATATATTCCAAAACAATCGAACAAAACAACTATATACTTTCTAGAACGTTTTATGCGACAGGATAGATCGAAGCAAATAATTTTGTTGTGTGTGATTAATCACAAATGTTGATTCGAATTTCGAGGGCTTCAGTAACAATATCGATATCATGTCATTAATAATTCGCCCTACACCGCAGACTTTGTCGCAATCAATATTATTTATTTATTCCTTCTACTTCCTTTGGCTTATTTTATCAGACTTGTCTTTGCTATGTTTTTCATCTGTCTTGTTCCTTTGGCTTTCGAGTTTCGGCTTATCTTATTAATCGTGGCTGTGTTAGTTTCAAAATAGGTCAATATTATTATATAGTTCATTTCACTGAGTAAACTGCGATGTAAAAATATTTTAAGTATAACAACAACAGTACGCTTTTTTAGGATATATAACGTTTCAAATTTAAACAAAACCCACCGAACACAAATTATAAACACGTGAGCCAAAGGTTTAGGCAAAATGAGGAAGAGGTAAAATGCATCTTTGTACCGGCGATTACAGTGCACTATTCAGTCATGGCAACGAACACAACTCAAAATTTGCTTACCTATATGACTCTACGTCGGGAAATACAGAGCGCCATAAATATTGCTCAAGAAATCATTTTCAAAAAGAATAAATCGCTGAAGTTTGATTTAGTGTCTTCCGCACTGCCTTTCAAAGAACAACTTCACGAAATTGTGTTATTATTTCATTACAAAATTAAAACATCGCTTCGCGTCATGCTGTGATATTACATAATTATTTAGTGACAATAATACACAGTTCCGCGAATTTAAATATTGACCGGAAGAGCTGCTACACTATCACATGACAAGTTAAAAACGGATGCTAAATTTAGTTCACCGACGTCACGGCTGGAAAAATTGCCCGAATTTTGAATTATACAATGTGCCCGAATTATAACTTTTACCAGATTTGTAGCAATAGACTTGGCAAAGCGGCGGATGTGCTTTCAAGAAGGTGTAACAAGTGTTCTACTTGGGCCTTCAATGGAGGTTTTGCAAATACTCCCGTTTCCAGCGTAGCTAAAACTGTCCACGAGGTATTGGACCCTTCTCTAACGTTTTCTCGCATACAGATCTTCTCTTACAAATATCCCTGCGGAGGAAGAAGCGGCATCTCAAGGGAAGTGGGTAGTCAATATCGGCTGAAACTGTAGCGATTGGTCGGTTGTTTACAATAGCTGTAACTTGGCCATCAACGTAAGGAGTAACTCGTCGTCGAATTGGGCTGCTCCGGTCTTTAACAACATTACATTTAACACTCTACGTATCGTCCTATTCTCCGAGGTGCGAGGCGTGCGGAGGATTGAACCTCCATTCGCACCCTTGATCTACAACATACTTCTGGACTCTCTGTATCCATTTCTAAGTGCACCATCAAGCTCGGGCTGTGGTCCGACGAAATTCGTACCGCAGTCGCATCTTAAAGTGGATGCCGGGCCACGAATGGCGAAAAAACGGCGTAATGCGCATATGCAGGAATTCCCGTCCATTGAGTGAAGTATCTAGATGTGTATTCTTCTGCATAAACAGCAGGCCTCATAGTTTGGCATTCACAGCTTTTCCTCTTAGTTTCTTGATTTGAATCTGCCAGGGACCAAAAACGTCCGACATTGGTAAACGGTTGGTGGGCTTCTATTTGATCAACAGGTAAGTCCGCCATATGTTGCGTGAGCGTTCGCCCTCTAAGCTTTTTACTCCTTACACACGTTTTAATAATTCTTGCCACTATTTTATTACCATTGATCACCCAGAAACCAGCTTGTCGCACTGCCCCATGCGTAATTTGTCGTCCTTGATGGTGAGTGACCTTTTCGTGATAGTGACGGAGTAAGAGTTGTGTGACGTGATGTTTCTTCAGCCTGAGGATCGGATGCTTCTTTTCAAACTTTTGGCATGATTGATTGAGGCGTCCGCCGATCCGAAGGATTCCTTCCTAAACTAAGAAGGGGTCTAATCTTAGAACTACCGCCACAATCTCTCCACGTTAGATGCTTGTTATCGTTCTCGACGCTTCGACCATTGCTAAGGCTTCGTGTTTCCTTGCTTGCTTTCCAATTCTTCATCTTTCGTAATTACGAAGTGGGTGGATTTCACTTGCAATTTCATGGAGATTAGGGAAATACTTTGTCATAGAAGGTGTCGTCGTATCTAAAGACTTGACAAGTATTCTGTACACCCTAGATCGGCCAGATTGGGTGTGATGATGGAGGTATTGTACTGCTCCTCTACGATTGCACATACTCTGTCCACCACACTTGGATCTTCCTCGCTGAAAACATCGACCAACACGATTTTACTGCATGACAATCCACCAGTGTTTCCTCGACATACGGAAGTGCACTTCGACTTGACTTCTTCTTTAACTTCTTTATCTTTAAGCTCTCTCTCCTTGTGCAATATAACCAGATGGCGTGTGCTGCTTCACGTCCCTTTTGCAATCTTTAGGCGAATGTTTTCCCGACAGACACCGGAAACATAGACCGACTGACTTCAGCCATTCCATTCCCTCTTAAACAGACTCTTGGTGGAAAAGGCTTCACAGTCGATTAGCTCGTGTCCGTGTCGGTCATGCTAGAAACAGTGTTTCCCACGTTTTGCTTCATTCTTATCGCCATCTCTCATATCGGTTTTAAAGACCTTAAGATTACGGCTACCATTCGCCTGTTTGCTCGAACACGCTTCGCGAGCTGAAACTTTAGGGTGTTTTTTTAAGTTCACTAGCTTCTAAATCATAACGGTAAATTTACTTTCTTCCAACTATCCCGCGCGTTAAACCTTGCTGCTTGGCCTTGAACGATTTTTTCGACGGATGGGATAGAGTTGTGTCTCCTTCGAAAGCTTCTGGATGGCATTTTAGGAGACTCTGCCTTGCTAAGATTGCGACTACGCGCTCGTTCGTTTTTGCTATCCCATTAATGCATCCTTGTGACATGGATGGACCAGCGACAGGCGATGTGGGGGTAAAAATAAGAAGGTTTCCTGCAAATTCTTTAGAGGTAAACACACTTATTGTTCCTTTGTTGTTAGCAAGTTCGTTGGCATTTTCTGCTCCTACTCTTTCGGTCTTTGGTTTATCACTGGTGGTCTTCAGTTGTGTTCTTGATTGTATCGAGTTCGGTTTTGGAGGAATGGTCGTTGGAATGTGATAAATTTGACTCGTGTTTGGGATCACTATGAGTGTCGACCCTCACATTCTTGTTCTTCGATGTATTCTTTCTGGGTTAACAGGTAAGGTGATTCTTCTTTTAAAATGGACTGTTCTATAGCATGAAGCTTAGCATTTGCAATAGCTTCTACTTTCTCGGCAGCTAGAAGAGCCATCTCTATAAATTATCATGTTGGGCACGCCTTCGAAAAATTTCCTCTCGTTTTCTCTCGCTGCCATGACTCTATCGAATTCAGCTTTTTTCTTTGCAGCTGCAGCTTCTACCATAGCCTTCCTTCTTGCACTAGCAGATGATAATGAACTTGCTCGTGACAAAACACTGCGCCAGGTACCTATTTAACCTAGAGAAGAGGCAAACCTCTCGGGACCTCACTCTATCTGTCGCATCATTTAATTATGGCTTTCAGTGCGCATTCCAAAAGTTCTTTACCATAGGTTACATGTTCATGTGCTTGCTGTGATAGTTCTCCTCATTTGTCTTTCTCTAACAATTTATTTAGTTCTTTCAACAATTCTTTGCACTTCAGGTAAGATGATTTGGTACTTGATAAATATATGTCAAAATCCTTGGGCACTGGCCCTAGTGGCAAAGCCCTGTTTACAAATTCTGATGCTGCTTTTAAAAGCTTCTCTTCTTTATTTAGTTCTGATAAGGTAGACTGTATAGCATTTTGTACAACCTTTTGTGATAATGTCCAACTTCTTCGGTTGTCCCCATTTAGTTCCCCAATGTCAGCTAGCAAGGCTTCTTGAGCCTCACCCCCCGTACCATGGACTGATCCCCCGGAATGTAATGTTGACTCCCCTTTGGCGATGTTAGGCTGTTCATGGTCCTCAAATTGTCCAAGATCCCTGGTTTGTATTACTTCTCCCGGTTTTTCCAGGCCTCTCATTCTCACGACCTTTCCTGCTCATTCTCAACGCGTGTCATGCAATATTTCGACATAAATTTACTCACCATGACTCCAAATTATGCCGCTAATGAACCCCATAATGTGGAGGAGTAGACTTTCGCGTTCCCATGCCACCATTGATTCGTGGAGCCAATAATGATACGGAGTTCGCACATGTCAACCACAGTCGTACTGTACAATATGAAGGTCACATGCACTTTAAAGCATCAATAATACTTTAATTTACATCAATTATAAATTTATGCCAAAATGCGGTGAAACTACCTAAAAAATATATACAAGACTAAACAATAGTAGACACAGTTAACGTGAAAAAAAGCAAGGTAGCTTACGTCTATTTGCCTCTGTAAACTTTAAAATTAAAATTAATATAAAATTAATTGTCATGACTAAACGTCAGCAACTTAAAAGAATTCATTGCTACTTCATTCATTTATAGTATTGTTTATATGATGATACAACAGGTTTCACAGATAGGAAATATTTTCTATAGATGATATAGCTGTCAGTAATATCAGCGTTTGTTCTTCTGCGACCTCCCGTCACCGATATAAAACCATTATCGACCCTGAATGGAAAATATGATTATCGACCCTGAATGGAAAATAATAAGGGAGGTGGCGCCAAAATAAAATTACCTCTGAAGGGTGCAATATTTCACATTGGCCCCACCTGAATTACAATATGCGCTAATATAACTTGTTGATTTCCTGACAAGAAACAGCAATATTCTTGAACATGTTTTTGCTGATTTTTATGATTTCTACGATTAGCCTGGAAGATACGCGCCGCGTGCATGGTCGTATGTGTGTTGTTTTAAATCCGAAAGATTGTAGCCTGCTTTCGAAAGTACAGAAAACTTTTTTTAAGAAAAGGGACTTGCGACCTAGCTTTCGTTTAGCTTTTCAGAAGTAGCTATACTTGAAACTTTAGATATCTCGAAGTGCCGTCTTGTGCGGAGAAAACATCTCCTTTAGAATGCATAGCGTCTTTTGCCACACGAGAACACAAACTCGGATAAATTATCCCCGAGCGGGCTCGGAGCGCCAGCGAGGGTACTGATTCCGGTCGGAGATTAAGAATTACACCCGAAACCCGGGAAAACATAGCGGAATCTCAAGCTGTCCAAATTATATGTCAAGGACGGTCGACGTTGGGTGGTTTTGTAGGTTATGCGCATGCGCGAGTAACGACTGGTAATCAACAAACGTTCTGATTGGCCAAGACAATTTAACCGACATTTTGTAAACTTTTTTGCAAAAGCGTTTCATAAACTTTATGCAAAAAAAGAACGAGAACAAACAAGATGAAGCATGGCAGATAGCAAGGACGAACATGGATAAAGTCAAGACATTATTTCTTATTTGTTTCCCGGTAAAGATGAGCTGTATTTGTATAATTTTCAGCTCTGTAATTTTCCGCCAGTTGATCTTTTTTGAATTTTCAGCTTTGTATAATGAACCTTTTTATGAACCTGTGAAAGGCTTTACACCTTGGCTTTAACTTCAAAAAGAAACTGTAATTTGGATTTTGATATAAAAAATACACACTGTTTTTTAAGTATAAAACTTTTAACCGTCGACTGCATCACAGAGTAAAATAACATTTCAGGTTTTTTCTTTCATTCTGAAGATTTTGTGCTAAACTATTACTTAACTGCTGCCATGGTATGATGCAGCAAAATTGAATGGGCAATGTTTATGTGCACTAGCCATATGATTATTTTTGTATCGAATGATGGAAACATTAGCTATAATATACTCAGTAAAATATAATATGGCTGATTTAAGTTTTGTTGCATTTCACAATCGCCTGTATGATTGTGTACTTGTTTTGAAATAGCGAGGGGTTGCTGCATGCATGTATTTCTAGTACTTGTTGATTCCTTTTTTAAATAACAACGATTCTCAAGCTCATAAACACAGTATAATATAAAAACTCGTTGAAAGATCTAGAAATACTCAACAACCACACATGACGTTCTTTTCTTAAATAATTGTTATGCTCCCCTGGAGGGGCGGGTCAGTCTGCTTCCCATGGAGAGGAGGGTGAAATGCAAACTACTACACAATTTCTCTCGCGGAGAATGTTGTCCCGACATTTAGTCAGTGGGTTCGTATCAACAAGCCACAACGTCATTTGTACTTTCGTATAACATCTTATGTTGAAATTATAACGTTCGGGTGGTGAATACACAGGTACACCCGACCTACTCTTGTTCTAACTTCAGGTTGTATCAACTTTTCGTTGATCTGATAATCATCATTGATCGACGTTAATTCATCACTTCTGAATTTTTCTTTTTTACTCCATTTGTACTTTTGGCAGTATTTGTGTTTCACTTTGCTGTACTCCTCTCGACCAATCAGCATCGAGTAATTTTATTTTGCTAATAATGAATTTTCTAGTGTGCATAGCTTTTATGTTTACAAAATTAATAAGCTATATTATTTACGTTATTATTAAGCTATAATATTCACGTTTTTGGCAATTAACTTCCCTCCTCTACTACCAATTTCGTAATACACTTTAGTATTCTCAGTAATATCTTGAAAACGCCCATTTTGAACATCCTTTTGAGAAAATTTCAACCGGTTTTTGGATCCTGATGGGCTATTGCTAACAATATATCCGCAATTATCCGATACGCTCTCTATAATTCCTAAAAGGCCCGAAGCCAAGGCTGTTCTCTTGTAGGAATTATTCTAGAAAATCCAATAAATGATGGGCTTTAAAGTATTCATTATAAAGTTATGAATTGGGGAATCATTAATTGCATTTTCAGTTTAACATATACTGAATGAAAAGGAAATTTATCTAACAAAGTAATCAAAGATCTTTGCAAACTTCTGGTTTTGAAATATTTGCTGAGTAATTCACGTACAATAGCATATTGAAGTTGGGTTATTTTTATACACCCTGTATAGTTTAAAATGTAAACATTTGTTTAAATTTTTTCAAACTACTATTCTTTAAACCAAACTTCTAAACTTTCTCCTTTCCTAGGATGATCCTAATATATGAGAATCAAAACTTATCAATTTGTGCAGCAAGGTTTTTCGTTTCTAATGTATGAAAAGGCCTTGCTTTCCCTGGGCGATGACATTCCTTCCTTCTTTTCTATTTTCTAAATTAACCAAAACTTTGCAATTTACACATAGTTTTTGGTATTAAAACTAATGAATTTGGGTAACATCAAAGCGGCACTAATAATTGCATACCTTAGGAGCTTTTTATCGATACCCCCTTATTATCCGTTATCCATTTGGAATAATAGTTACCTCAATTCCTTCGCAAACTTGAGTAGCTTTAAAGCCTTTTTTGGTTTCAAAAACCGAAAATTGGACACGTTTTCCAACGTTTGGCATGGACTCTCCACTAACTAAACCTTCACGATGAAAAAATATATCTCTTCCAAATGATGCTCGATCGGGTTTAATAAATCCGTAGGTTCCATCATTGGAATGTTTAACAAACACTCCGGTTTCTTTTGATTGCTCAACCATACGTGTTTCCCTTCCCAGTTCTCTATGATGTCGAACGACCGAGGGTGAAGAATCATTCTCACTAGATGATATCAGAATTTTGAAATTTATTAACGTTACGGCATAATTATACAAGAAAGAAATAACTGTGAGTGGCATATGTGCTTATGATAACTTTAGCAACGCCGATAAAGAGTGACATGAACTCTCTACTTATTCAACAGCTACATATGACGCAATAATTAGTTCCAGTTTAGGGCGTGTTACAGTTATATTTATGCATCCATTTGTGTGCATTAGTGAAGAAAACGTATTAGTAAAATTCATGGTTTCCAAAAAGGTTTCGTAGTCTAGCTCTTTGGACATCTGTATGCGTTTTGAAAGATTCGCTATAGTCATTATCAGAAGAAGAATGATGATAAATAACATGTATAGAGATCAATAATTATAGTAAGTTATATGATATTGTTTAGTTAAATATTATTATAATATAGGTGTAATATACCGGGTGGCGCAAAAAAATGTTCCTCCTCTTTGACTTAATTTAAAAAAATTAAAAATAAAATTTAAAAACTAAAAAATATATCATTTTCAAGTAAAGTCTATTGAGTGGAGTGGTGTTTAACTTAAATTTTATTGCAAGCCTTGTACATTTCTATACAATATTAGCCAAGATATAGGCGTTTAAACTCAAGGTAGCGTTTCTGGGAGAAGCAAAATATGTTCTAAAATAGACTGAAAACAGCACGCAACACTAAGAACAAAGTATTGATAGCTTCGTCTGGAAAATCTTCACTGTTTTTATGCTCGGAGATGGAATATTATTCCAATGATTTTGCCATCGACGTAAAACTTCTCTTGCATTATTAGTCCTCGCATATTCCAAACAAATCCAAACTCGTTGCTGTATCATTAAACGAGGCATGTTTATAACAAAGCGGGCAAGCTCCTTTTCTTTCGTTCCCTTGTGTATTGCAACTCCTTGTTCGAACGATGAACAGTATTATTTTAACATCAAATACACTTAAAAGATACTTCGAATACCTTAATCTGAGAATCTTTAAACATGCAAAGACAACAAACATGAAAAAAAAACGCTTTAAAAAACGCCCATCGTGGAAGTTGAAAATAACTTAGTTGAGTCGCGATATTTAGTCATGTTATTCGCTTCGTCAAAAAATGCACCTTTATTTTAAACAGCTCGATCTCAACTAATATTCTACAGAATTGTTCAAGACATATATCAAAATTTAAGTTAGACATTACAGCGTTCAACAAACTTTATTTGAATAAGATATCTGTATTAGTTTTTTAATTACGATAGTTAAGTCTAAGAGGGGGAACCCTTCTTTTGCGCCACCCGGTATAACGAGCTAAAGCGCGTGTATTTTGAGGCCATAATGCACGCTTGCAGTTTCTGAAAAAGTATTGGTAAACAACGATATATATATAAGTTGCCTATTATTTAATCATCAAAATTAATCTGCACTATGCTCTTGTTAATAGTGAATGGAACATATATGTAATAATAGTATGCAATAGACCTTTCTTATAATGACGCCAAACGCGGAAAGTCCGATGTTACACGAAATTTGATTGGCTCCACAAAACTATCGAGCCAATCAAACTTCGTGTAACATCATACTTTCCTCGTTTGACTTCATTATGAAAAAGGTCCATTGTAGGCTATGGTTGTTTAGTGTAGATTGATCGTGTTTTTAGTCGTGTAACTATGAAGACCCGGCGAAAACAACCCCCCCCCCCCCCTCCAATGTACTGTATAGAGCAAAAATATAGAAAGCTTATCGTACTTACCTTCTTCTTTTGAGAAATGTTGTAATTTTTGGATCGATATCTTTTTCCTGTTTGCAAAAGAAAACAGGTCAGTCAGCACACCTTCATTTAGCCTTGTGTTCATTTGAAATGTTCTGTGTACTACACAGTTGGGATGAAAATATAATTGATCAAAAGCACCGGATTATAACATTGCAATCGGAACAAATCAAAATTTGAAGTTAATAAAAGACTGCGGGGATGTTTTAGTGTCCGGGACCTGAATAAATATACCAAATCTATCAAATTTAATAAGCATTTGTTAATCCGGCATTTTTACTTCATAACGGCGAACGAAGATGTCGTAAAGAGCGAATCCGTTACTACAGGCCTAAGACTCTTTGCAAGCGATTTTACTTTCTCACGTAATTAATATAATTAACGACTATTATCTGCACTACTATAGGTTTTCTCGTTTCGACAAAAACTTTGTTATAAATTTGAATAAAATGAGTTACGACGCGTGATATTAGCTACAAAAGAACAAACTATGGGAAATATTATAGACCGATACAATCTACATACTAAGCTGATCCAGGCAGAAACAATATTACTGAAAAAACGTAAGTCATGTTATAGATCTTTTATAAATTAAAAGAAAGTTTTATCCTATTTTCTGCGTTTTATCCCTTTTTTCGCTTTTGCCATTTCCTTTCCGTATTTTCGGTTTCCGCAACTCCGGATGCGCTTTTTACCCGTACCCCTTGCAAGAATCCAAAACGTTTTGAATTTTTTAGAAAAAATATCAAGAGCTCAAAGCTATGCTATAATTGCTAAAAAGCAGTTTTATATTTAGTACAGGTTTAATGAATGGAAAACATACCACAACGACGTGTATATCACTGGCACAGATTTCGCCTGTTGAACCTTCTTTGATACTTTTACTTTTTTCTACTATGAAATCTAGAACCATGTGCTTCTCAATGTTTCCTTCTAGTTCAACAACAGGTTGATCGAGTTGTGACGCGTGAAAAAATAGCGTATCTTTGATATCTGGATGCTTCAGACTGCCAAATCCTTTTTCTGAATTAGTGAAAACTACAACACCTTGTAGTCGCTCACCGATTCGACTGTCCCATGCGTTTTCTCTTGGATAAAAATTGTCTCGATTATTACACGAACTCGACCTGGTAGTGTCTTCACTAGCATTTTCTTCTTCTTTATCAGATGAGGAATCGTGCCCATTGAAGTTGGGGAATGTTCTTACTCCCTCTAAAGGTTCGCTTCCCCTTTCTTCAAGTCTCACCCACCAGGCACTTAGACCCAATCGGTCAAATCCCAAACAAAACGAGACAGTGTCTCCTGACCTTGCCGATCCTTGTACATTCTGAGGTATGAAACGAACTTCAAAATGTTTTTTGAATATAATTATGCCAAACCATAATTTTTGAACATCGAAGACGGTACCTTTCCATCTTGTAACTCCTTTTCCATCCTTCTTGCTTAGATAACCTTCGACAACCCCTCGACGTTGCTGCTTATTTCTGTGGTTTTCATCTTTCTCTTTCACAAGGTCATCATGATGTAAAAGGCTGTTAATGGAGTTGATGTGATGTCCATCTTTGGGATCAAGCCATTCTTGAGGGATGGTCACATTATCTTTCTTGTGTTTTTTCTCTAGCGGAATTTTTGCAACTTTTTCTCTCTTTTGGGCATCATTGGGATCTTGCAAGGCGATCAGCATGTTCACGACATAACTAAACAAATATTATTATGCAGGTATAATTAAAATTAAACCTAAAACTAATGTTTGATGAAAAATTCTAAGGGCATAGAAGTTATAAAACCAAAACGAATGACTTTTCTTAAGACATATGATCGGAAGGGGGGACGTCGTTCACATTTTGGTATCTTAATATTTTTAAATTTTGAGCACGCGTTTCAAATGCTCCTAAAATTGTCTTTTTATAAAAGACTGGGCATGTTTTTTTCAAACCTTTAAGTTATTTGAACTAAGTTTTTTCTTTACTGATCCACCGAATTGATACATACTTATAAAACTCCGCATTTGGCGATGGTTTATCCCTTTTTCTCGCGAAAAATAGCCAATCCTTAACTTTTCTTCTAACATCTTCCAAGTGAGGAACATTTTTTATGCGACGAGAATACCGGATCCAAAACATCATTACCGACTCAGGGTACTTTAATCCCTTGGCAGCCTCGTCAATCTCCTTATAGGCCGTAGGATGAGCATCCAAAAGATGCTTAGAAAACGGATTCCGTTGCACCCCTCGTGGAACTACATAATTTTCACATGAATCAATAGATAAAAATTTACTTTATCAGAATCCGTTGTTCCCCAAGCGAAACAGGTGCACAATTGGGAGAACAATCCCTCCAAAGTTTTATATATTCGCGCTTCGAAATATTCGAACCGCCATTGTTTTAGTAGCAAATACGCATGCGCTTGTCAGCCAAACTCGCACTGCGCACGCGCATAAGCACACACATGCTTCAAAGTGGAAGCACGCTTAGTTATGCAAAACAATCATGGCTGAAAATATTTATAAAACTCGAATATCCTCATGTTTTATTCATTTTGTTGGCGTTACGGAGCAACTTTGCAAAGTTACACGCCAAGGGCTTAAGAAATGTCTTGAGTGTAGGTCTAAATGGGCCAAACTTAAATGTCAACAAGCTGAAATAGCTAAGAAATCGTACGAGAACATCGATGACGGATCTGTCAATTCATACATGGAGAACAGGAGAAGAACCCTGACAGCATTAACTTAGAATGGTACCATCGTATGAAATGCTGGAAGAGATTTTCTGATGAAGAGAATATCCGTAGACAACAGCGAAAAGAAGAAAAAGGAGAAGGAACTAGCTCTAAAACTGTAACTTCTACCGAAGAACTACATGTGGAAGTGGAACCAATAGAACCAAGACGAAAAATTACACGCCAATCAGTCGCAGGCGTTAATAAGACCTTGCCTAAAAGAAACGAGTCCAGAGATATGTATTGTTTGTGGAAGAGACGCCTCTTGGTCCTCACTAGACAAGGTATGGTCATTTTGATAGATATAATTATACTAGTGCAATAGTGCAATGTGTACTAGTAGCACAGCATTCTCGAGTTTGGTTTTAAAATATCTTGAATTGTGGTCAATTAAGTTTATTTAGGGTAAAATAGTTTTTAATGCTACAAACATCCAACTGTGTTATTAGCAGATATTTAGTTTAATAGTTTTGTCACACCAGGTAACTAAGAAGAGAAAAAGAACCCCACTCATGTTGGCAGAAATAATTGATGCTGGTCTTCTACGTACAGCTGCCGAGAGAAAGAATGATAAACGGATACTTGTGCAAATCCGGGGGAAAGACTGTGTAGCACTGGAAGTCCCCTATCACAAAGTTTGCTACTGCAATCATACAAAATTTCTCACCAGAGAGACAAAGAAGCAATTGGAGATTGAAAGATCTACATCAGTGTACGAGAAGTCTTATGATGTCTTCTGTAAGAAAGTAATCGAGACTGAGGTCATTGCAAATAAGCAAATAAGGTATATGAAAGATTTGCTGGAGAAATTTGTTATCATTGCTAAGGACACCGAGAATGTGGATGCATCTAAATATAGAGCTTTTAAACTCAAGCAACAACTGATGAAAAGTTATCCCCAACTTGTGTTCTAAGTACCGAAAATGAGAAATGTTAGTGAGATTGTATATGTGGAAAATTTGGATTCTTCCGAATTGGTTGAGGAACATATGTCAAACAAGTCAGAAAACAACGATGAAGACTTTGATGAAGAGAGCTATACCGGTACCATTGATGATGATGATCTGAATTCCAACACAGAAACTGAGGAAAATTCGAGAGTCAATGAGTTACAAATTCTATACAATGCTGCATTGATTCTTCGCCAAAAGGTCCAAGATATACCAAAACTGAATCTTCGTTGGCCACCATTGGCATCTGATTTGACAATGGATAATGTGCAAAAAGTGGTTCCATGTGAACTTTTTAATGTCTCGGCTTGGACTTGTGGATTCTCTTCAGAGCCAACTTTAAGTGAGTACGTGCCAATTGAGGGCAAGAACAATGCCAAACTAACATTAATTGTACAAGACCTTCTGAATTTAGCATCTGGGGGAAGGAATCCTACACCCAAGAGCATAGCACTTGCCATGGCACTTAGACAACTGACAGGTTCAGCCTCAGTGATTTTTCTATTGAGTGGCTTTGGACATTGCATGTCACACTCATTTGTATTGTGCCATGAAACTGCCCTTGCACAGATGAATATATCCAATGATTCTGCTATTCCTCCAGGCTTTGTTAGTGATGTTCCAACTACTCTTGCATGGGATAATGATGATTTCTCAGAAGAAACTAGATCTGGCAAAGGGACAACTCACATCACTGGGGGCATTATCATTCAAAGGGAACAAAGTGCAAGTACTGAGTTACAGAAACGGGATAGCATTCCGAGGCTATATTTAAGCGAAATATTTAACTTGTTTCTTGATTGTGTGAGTTGTATGTATATTTATATATTCTCCATCCTGTTTGATACAGGTGGGTTTTTTACCTCACAATTTTTTATTGAATTAAGTTGTTAATAAGTAGAATTATACGTTAAAACGGTATTTTGAAACAATAGCCAATGAATTGAAGTGATTTAGCATATGAGCAAGCAAAATGTACAATGTGTTTTAACAATATTTAATGTGTGTGTATTTATTCGTTAATATTACAAGGTTTGATCTTTATTCCGTGATTTTATTTTGTTATTTTTACACGGGAAATCGGGGAAAACCCACAGGGAAAATCCATTTTTCCTGTCTGCGCGTGCGCAGTGCGAGTTTGGCTGACATGCGCATGCGTATTTGCTACTAAAACAATGGCGGTTCGAATATTTCGAAGCGCGAATATAGCAAACTTTGGAGGGATTTTTTTCCCAATTGTGCACCTGTTTCACTTGGGGAGCGACGGATTCTGATAAAGTAAGTTTTTATCTATTGATTCATGTGAAAATTATGTAGTTCCACGAGGGGTGCAACGGAATTGCATCTTTTGGATGCTCATCCTACGGCCTATTAATTCTCTCTTCGATCTGTTTTTCGGTTAAATTTTCTTCATCAATTTCAAATCCATTTTTCAGTCTTTGAATATTTATCAGAACTTTATGAAGCCATGTGGAGTTTTTGTCGCGGATATCAGGGAAGATAGACTTAATTTTGCGTATTTTGTCACAAAGTGTATTAAGATTTGATAAATCACCGACATGTTTACGAAACTGGACTTTCCATTTTTCCTTGTGATCATAGTCGTCGCTTACACCCTCATAAAGAAATTCATGAGCTTTTGGGATAAGGGATATGAGATATCGTTCTCTTCTCGTTATTATTCTGTCCCCTCTTTCTCGTATCACATTTAACGTTTCGAGCAAAAAATCAATGAAATTATCACAAATTTTTTTGTTTCCATGTAACGTCCCAGCTTGGTGTTTTGTGGCTGCTTGCATGACGGTGATACGCACCATAGCATCAGACCTGTACCCATGGCTATCGTCCGGCTGCTTTCGTCGAACAAATTTGAAGCTGTTACTGCTTTCTTCGGCGAGCGACACAATGGTATCCATATCAACTATGTCGGGCCTCTTCTTGATAGCCTTTAAGTGGCGTAAAATAATGTCGCCGTGGATGTGTCGCAAAAGAGGATCATCTGGTTGGTCCTTTATAGCCTCTTCAATTCTAGGTTTCGCTTGTTCGAAGTCTTTCGCAACGATCATGTAATATTTTGCTAAATGTGCAAGAATGTGCGCACGAAAGGATGACGGCTTTTGAAAAATATCTTTCATGATCAGTTCAGTCAAAGTGTCACGAGCAATGTCAGTATCACGATCGTTATCTTTCATTGCACGTATCAACGAAGAGAATTTTTCACTCTCGTACTCGCTGGTAACAAAAAGGCGTCTAGTAAGACGGTCTATTGTTTTATTTGTAATATTGACACTTAACACCTGTTTCGCTAAATCAACGGCAACATCCTTAATGAACTGCCAATATGTTTGCTTGCTGGCTGACCCACAAGATTTGACTGATGCTAGCTGAGCGAGAATTTCCTCGGCAACTTCGTGAAATGATATTCGACGTGAGTCCGTGTTGTCTACAGGTGGACTAAGGAGTTCACGGACATAATCATCTTGAAATTCGTTTTCCAAATTGACTTTTTCTTTTGTTTCAAGAAAACCAGAAAGAGCACTCGCCGGGAGAGTGGAGTCCGTGTAAACATGGATGAGAGATAAGTATGATAGGACTGTTTTCTGTTTGTCATCGGCGTTATCAAGTCTGAATTTTACAAATTCATACAAACCAAAAAAGTCTTTACCAAAGACCGTTAATCCAAAATGGGCAAATGTCAGTACTCTCTTTTCTCTCGCAGCTTTGCCTTTAAGCGTTGCCAATTTTTCTGAAATTTTTTTGTCTTTTTTGATATCCGCGAGATTGTTTGTTAAATCAGTCATTTCTCCATTCGTTAGATCTCTTCTTAGCTCAATCACTTTTAATAGGCATTTTTGCAGAGTAGATAAATCTTCAATGTTTCTTATTCTAGTGTTGTTCGTGGATTTTTTAGCTTCAGCTGGTTCAATTATTAGCAGGATAACATTGACATTGCTGCACTCAACTAACTTTCTTGAGAAATCTAGGAAGTCCTGTGGATGTGAAATTTCTTCGTCAACAAACAACAGGAGTGGAAGCTGGGTTGCATTGTTAATTTCTCTAATGTAACTCAACAAGTCCTCGCCAATTTCTAGGAGTTGTGCACACGGATATTCCTTGTGATGTTTAAATAAAAACTGTAAGCACAGAGTACTTGATCCGGCTCCGCGGTCGACCTTAAGACACAAAATTGCAACATGCCCCCTCCTGTTATTTAAATCGGTACAGACAAGTTCAAAATCTGTTTCTAATTTTTTCATCTTTTCACGTTCAATCCCAAATTCGTTTTGCAAGCCAATATCTGTTATTTTCAAGCCGCAATAGAACTTTTCTCGTTCTTTTTCCAATTTGCGTTTCTCAAGCTCTTTTTTCTTTCTGATGTACATCACCTTCAAACAATTATTATTTCTCAGGCTTGTCGGTAATATATCTGGCCACGTTTGATACTTTCCTTTTACTTTTTTTCGGTGCGGAACTTGATAATCATCTTCTGGCTGATATGGACTTGGTAGGTTTGCCGAGAGATGCCTTGAAAGAACGTATGGTTGGGCAATGTAAACACGATCAATTGAAAATATTCGCCAATAACTGTCACCAATTTTCTGTAGTGGTAATACCAAATTTTCATTGATTTCTGATCGCGCAGCCTCCGTTGAACATACAAATGTTACGGCTGTGCGATGACCATTAAAACTGATTATATCCTCCAGAATTGTTCTCAGTGAATAGATAAGCGGCTCCTGTCCTTCGTCCCACAAAACAATGATCCTGAGATAGTTTGGTTGGACACAGCGTGCTATTTCTGGCTTTAGTAGTGATGCGAGCGAACTTCTGTGAGTAGTGATCCAATTGGCGTGACCTGTAAATACATTCATTGGGGTTTGAGCAATTCTAAATTATGTACTCTGGTCTACATTACGTGCATTTATCCGAATTTTTAAATATTTGTATCAACTATTGTTTTGAATAATGTTGTTTGTAAATTTATTTGAATAAGTATAGGTAATCAAGCGATGGCGAGTACAATTCGGGAGTATTAGTTGAAAATGTTCGAAAATATTTTCTCTCGCCGTGGCGAGTCTGTCCATTGGTAACATGGTAAACCGACTGTCCATTCGATACCAATGGTACGGATCGCCTTTTTCAGGGCCTCTTTTATCCACCTCATGCCTTATTTTATATACGAGTTAACAAAATGTGTTAAGGGATGGACAAACAGTGTTCACAGGCTGAACTAACAATGCATTTCTCAACAACTGTACGAATTGAGGCTTTCTGATTAGTTCAAAGCAGGCAAGCTGTTTTCGAACTCACCCGGTAAGTTCGGGATTTTCAAGATGGCCGCCGAAAATTGTTGGACAAAATCCATAAAACATTTCATAAAATGTGTGCATTTTCTCTTTCAAAAATAAGGGAGCATTTTGGAGGGTTTTTCAGCTTTAATATCGGCCTTTCAGCCTATTTGTTTATGTTCTATGTTGTGATATATAAATTCAAAATATGTTAGTTTTCAAGACACTTTTTTCAGAAGTGGCATGAGATAAAAACTGAAGTCGCTGCATGCCCTCGGTAAGTTCGAGAAACTTTCAGCCAAGTATGTTTATTATAGAACCAACCTTCTTGGGAGAGAGTTTTCTCTACTTCATCATATCCTCGTACAGCGAGCCAGCAAATAGCGTGTTCAGGATCCAAATCAAGTTTGGTGTCTCGAGGAGTTTTAATAAAGCTTCTTCGTTGAATGTGAAGGACGTCATAAAGTTCCTTAAATCGACTATACAAATGACCTTCTTTTTTCAGATGCTGGTCGAAATCGACTACGAGGGTCCACTGAGGTAAAACCAGGCCATGGAGATCTCTTTCACTTGTCGGTAAGAGAAATGGGGAAGTGATAAGAATATAGGAATTACCCGCTTGTTTAAAGTCCTCCACATCCTCAAGAAATTTATCCACTTCAAACGTTGTTTTAGAATCATTACCAAATTTAAATCGATTCATTAGGCTTTCTATGCTTAACTCGACTAAGTTTCCTTGCTTATCGAAAACATGCGTTTCGACTGACCTTGTCAAATGTATAGGATACTGGGATGGAAATATCTTAAGTTCAATAATGCAAAGCTGGTTTAAGTAATGGTTCAATTCATCCTCTGTTATAGAATTCCTAGTAATTTTTTCATTTTCCTTAAGAAATCCATTCAAATTATTCTCGAATATTGAGTCGAAGGTAGATTTTCGTCGATTTTCCACCACAATACAGAAGTTTTGATCTTCACAATTTGGCTTTGGTTTCAAAGGAATAACTCTAGACAGACAATCTTGAAATTTATCTTTAACGAATTTTGGCCATTTTTCAAACACTTTGTCAGGCGGGCCTTGAAGAAGAAGAAACGAATCGGTGCCATCTTTATTAGGCTGTTCGTTCTTTACAACTGATACAAATTGTGGTGGAACAATAACTTTGTGGAATATTAAACGAAATTGACTTTTAAGAACTGGTGGATAAAATTCACTGAGTACAGTAACTGCTTTTTGGACAAGTTCTTTCTTTTTTTGAAGAGATATGACCATACCGACAACATGCCCGACTTTAGATTCCTTTTCCTCCTGTACGCCAAACAAAATCGTCCCACCAGAAGCGTTAAGAAAACCACATGCGTATTTTCTCAAATGCTTATCAACGATGGTCTTAACAGGATCACATCCAGGAATCATCTTAAATTCGCTGTTTTGACTTTCGTACCTTAAAGAAAGGGTTAGAATTGTTATTCAGCGAATTGCCATGAATAGCCCTAACGCAGAAACGTGAATAACCATGGCCAGAAATCATGACATCGAGAAAAACAATTCTAATAGTAAAATTCAAATTTTTCAATATTTTTTAAAAATAGCCTGCACTAAACTCCTGCTCTTCCAGGGGTGGATCCAGCATTAGTGCACTAATTTGCATGACACAAGAAAACTGCTCAAAATAGCCATTTTGTTTTGTAATTCAAATTAGTGCACTAGTGCTGGATCCACCTCTGTGCTCTTCGGTCGCTCTAAACAACGATTTTTATTGCATTTACGGAAATTCCCTGAATATGAGCAATTTTATAAGTTCGTCGATAGAACACAGCCAAAACTTGGAGGCAAACCTTGTAATGATATATTTTTAGATATGCATGGCGGATTGCAGAAATACCAAAGTAAAAGATTTGGTCACCTAACGTTCATAAACAGCTGCTCTATCGATCTAGAAGTTGAAAAACAGTGCTCGAAGTCTGTGGCTCCTACGATTTTACGTTTTATACTTTCACTCAATGTATTCTTAGGTAAAACTCGATGGCTGTGGATGAAATGCAAATAATAGTGCACAACCGACAGCCATTTTGTCACTAATTTCTGCGAAGGTTAAACTCGAGTTTTGTTTTTATGTTCTTAATAAATTATGTTTTAAAATCGATAGCGCAAGTATTACAAACTAATTAAATTTCAAAAACAGCATGTCTATTGATAAAAAAATCATATGGGAGCAGCATGTGTACGTATGATAATTAATCTAAGTGTTTATAATTATACAGTTGTCAAATTTACCTTATTTTTTGTAAAACCTGGTAATTATTACTTAAACCTGTTTTCCCTATAGATTCTTTGAACTTTATTTCAATATCCAAATCTTCTTCTGAAACTTCTTTTGGTTTTGGACGACTGCCAAGTGAATACAATGAACTAAAGAATTCTTTGTAATTCCTTATCAGTTTTTTTTCCGCTCCTTTTCGTATATAAGCGTGTACATTCTTTTCTGCTCTGAAATAAAGAGGTTCCGTTTCCCCTTGAGGAACATGAATCCAACTGATATAATGTTCGTCCATCTCACTTTTCCCAGAAGTCGAAAGAGGCAAAACACAAACAAAACATTTATTTTCATTAGCATAATTACACGCTTCTTCCAAAGTAAAACAGATATTTGTTCCTTCATTTGATTCTGGTAGTATACTCGTTATAGCGATTGACAATTCCTCGCGCATTTTTGCGATTTTTCCATCATCCGACTTTATTCCAGTGACCACACCATCTACGTCGACACCAACAAAAATGTCACCATCGCGGCAATTTTTCAACGCTACAACGTAATTCAAAATTTCATTTTTCGAAGCTGTAGATTCAAGGAAAATTCTTTGTGCTGTTTTAGCAATGCGATCACCTTTTTTCAAATTCAAAAATTGCGAAGAAGAATCACCGTTCTCTGAGATCCACCAAGGTTGTGAAAGTTGTCTAGTGTATTTTGGCCTTATCCTTTCAACGTAAACAAATCCATGATGGTTGTCTGAATCAACCACAAGTTGAAATCGTATCATTTCACAATGTGGATCTTTGGTATCATTGCTTTCGCTTTCCAAGCGTTCGACTCGTCCCATCACTGCTACTTGAACTTCTTTACGTACATCGCCCAATAGTTTTTCGATGTTGTTTATTTTCAAATTCATACTTTTTTCGTTGCTACGAATAACGATCTTCATCTTATAAGAAATGCTGGAAGCTCCTTGAGGATCGTCTCTTATTATCAGTGTTGTATTATTACCAAATGATTCCTTTCTTTCACAAATACCTTTCACTGACACAACGCTTCCAAATTCAGGAGTTGGAGATTTGCCATCGTTTGATATATCTTCCAGAATCAGTAGACCTCTAATTGAATCCAGGTTCGGAAGTTTACCAAATGTACCAGAGATATCATTTCTGTTAAATTATGTTCAGGAAATGTTGGTTAATATCATAATCGTGTAAACTAATTTTTACCTTACCCAACACCAAAATAACGTGCATAAAATAAGCTAAACGCCCCCCTAATTATTTTTGTTTCCAAAGCTGAAATTCTATCGCTCTTCGAGTATTCGATTTTTAGAACAGGTGAAAAAATTGCAATCCGGAGGATAGCGCTATCCAGCCTTCGTACAACCGGCCCCAAATAACTTAGTTCTTTCGAAAAAGAAAACGCCTCTCTTGTGAAGAAGCTTCTCATGGCACAAAGGCGAATTCGATGAACAGCTTTTGGAGAAAAAGGTTTTCGATGGTGCACAGCCACAAGAACTGCTTGGCATTAAGGTGTACCTTTGGCACTGCGTTTTGAACAGGCAATGAACACAATTCAGACTTCGAAAACAAAAAAACGCGCTCAGCTTTCCGTGGTCTTAAGTCAGGGACCAAAACTAATTGAGAACAATAGAAAATGCATGAGTATATAAGCGTAGTGTGTTTCTAGTATTAACCTGGATGCTTGAAGCAATTCATGTTCGGATTCTTTATCGACGTCTTCCTCAATATCTTCAACCTTCATACTCCCCAATGTTAACGGAGAAGATTTGTTGGCATTATCTTCATGGGTTACTACAAAACAAGACAAGACAAGGCTTTTTATTTACCCCATGATTGCAAAATAGATAATAAAAAATGGCAACAGATCAAAAGAAAAGGATACAGTGGCTTCTTGAAATAACCTAATAGCTAAAAATGCCAAGAAGCCACATAGAATGGGCCTTACTATAGACTACAATATACATATTGATAAATAACAAATTTACAAATAAAAATAACACAGATAATTAAGATTACATTGGATAAAAAAGGAGAGGAAGCTCTTTACAATCCAGGTATATCATACATTCACCATTTCATCCTAATTTTAAAGGCTATGACTGTTATAAGTATTACGCATCAGTGCATTTCAATAATGATATTATAAATGAATAAATTAATATTAATAGAATATTAAATTACGTTGTGCAGTGGATTTACAGCTACATGTGTACTTATTAAACATCTGGCTGTGAATGGGAGTTGAGGAATCCACACTAAATGAAGCAATTGACTTCACGTGAATAACTGATTTATGAACATTTAGCCTTTCTCACGATGACAAAAATCTGCCGTGATTACGTTAATGTCTTATTAATTAATAATCTTACAAATAAATTTGAAAAGAAGTGAATTAAAATTTTAACATTTTGCTAACCTGTAATATTGTCATCTTTTTTCTTTTGTTGATTCAGCTTCTTCTTCGTTCTCTTTTTTCCTGTTTAAATTAACGTATATTTTCACATTAGTCCATGGCACAAGCCAAGGTTCGTGGTTCGTGACAACTATAGTTGGTTTCCGAATGGTAAGTTGTAATGATACGAGCCTATAAAGTTCTTGATTTATAATTCAGCGCGCGCTCTGCATGAATTTAAATCGCCTATCACGTGGAATATTTGCCTAGAATTGTTAGAACTTTAAAAAGCTACATACATCACTAAATTAAACAATATTGCCTTAGGTAGCTTTTTTATCAAAAGAGGTTGAAAGTACATATGAGTATGCACATACGTCTTTCATAGAGTACAGGGCAGGGTGTTGGCGGTCCTTGGGAAAGGTAAGAACACTCTGCAAGGTGAGATGCGTAGGCGGAATTTCTAGCACAACAGAGCTGCTTTACACATTTTCGAAATTAAAACGGTTAAAATAAACTAGTGATATATGAACGAAAAAAAATTGAGACTTTATTTACCTTTACCTCCATGTAAACGGACATGTAAATCTACAGTAGTTCCATGGTATATCTTTTGTTCGAACAAAGTTTTGTCTTTGTCAAGCTAAGCAATAGAAATCCGCGATGTCAATAAAAAGATTAACTGCTACTGCATAGAAAATACAATGTTCTATTGTATTCTAAAATCAGCCGCTGCCTCTAAAATTTCTCTGCGCTGATCACGAATTAAAATACAATCTTTAAATTGTTGAAATGGTATGCATCTTTTATTTGCCTTCTTTATTTTTTCTAGTCTTGTAAAAGACAGAGGGGGAGTTGTACCTCACTATACCCTGCGACTTACTGACGCGTGAGTATTTACGAAAGTTGTGACAACAATACTGAATTCACGCAAAAATTAAGATGATTGTAATATGGTATAAACCATAAACCTCATAAAGTATTACAATGTGTTCACGCTTTTATTACCTCTTTTGATCCAAAAGTAATGTTATAGTCTTCTGCTTTTTCACCAAGTTCTTGTGTTAAAACCCGCTGTAAATTATCTGCACAAGTGAACAGGTCGATATTGATGGTAATCACTTGAAGGTTGTTTATTCTGACAAAAATCTGACTTTTTACACTGGCTCTCCAACTATTTCTAACAAAATAAAGACAATACATCATACATTAAAGGGTGTATTAATTTTGCGGTGTTGGTAATGTTATCGTTTGTTCTATACTAGCCGATTAAAATCGTGACCGATTAAAATCATACGACAAAAATCGCATCGTGGGCTTTAGCTATAATATGTTAAATTTCTGTTTTGGCTGGAAACGTGCAACATCGTCATGAAACGCATCTTGCAACACTTCGCAGACAAACCTTTCAATTTATTAACTTAACTATTTTTTGTGCGCCATTTTCATGTTTAGTCAAAACTTTATTTTCAAAATAATAACTAAAAATATACCCAAAGCCTAATAAATTCCGCCACTAAATCAATATTTCCATTGCGTATAAATATAACGTGTCGTGTACCTGTTGCGAATATCAGGCGCTGATTTGGGAACATCGTTGATATTTGGACCATCTCTGAGAATAGCTGTCTATAATTTTATGGAGAAAAGTACGACCATTAAATTATTCATCAATAACTAGAATTCGTGACAACACTCATTCACCTATGACGCTACGTAGGCAAGGACGTGGTGACTGGGGGTGCATGTGTGAGGGGATAAGACACCCCGGCCTAATATAGCACCCGCAAGCTCATCGTATGTTCACTCTATCAATCAATCCACAATTTTCACGAATCGTACGTTTAATACCGAGTTTGAACTAATTTTAAATAACATGCTTTAAAATTTCATAAACACTATTCGAGTGACACTCCATGGAGTACTGGGGTGATCTTGGCAGTTGGCACCAAGCTGACACCAAAAGTCTGGAGACTGCATGAATTGAGAAGAGAGTAGAGAAATGAAATTTAAACTTAACTATTAATGTTCACTAAAAATTGTATCTGCCGCTGCCAAAATTTTCTATCATCTCACCTCATCTCATCTCACAAATTTTATTTGCTATCATCTCACCTCATGGCTCTCCTCAGTAATATTCATAGGGTTCGGACAGTATTTTTTGAAGGAGGAAGTACGTTTTGAAGATTCTTTTCTCATCTGAGGTTTTGAACTGGCACGGTTAAGAATCTTCTTCATAGATCCTAAAGATATTCAATTTGAATTTTGCTATGTATAAAAAATATGAATAAGTGCAAATGAATTAGCCATGTAGTATTGACATATACTCGGGAAAAAGAGCCGCGGGTAACTGTTCAAGCAACATGAAAACGACGCTATAAATTTAAAGGAAAACGAATAGTCTCGTTTTCGAACCAGGATCGTTTTCATTTTTATAGGCTTATAATTATTATATCAACACTCGAGGAAATTGAGAGAATAAACTACTAAACTTTCTAAACTACTAAAAACCTGGCAAGGCTAAAAAAATTAATATTGATATTCTTCGCCTCCAAAAATTACATGCTTTTTAACCAATCAAGATATATTTTATAGATTTCAAATTCTTACCATCTATCGTTAGGGGTAAAGGTTGATCCACACTGGATTCCAGATAAATCAGCTTCTCCCGAATTGTCAACTTTTTATTTTCTAGCTCCTTAAAAAAGCTGTTTATAAATTATGGTGCTTTGAAATACGAAAACAACCATGAAAGCACAATTATTTACTCACTTTTATCAAAAAGGAATTACAATTATTTTCATTCGCCTGTTCAACGCTCAATAAAAGTTCCCGGAGTTCCCAGTAGCTCTCAATGAGTCTCGACATTTCGCAGATCTAAAATGAATAAACATCATCTTAATGTTTCCTTTACAAAAACTAGAAACAACTGGCAGTATATTTTTAGACCATTATTTGTTCATATATAATTATATATACCTTTAAATTTCTTTCGTTTTCTGCGGCTTCAAGAAATTCTCGATACTTTTTGCTCGTTTTAATCGGGTGGAGTCGACCAACCTTGGAAATTTTGCCAGCGTTTCCAACGAGTTGGGGGTATCCATTGTTGCATTTTCCTCGTTGATGTTGTTGTTGCTTTACCATTTTCACTCTGATGATACGTTGTTTATTGTGCAACTAAAATTTCTCATCTACAAACAGAGAAAAAAGATAAGCATGCATTCCACATGATAATGCTCGTTGAGCACACAACATGCTGCGATTTACAGCTGGTAATTCATAGAGACTTCGAATTATCATGTTCCGACGAAATTTCTTGGCTTTTTCACTTCAGCATCCACGGCTAATTCATATTTTTATTGCAGACGTGCTTTTGCCGTGTTTGTTTTATATTCAGGGCTGCAACGTCGTCCCGTGCACGGCAGGAGAGTAATTGCCATAATTTATATAACATAATCGAAGGCTACATTTCTGCACACGTAGTTCACCCCATTTTTAGACAAATTTCATGAAAAATATACTTTGTCCTTGAAAATGGGGGATTTCTAATGGCATATGCATTCAGATAAGATCTCAGTCGACGAAAGTTAAAGTATTGCTCGCGTATATAGAGGCCATATATTCGTCATTAACTACGTCTAACGTCTGTATTCATCAACAAGCTCACTCACACTCTCTGAGTGTGACATAGACATTTTGTTATTTTTAGTCAATTAGAAAGTTATAATGGAAAGCTATAAGAAGAATAAGATCTCCAAATCAATGAGTTTGAGTGTGAGTGAGCTTTTAAAATAGAGGGGTAAGTCGTAGTTCACCGCAAGTTGTAGAATATTAATAGCGAAATGATTTAGCTGTCTATTACTCCAGCAGTATAGTCATACGGGATCGATATCTGAACATGACTCAGGCATGCCATGTCACAAATGTCAAAATGCACTTATGTTTCTTCGTTAGGGCTTTGCTCTGCATGGCTTCTCGCGTGTGTTCACACTTAAAATGTGTTTTTGGTTCTGCACGAATATATTAACAATTCTAAAGCACCCGACCAAGTATCAGATATTCCCTTTCCATTGTGTTACAGTGATTGCCATTATACCTGCTTAGAGCCGATTATTTAAAAGTTTCGTAACTTTCGTAACTTTCGTTCTCTAAATCAACTCATAGATCGCCAATTTTTTGTTATCTTTTTCGCGCTAGCTGTATTCCAAGTATGCATGCAGTAAACTGTTTAAACCCCGGGTCTTAATTGTTTGCTTTAAGCAATATTACACTATCGACATTGCATGTGATCGACTCCATAGTGGTTTTCGACAAGTCATGTTATCAAGTCATTTTTATTGAAGCTATAGTAGCTACACTTTGCCTTTGGCTTCTGAAGCTTAAGCCTTAGTAGATATTAATAGTTAATCTTTAAAGATATATTACATGTTTTCACATAATCACATTAATAGAGCTATAGATCTATCGAATGTGAAGTTGGCCAGACTTCAAACTTGAATTGGCAATTGTTATAAAGTGTGGAGTTTACATATTAACGTTGTTGTTGTGGAATTTACATATTAACGGTACGATAACAAAACCTCCGAATATTGCCCTTATTCTCCTTAGTTTTCAAAGTCACCTACATCTTACTGAACTTGCTTAGAAGCAATCAAACGTATCCATACAGATACATGCACCAGAACACTCGGATATTAAGGGGAAGTTACCCAGTTTATTCAAGTTAACTGAGACATCGCTACCGAAGGAAGCGACGCCGGGTTTGTTGCTTGAGTGAGTGCCAATAATTACTTCCTTACCTAAGAACTCCGGATGTGACCAGTAGAGGCGCATACTTTCGAAGTAAATCAATAAAATGTGATGAACAGCTGAGTACATTCAAGGAGACGTCATCTCTTAGCGTCGCTTCTACATCGATCTAACTTTTTTGACTTGTTTTGCTCTAAATATCGTCGCTTGACGTCATGCTGCGATGCAATGTCAACACTTTCTACGTACATGAATAACTTTTCCCCGAATTTGAATATTAGCCGGAAATCACTACAGAGTATCGAATTACTGCGAATTATTAAGCGTGCAAGCTGAAAAATTAGCTTAACCACGGCGAGAATCGAACCCGAAACTTTCCAAGAAGGGTCTAGATGAAGCACTCTGCAATTTCAGCTGAAATTCTAAGATCGGTACATGCGAGTGTAAGGGGATCTAGATCAGCTTTTTATAGAAAAGAATTTGAAGTAGTAGACGATTTTGGACTAAATGTTAAGATTGCAGAGGTTTTTTAAAGTAGATTTTAACTTTACGTGCGAAGTACTCCTTTTCTATAAAAATTAGGAAGAACAACAATCATTATGACTTTCGAAAAGAGTTTAAACAGTCCATCTGAATATGCATGGTGATTAGAATAGTTAATTTTGGTCTAGTTTTACTTAGAATTCTTTTAAATATGTATATAGTTAATTTTATCATAAATTACATTAAAGTTATAGTTCAGCTAAAATTCAACTTATTATTGTGTCTGTTTCTGACAGTGAAAGCGAGAACTAACTTCTATCGCAACCCCGTTCTCCAGTAAATCTTCAAAACACTCTCTAGGTATATGTTTCCCCGCTATCTATACTATTACATGCGCGAGCTATAGCCCTTGCAAGCGTGCAGCAGCAAAAACTCGCGAACTCCCGAGATGCAGCTAGAACATGGATAACAAAGACTGTAAGGGATGGCAAAGACCCTAAAGGAAGGCAAAGACCATGCATAAGGGATGGCAAAGACCGTAAGGGATGGCAAAGACCGTAAGAGATGGCAAAGACCGTAAGGGGGAAAGGATATAACACGAAAACACGCAGTGCTTAATTTCTTCCAATTAATAATAGCCCATGCATTGAGCAGGGTTTCAATCGTCCAAATAATGATTGACTTCCACTATAGCTCATGCGCAGTCATAAGAAAAAGAAATGTAATGAGGTGTTTTAAATTACCAGGTACATTTATTTTATTTAATATTTAGAAAATACAATTAATATATCTTATTATCAAGTAAGAAGTATTTTTTTAATATATTGAATCAAAAACGGCGTATAACCATGTCAGTCACAACAGAAAAGATATCCCCTCTGAACCAGGCTTTGTGTACCACTTCCCCAGGTCGGCTTACGTCCAAGCTGAGAGTGAAGAATGCATGGTTTGTGCGGCGAGTTACCTAAAACACAGCAGAAGTCTTATGAATGGAATAAACAGCTCGTGGGAATTGTTCGTTTAACAATGTCGATCTCGGAGATGCATAGGCTATAGCGCTTGACAAAAGGATAAGGAGAGAAAAAGTTGTTCTTTACGGTAATAACAATATCAATTGTTCACCAGAAAAATAATCGCAAAACTTTCCCAACAACGAGTGCATGTATACTTGCAAGTTTTGCAAAAGAATACAATTGCAATATATATTTACCCAATTGTAACCATTCGTTATTACTATCTTTGACAGGCACCCAGTGATCTCTTTGAATAGGTCCACCAATGGGAGTTTTACCGTCTTTACAGATATCTTGAGAGTTGCAGAGTTGTTTTCCATTGGACGTGCATATTGAAACTGCTTGTTGATATGAAGTTGTAGGTGGAATATTCTTCATTGAAATCCCTGCACCTAAAATTAAATTATAATTATCAAAAACGACACATGATGCATGAATGTAACCCGTGTCACATCAGAGACATTAAGATCTCATTAGTGAATAAAGTTTTAGACGGCACATGCGATTTCATAGCTTCATAAATTCTCGCGCTTTATGTGGAAATTGTTAGCATTTCATGATCAAGCCTTGGCAAGTGTAACTTCAAATTTGCGTTCGGTTAAATGTTAGAACTCTTCCCATCGGCTAAAACATGTCTTTAACATTTGTTATCGTACTAAACCACTAAACCATTAAAGTGTTGCTATTAATATAGATGTACAGTATTAATTATACAGATATGTTATGTGTTGTCTGTATACAAGGGCCCACAGTAATGGGTTTTAAGCTGTTGTGGTGTCCCCACCTTTTGTTGCTGTCACCATGTTGTTGTTGTTGTTGTTGTTGATGCTGTCACCTTTCTATCCAACCTTAAAACGTGGAGGCTTGTCATACTCTGCATTCCACAAGTTTGACAAGGTTTACGCCAAGTTCTGAGCAATTTTTCGTATTTCTCAACTCATAAAATTCACGTTATTAATATCAATTGTAATTAAACCGTCCGAGGAAAGCGGTCAAGAGAGCATATTTTTTGGTTTTCCACTGAGACATCGACAAATGTCTGACGTTTACACGTTTTGGGGGAGAACAGAAATGGTTGTGTGTATGTGTTGTTGATTGTGTAATTATTGGCGAAGCTAAATAAATAAATAAATAAACTGATGCATGCACAGGATTGATAATATACGACAAGGTTTCTTTTCTATCATCAGTTCGAAGCAGTTTATTTTGCGTTCTCCATACCTGCTCCTAAATCGTAAGCTCTCTTTTATTCGAAAGTGGAAGAGAAAGGTGAACAGTTGAATGATGGAAATTTTGCTATTATCGAGCCTCAAATCAATAATTTCATTCAAAGGCCAATTTTACCTTTGGGTTCTACTCGGCAACAGGGAAGAATTCCAGTAGCGCCAGGGTAACCATTTTTCAATCCCCATGCGGGTTTCACTCCGACTGAGCTGTGAAGTTTGCAAGGATGATGTAGAGATTTACCTGAAAAAATTGTAATGCTTTAGTTTATCATTCGTTATTACAGGCATATCTGAATATTTTCTTACCAACTTGAAGCCATTCATTGAAGCTGTCGCTCACAGGCACCCAGTGATCTCCAGGAATTGGTCCGCCATGCGGTGTTTTACCATCACTACACAAATCCTTTGAATTGCAGAGATCTTTGCCTTGGTTATGACATTTTGTTTGCGCTTGTTGGTACGAAAGTCTATTTGAGACTTTTTCCAAAAAGATTTTAGGATCTTAAAAAAAGATAATTACATTTAATATAGCATGCATATTTGTATTCATTGCGAGAATTTATCATTTTATATTTTAACTGCCAAGATAAGACAAAACAGACGATCGTCAAATTATCGTTCTGTCGAACCCCCCAGCTCAGCCTTCCTGGCAACAAGGTCATCTCCACGTCTCATCTCATGTTATGAACATTTCTTATATAAAGTCCCACCTTCCACTTTTATTTTGCAGCAGAACAAAATTCCTTTGACGTTGATAGCACTATTCGATAGACCCCAAAAAGGTTTATGACCCAGAGAGCTGTGGAGAAGACATGAACGATGACGGTTTCCTAAAAAAATAATTTATTTAGAAATAATAAGAAAAGCAATAAGGAAGCAATAATAAATAATATATGAAGAAAAGCCTAAATAAATTGTAAAACATTGTGGCATAACGTTCATTGAACTTTTAACTATAAAACTATAAAAATTGACAGTGTATTTGGGTATCAAGATACCATCTTCAGGTCTAAAAAAATAACTAGCGTACAAACCGCCAAAACATTTCAACATTCTATAAAGTTGATTACCATGCATGATAACCTACTAAAAACCGAATTTTATGTTAAAATAACTACGACTTATTGTTCGATGTCCAAGTTAATACATCCGGCCAACTGTTTATAAGGAATATATGAAGAAACTTGATCACTTTTTCACCGCAAATTGTTGTATTGATGTATTTAACTAATTTATATAAGACGTCATATAAGACTAATTCATATAAGATAAGTTCTATAAGACGTTTCGATCAGAAACCTTCGGTCTTCGTCAGTTGACAATTAAAAACTAAGAGGCTAATAACAGGCCTCTATTTATGCAGTTTGTTAGCTAATTAAGATGCATTAGAGACCTATAAATATCCGGAATGTCAACATGGTCATTGCCAGAATTTTTGTCCACTTGGGAACGCCAAGCCTCGAGGAACAATCGTTTATGATAATTATTTTCCCTACTAACTATTTCGGCATTCATAAAATCCATTATCCATACTATGGTCATACTCCTCTATACGTGTTGAGCTATCTTAGAATTCTTATCTTTATGTTCAACAGCTCTGTTATGTTCCTTTACACTTATTGTTTTTAATGCTTGGTTAGTTTGGCCATAATAAACAAAATAACGAATGGAACACTTAATTTTGTAAACAATGTCTCAATTGCACTGTCAGTATTTAATTTATCTTTCGGCTTGGGAAATTCTTGTTGTAAGGTGCGAGTCGGTTGGAATGAAACACGAACTTTCTCCCGTTGTAATGTTCTGGAAATTTTCTCGGTAACACCCTTTATATATGGTAACATAACATAACTAGATGACTAGATGGCGAGTTTCGTGCTGCATTCTCACGCTTAACTTCTCGTGTCGATATCGCCTATTGTCACAGCTTTTGAAGACTTCTAAGGGATAGCCGTTGTCTATTAAGACCTTTATAACACGTTTTTCCTCTTTACGTTTTCCTCGGTTGGTTGAGGGGATTTTCTCCGCCCTATCGAGTAAGGTATTCACTACAGATCGTTTATGTTGTGAAGGGTGATTAGACGTTTAATCCAGGTATTTGTCGGTATGCGTCTTTTTTCGGTAAAGATCTACCCTAATTTGACCATTTTGTGTAATTGTCACAGTATCAAAAAAGCGCACAATCATCAACAAGGCATTACAGATCGAATTTGAATTTTTTGACACTTCTGTGAACAGGTAACTATCTCTATATTTACTCTTATTACAAATAATTCACAATGTCTTTTGGCTTTCCATGCAATATTCTAATTTTGGGTCATTCTTTTGTCCGTCGCTTACGTGATGATTTAAAGGTTAATTTCGATTCCCGCGCATCCTAAAATTTCCATATTCCCGAATCGGGTTATGTCACCATGCTGGGTACAGATGGCCGTACAGTTGAAAAAGTGTTTCAATTCGATCTCTCCTATGTCCGATCTGTCAAACCTGACATTATAATTCTCGAGTTGAGCACAAATGATCTGAGGTAGTACGCCCCTGAGGTAGTAGGATCCAGGGTTGAAGAGCTCGTTTGCCTACTTCGCGACGAATTTCACGTTCGCGTCATTGCATGGGGTGTGCCAGGTGATTGACCGCAACATCGCCAAAACGCGGGAATCTTATAGTGTTTTTAACACCAATGCCGCTCTTTTGCACCAATATTTGTCCGTGGTCCTTGCAATTGCAGAGGAGCAGGGCATTTTTCTGTGGGAACATCGGGGATTTTTCAATCCTGCCCGTGTTCTGTTATCCACGGACGGCGTTCATTGTAACAACTAACACACAGGAGCAATATTGTTTGTATAGGAGCTATCGCTCCCTAAGCTCTGGCACTGTTGTAGTTCATTTATCGTGTGTATATTATGCATATATTATATTATATATGTGTGTATATGTTTTTCTCTATATCTCTTACTACGCATACTCCGCATTTTTTATTTGCCGTATATCATACGCTTGACTTACCCAGTATGGGCTAGATCAACATGACTGTTTGCAGATGCCCACGTTGAGATTTCAACATTAGGTTTTTCGCTGCACAGGACGAGTTCATGATTTTACTTGTTTTATATGCGTTGTGTGGTTTGTGATATTTGTCGTGCATGCATGCAGATGTAGTTTTATGGAAAAAATGCAAGTCAATACATTGTGGGATGGTGCGGCATGTTGTTTTTAGCTTGCAGCATCACTGGATGATCAAATGTGGCTACCCTTGTTGTATGCCATGATTATTTCGACTTTTTTAATATTTGTCAATTGTATTGTTCGTGGCGTGTCTCTGGCAGACAGTAATTCACTTATCACCACAGACATTCGTTTCGCTCTTGCTCTGCTTTTTGTTTGTTCCTTACTTCTTGCTATACGGAATTATGCCTGCTACGACTACCAGAGCGAGTACACGAGTGCAGAGGCGAGCGCAACCAATCCGACCTGACCGACCGCGACGATGGGTCTAATTCGCCAGCGTCAGTTCCTAGTACCCTCTTTGTTCCTAGGATCTATATTCTGAAATGTGTGCGAGATAATAACGAGGACAAGTCGTGAACTGCAATAAGGTAAATTTTATTTCATACGTCTATTTTATTTCGCTGATTTAGGATTTAGGTATTAGGTTGTTTGTTAACAATAATGATTAATGAATATTTAATATAAGCGAGCAAGATCGACGCGTGCCTTGCTGCATGCTGTCTGCAACGAATTTATACTTACACGTTCAATAAATTTGCACTTATTTGCAGCTGAAATTCTAATTTCTAAACTCAATTCGTAACGTTGAGAAAGCAAAAAAGTGAATAGTTAAATTAAACCGGCTGGATTTGGATTTTACTATATTTTCAACTTGAATTTACTCAATTTTTGACAATAGGTGTAAAGTAATATGACACTATGACTGTGGTCACTGAGACTCTATGCAAATGTATTTCCTAGGCATGCTGACGAGCCCGGATATGGGGCGAAACAGACTTGAAATTAATGAACATTAATAATATTTACGTGTATGATTATATTCCATTATGACTATAATCCATTTTTATGAATTATAATAGAAGACATAATTATATGAAGATTATATTTCTTCAAGTACTTTCAAGAGCGAGTTGCAAACGGCTGTTGAAGCGAAAGTCAATATACTTTTGACTGTCTTATCGATTGCCCACAAAGGTTTTAATCTTCTCAAATTGCCGCAAATTGCTTTTTAGAGTTAGGAAAAAAATCTCCGAAAAGTGAATCCTGAACTCCTCAGAGAGACCCCCTAGAGCTAGCTTGCAATCCAAAAATTTTGACTACGAAAAATCCTGGATCTGCCCCTGCCGGGCTAGAGTTGACCTTGGCTGTACACTTCTTAGTTCGTACTTATTTCATTATATCCCACATTAGTTGCTACTACGATAACTACGATGAGACTCATGGGTAATCGTGCGCAATGCTGATACAGGGGTAAAGCTAGTGCTCCTCTACCTCATTTCACTATTTTCATATGGGCGACTCCGGTTGCAGATGCTCAGTGCAAGGGCACGACTGGTTGGCAATCTCTACCTTTTCCTTACCGCCATTCTTTTATGTGGATTTCTTATATGCATGTTTTATATATTACTTGTTTTGTTCATTTTATAAGTCTGTCTGTAGATACCTTGTCATGACGGGGTGGGGTTTGTCTGCTTTACCCAAGGAGCCTGCACTTGAGACTTAAAGTAGATTAAATACTTTAGTTTGATGCGCGAGTAATTTCCCTGGAATTCTGATGACATATAGGTTACGCGTGGGAGAGCGGAGATGAGGGTCAGTATAGATAAAAAGCAGAATGTGCTGCCAATTTATTCTGCTCCTCGTTTCGACAAGGTTATTACAGATCGAATTTGAAACCCGCCCTCCTCCCCGTTTTATCTCTTAATGTAAAGGTATATTGGTTTGGGCGTTTAAATTAGCCCCACCTTTTCTGTACGAATTTCTTATCAATTTCATTTATTGTTTGTTTATTAATAATTATTAATTAATTTGTTGTTAAGTAACTGAGTGGTCTGTGTCTGAGTTGTTTTTGTACGAGATCTAGAACACAGAAAACAGAGCTCGTCATGACAAGGTATCTTTTAGATAGTAAGGTAATGAGGGGAAACGATATAGATATATAGATATAGACGTAGAATGAAGTAGTAACTTTATTACAATATGCATACCATAGAAATTAGTGCCGGTTATAGATTGTAACGATCATAGATTTTATAGACATACTCACACTATGCCATAACATACGATCATTTCAAAACATTTTTAACTGCATGTATGTGTAGCGCGATATACAAATCCAGGCAACAAGATTTTTGCATTTTGCATGATTTAACTTACCAATCTGCGCCCATTCGTTTACACTGTCACTCACGGGCACCCAGTGGTCACCAGGAATTACTCCAGTGTAAGGAACTCCATTTTTGCATATTGTTTGAGAATTACAAAGCAGTTTTCCATCCGATTTACAGTTTAAAATTGCCTGTCGATATGAGAGTGTCTTCGGAACTGTCTTTACTGTAACTGCATATTCAGCATCTGAAATTGGACAATTTAGAAAAGGTGACACCGAAAATCTTATATCACGATTTAAAAAGCTTAAGGGGCTAATTACATGCATGGTGTCTTTTCAGCTCGGGCTGAGTTTCAGCCCGGCAAACCGGGGCCAAAATATTTTTCGATTACATGGCAAGTTTCAGCCCGGGCTGTGTTATGACACGTCAGAATTATTTTAAGGCCAGGGCTGAAATTTCAGCCCGGGCTGAGTTTGTAAAGGTTGGTATAGTAGACCTATTTCGATTCTTCGAGGGCTTTAAAATCTTGAATGACAATATCTTGACCTTAAGGGACTATGACTGCACATAAAAATGAAATAAACAAACGAAAAAGCATTGTCAAGGCGAATTTTTCTGTCCGAGTTTAGGTTTATTTACGATTACATGACAACAACACAAAGTCTCAGCCCGGATAACTCAAACCGGGCTGAAATTCTTGTCATGTAATCGCGTGCGCGATTTTGTTAGGATTTTATAACAACCCCGAGCTGAAGTTTCAGCCCTAACACTCCATGTAATCAGACCCTAAGTTACCAACCTGTACAAAACAAGGCAGCCGAGAGACTCAAGAAGCCGAGCAGGACTATTCCTTGAACTAAGAGATTGCTCATCATTTCATAAAATTCTATAAAACAAGGTCATATATACACAAAGGATCAATTCTTCTATTTTACTTGTAATAATTTAATGCATTAAAACAAGAATACCAACTAAGGGCCCTGTCACACCGTGCAATTTTTCTTGCAACTTCCAATTCCCTGTCACACCGTGCAATTCTTCTTTTGAGAGATGTAAATTTGGCTATCACCGAATTTTTGTTTTTATTACACTCCATGCATGGCGTTTTGTATACTTACATTTCGAGAACATCTCTTAAAAGTAGAATTGCATTGCAAGTTATTTACACCGTGTAACATGGCCCTAAGCAAAAATTAACTCTGAAGAGATTTTTTATTATAATATTTTCCAAATATGAGCTTCTTTACTAGACCCGTTTCGATCTCTACATACCTGACGTGTCTTCTCCAAGCGTGAGAGTATGGTTACTGGGGACTGGCGTATTTGTAAGATTAGAGGGAATATATATAGACGTGGTAGCCTTCTATTAAGATTGCGTTGACGGACGTGTGTCCAGTGCGTTCAGTCTGTGGTGAGTGAAGCACGCGCATTCCCGAAATATAATCACGTATAGCAATGCGTCACAGGATGATTGTTGATCTCTTTGATCTTTCGTCTTTTTTTTTCTTCGATCTTTCATCTTTGGATATTAAACTAAAAACAACAAGGTCATTTCATCTTAAAATAATCACTAGTGGAAAACATCGTTATTCCCATGTGCTTGAACGTTTGATATACGCGTGCACACACTAGAAAATAAGACTTCTCAACCAGATTAACTATATGTTTTAATTAATTTTGCACAAAAAAACTTATTTGCTAGAGGGACTTGCTGGGAGGAAATCTTTCTTAAGAGGATAAATATTAAAGTACAACATATTGTAAAAAATTATACTTTTAGTTTATGTTAACACGGGGCGAACGAATTTGAGATCGTGCTGGAATTCATTTACTTCCCATGCATTTCTGTGCAGTACATGTCATTACCTGCCGGCACGCACTGCACAAAATGGGATACGCAAATGACACGCACTGCACAAAAGTGGGAAGGAAAATTTTGGGTATCTTAGGGGTTCCGCACGAAACTAGTTTTACAGCCTGTTGTAGAGAGTTGGTGAGACGAACAGTTAAATCTAGATTAGAAATTTAAGTACGAACGTTTTTAGTGACGTTATATCACGCGGTTTTATTCAAACTATTATCATTTTCTATTTTGCTAATTGATGCAATATGCAATATAAACTAAACCGAATTTGCGTCAGCTTTGAGACTTGTCGAGGACTACACGGTCTTCGGTCACACTGCTAGTGTTACGCAAACACATCTGAAACCTTGTGATTGTAAAGCGAAGAAAACTTGTCTGGGCATACCATGCAATAAATTCATTGTCAATAACAATGTTAATGACATTTTCTATTAGCTGTATCATATAATGCTGATTTTAAGCTAATAGCTTGTCGTTTCAAGTAATCTCTACGATAACTTAGTTGTTTAATTTTGCCTGTCAGCCAGGGTTTACATAAGTTGATTTCCCCTTTTGCACGTCTTTGTTTAACGGCGCGTGTTTTACCGCAATATTGAGAAATTTTATCCAGTAAAATATATATATATATATATATAATTATATATATATATATATATAATTATATATATATATATATATATATACTTCCATAACCCGTGATTGAACGAGTTCACATTGCGTTTTTTGTATTATCTGCATGGTAAACACAACCTCGGGTATCTCTTTAGCCTTTATGCTTTCAATCGTTAAGTTCTGATTGAGTACACAGAATATACGCGGTGCAATGTCGTTTAGCTTCGATCTAGTACACAGAATCAGGGGCGTAACTAGAGCGATAATTGGGTGGGGGGGGGTTGAATATCCATATATCAAATTCTGCCTATTTCTTTATGATATTGCACAAAAAAACACGACGTTTATATATCCCAAATTCCGAATAAACAAGACATCTTGAGAGTCAAAATATTATATTTGTTGCGATTATTGGTAAGGGTGTTAAAATTCTGAACTTAATTAAAACGTAATTCACGGGTATAACGTGATACCCACAGGCTCTTAGGAATATGCTGACATTAAAACCCTGGTAAATAAGTTGAATGAAACATTAGACAAATTTTTGACATTTACCTTGAGATCCCTCATCACATCGCCGCATCGTGATTATGTTTCGCGAAATTTTTTACAGATCTCTTCTATAATAAATACGATACCAGACGGATTGCCAGATATAAGTCTCTAAATGAACTTTCAACTGAAGGATTTTGAACTGAACTTACTCTGGTTATAATCAGGGCCGGATTAACCATATGGCAGAAGCGGCATATGCCACGGGCCCCGCGGTTTTGGGGGCCCCGCGCTTTACTCAGTTCAAATTTTTTTTCGGTGCGTGGGAGACGGAAAAAGGGCCACAAAGCCGCATAGCAACAAAATAAAATAAAGTGACTCCAAAAAGCGAGGCCCCATAAATAAATAAAAATGCCTTTAAAGCTCATATTAATTAAGCTATCGGAGCAAAATAAATAACGCGAAGCCTTAGAAATCAAAAGTCGAGGCCCAATAAGGCACCCCTGGACCAGATTCTCCCAAGAAAATTTTAGGGTAATGGGAAAATTTAGAAATTGAAAACTTCAAGTAAAGGCAGGGCTGCCCAGAGGGGTGGTCAAAGGGGAAATTTGCCCCGAGCCCGGGGTTGTAAGGGTCCCCAAAAACCTGCAAGAATAAAATTAAACTGCATGTTGTTGGAAATATATAGTGGCCTCTTTCAGAAAACCTCTTAGGTTATTTATAGTTTAGGTAATGCAATATTATACTCGATTTTGCAGAAATCTCACCCCCAAAACGCAGGAAATCGCATTTGCTGCACACTAAAACTCAAAATTTTCTTGGGGGAGGATGCCCCCAAACCCCCCAAATACGGCTATGGCCCCCAAAATTAAATTTTCTTACACCTCTCAATGTTCTGGTCATGCATTATCGCGCTACAGTAGCACAAATTGCTATTTTTTTGCGGATTTTACTCCCCTTTTACCCGAGCCCCAAAAATTCTGTGGCCGGTGAGTAAAGGCTTTGATGCTTCACGGGGTTGAGGGGCCCCGCGCTGAAAAAATGCCACGGGCCCCGCGAAAGGTTAATCCGGCCCTGGTTATAATATACACTATCAAAAATGGAAGTATTTCAGGTCTTCTCTATGCATAATTTCTTCATTACATCCGAAGGTTTTTCATGACAAAAGTTTGCATTTCAGGACAGGCTCGTGGGAGTCACTCAGCTTCTATGTAGTCCAACTTGAGGAAGCACTTGCTGACGCAGCTATGCTGAGTCTTGAAATACAGACGTTTTGCACAAGACGTGAAAACCTAAGATTTGCCGTTTTGAATCAGAACGTGGACGACATCTTAAATTGACATGGGTTAGTACCCATAGTATAGATGCCCGCCATCGTCGCGTGTTCCCATCCTGCATGAATAGTTTAAGATCCGCCGTATATTCCACAGTTTCCGGCACAACAGGAATAAAAATTATCGACTCCTTTAGTAAAAACAAGCAAGACGCTTGCTAAACGTTTACTCTAAATTTATAAATAAAAGCAGGCACTGCAAAAACTGCGCAGGTTATCTTCAAGAGGGGAATTGGAAGTCTGCATGTGAATCGTACATTGCTCATACCCATTTTAGCCATATTATTTTAAATTTTGAAATATATGAACTAGATCGAGTACATGCACAGAATATGCGTACTTTCGTTTACTTTTAATCAAGTACACTGTTGCGTGCAGTGTCGCTTAGCTTCGATCAAGTACGCTTAGAAAGCGTACATTCACAAATATTTGGGTATATGCCGTACGCATAATAAAACGCACTTTTAGTACACTTGTTTAACGTCGTATGTCATAAAACATTCTTCACCCGAACCTGATCATGATGTTAAGCACAAAAAGCCGGAAGTCGATGGGGCGATGAAGATAGCGCGAAGAAACAGGAAGTTGAATTAGTCGCTGAACGCCAATAAGATGGCCACAAATATGTCACGTGCATGCTATCACGATTTATTTCGGTTGGCCAAAATTAAGATTGGCTGCGTGGAAGAGACTCTTGCTATATATAGCCGAGGAATTAGAACTGAATGCATGGGTTCTCAACACAAGCAGTTGTTTTTATGTCGTATCCGCGTAGCGACATTTTAGACCTATGATTATTATCCTACCTCATTTGGACTACCTATATACTGTATATCCGATTTGATTTATTACCAGTAATATACGTCAAGGGCAATATAATAAAACAGACGTGGACAGACGTGGACAGGCAGACTGCGGAATGAATTGAATTAAATTTTATTGCGATGTCGTTCAATTAACCTAAGCTCGAAAAAAAATTTGAAGCTTGTCAACATTGTTTTCAGTCACTAGCCATAGCATGCCTTAATCAATTTTGGAGTATAGAAATGAACCCGTAGTCCTAACAAAACTGGTTCACTCTATGCCATGCAGAAAATGTCAAAGCTGTTTTGAACCGTGGAAGAGGCCGGTCATACAAAATATTAGAACAGCGCCAATTTTTGTCAAATCCTATATCGTGAATCGTGGTTGTATGCACATTGATGTCGTTATATCAATACGATATCATATTGACTGGCTCCAGACTCTTGACCCCCCCCCCCCTACTGTACAAACGTGCATCTGCACGAAACTAGTTAGTGTGTTATATCAGCACGTTATAGTGCAGATTCTATATATTTAACTATCTCAACCACTCGGGATACGAAATACGAAACGTATCAGACGTTATATCACGGGTGAACATTCAGTCAAGGTCAAACTATTATTATTTTCTAATTTGTTAATTGATGCAATGTATGATATAAACTGAACTGAATTGGCGTGAACTTTGCGACTTGCATGTCGAGGACTACACGCTATCCACGGAGGCAAGTGTCGATATTCCTGAAGCGAAAATTCTTCAAATTCTTCGTTTCATTGAAGCATAACATTCTCCTTGACATTTGCTGGCCCTGGTTCATAATTCCTAGGAAATTTGGTCCCTCTTCGTGAATTTAGCCTCCCCTAAAACATTGTTTGGCCTACGATTTTAGAGCTAGAAAACCGTAAAGTTTATAAAAATTAAAATTAACAACAAGAGCTTTTCTTCAACATTAACAGCTTTAGTGCAGGTAATTTCTTGTGTCTAAATTCAAATTGTAATAACATGGTCGCCTTGGTTTCTTTTGTTTCAACAGGAACGTTATAAATGGCGTATTTCCTCCAAGTGCAGGAATGGGGGATATTTAGTTCTAAACGTACCTCAATATATTGATGAAACAACGAATTCAATTACACGCAACTTTCAATCGTTTTATTCTTCGTTCGCTGAATCTATTCAATGACAGAATTCACAAACAAAAAGCTTCATTAAATTCCTTATTCAAACTGTGATCTTATCGTAGATTCAAACTCAGCAAGGATGACCAGCCAAGATCAATGTAAGTAAAGTAGAAACAATTGCAATAACAAAAGAAATCCGTAGGGCAGAACTGATATGAATATTCAACCCCCCCCAAAAAAATTATCCTGGCAGCTTATTTTTAGACTATTATTTGTTCATATATAATTATATATACCTTTAAATTTCTTTCGTGTTCTGCAGCTTCAAGAAATTCTCGATACTTTTTGATCGTTTTAATTGGGTGAAGTCGACCAACCTTGGAAATTTTGCCAGCGTTTCCAACAAGTTGGGGGCATCCATTGTTGCATTTTCCTCGTTGATGTTGTTGTTGCTTTACCATTTTCAGTGTGATGATACGTTGTTTATTGTGCGACTAAAATTTCTCATCTATAAACAAAGAGAAAAGACAAGCATGCATTCCACATGATATGCTCCTTGAGGACACAACATGCTACGATTTAAAGCTGGTCATTCATAGAGACCTCGAATTATCATGTTCCGACGAAATATCTTGGCTTTTTCACTTCAATATCCATGGCTCACTTATATTTTTACTGCATTCGTGCTTTTGCCGTGTTTGGTTTATATTCAGGGCTGCAACGTCGTCCGGTGGTATAGAAGGGTAATACACGTTATCGGAAAGTATAAGTAAAATATGCGCGCGCATGTTAATTCGTGTTTGGGAGGTAAACAAAGAGTGGACAAAACGTAGCTGCACGTTGGGAAATGTAGACAACGTTTTAAAAAAGTTATTTTATCACTTACAAAGTTTTTTTTTGTAAAAAAATTGATGTCTACACATTGTGCTGTACTTGGATGCTCCAATGGAGCTTATCAATTGCTGAAATGGAAGCAGAAATTGTGCGAAACGCACGAAGGGTTGAAACATGAATCTTGCTCTTGTACTACTGAACCATTCAAGTGAGTAGTTTAATGTTTACCTAATTTTTATTCAGCGAGTGAATTAGATAAAAATGGCAATTAACTTATTCAACATAAATTATTTTATTGTAGGCTGTTCACATTTCCTGGGAAAAAGAAAAACCCTGAGGATAGAAAGAAATGGCGTGTTCTTATCAATCGTCAAAGCAAAACCAATAAATTATGGAGCCCAGGTTCAAAGTCCAGGGTGTGCTCAGAGCATTTTGAAGAAGGCTGTTCCTATCCAACCAAAAATTTGGGATATGATGCAAGAGAAAAAATGTTCAAACTTTTTCCATCACCGAAGAAGAAACGTAGACGGCTGGATTATGTAGAGGAGGTGCCATCAGACTTATCACAGGTACTTCCTCCTGAATCAACTGATGAACAAGATGTTAGTAACTAATTAACATAGAGAACATGGCATGTCTGAATTAGTGGATGAGAGTGTATCATCACAGATAAGTGAGCTGCAGAAAAAAGTAGAGGCTTTGACTTTAGAGAAAGAAGCTTTAAGCAACACTTTGGATGAATCCCAGAAAGTTGCCAGAAGCCTAGCCTCAAAAAACAAATCAAAAAGCTGGAGAATTTGCCTGATCCTTGGTGTTATTGTATATGCTATTTACCACATCCTCTGATATTTCCAAAGTCAATGTAAACTTGCTGACATTGTTTTCCAAGGAGCTGTTTTCATCATACACATATGCATCTGATTTTTTCATAACTGAGTGTGACAGGAGGTTATTAGTATCAATACTTTGCACACTAGATGTTCTCTTTTTCTTAATTTCCATGATTTCTACAAAGCGAGATTCAGGGATGTGGTCTTTTACAAGACTGTATATTTTTTTCCGCATTGATTCTGGATTTTCAACCTCTTTCGTTTCATAAGGTGAAAAATTTTTGTAAGCAGTGCAGTTGGGTTCATTTTCTGATGTTCCTTTTCTTTTTCTGTAACTTGCTTTCACAACAGTGAGTTCACCAATTGGCTTTATAGAAAGAAGTGACTTTGTTGCAGCAGGCACATTCCATGTTGATAACTTGCTGGTACAAGTAGGTTTTGTTACGCCACTTGAAACAGCAGCCTCTATCCGGAAGAGCATTGCTGTAACATGGTTACAACTTCCAAGAAGGCCGGCAGTACATGTACAATAACCACTTACAATTTTTCCTCCGGGTCCCTTCTTTTCAGCTGCAACCCAAACATTATAGGGAGTTGAAGATGTTCTTTGTGAGGGTGTGACTTTACATTTTAAAAAACATATTTTGCTCTCTACAATCACAGGGTGTTAGAAAATCTCCTTGACAAAGTCACATGCGAAATACCTGTAACTTTTCCCTTCTTTATAGTCATTGTTTAAACGATGCAATAAATCATCTGGTGCGTTTATTCCATATAGATAGTTTGCAATATTGTGATAATAAATAGGAGGCCATTCCTGAAGACCACCATTCTCTTCTCCAATCCACTCTTTTTTCTTAAGTGTTAAAGGATCTGGCAAAATGGTTTTTCCGATTATGAGTTTCATTTTGTATTCTTTCTTGGTAGATATTAGTTGCTGTTCAGCAGTTATACATTTTCCTCCCACGCCGCAAAGGCCCTAAAATATTAATAATGTATTTTGTGAGGAAGCCTGAAAAATTCAAATTTAGGGAGTAGCCTAAACGCATCAAAGTTTATAAAAGGTATAAAATAAAACGCACCTCGATACTAGTGTCTCAAAATCACCATCGGTTGACTTTTTACGTAATGAAAGGAAATCTCTCAGTGCTTCAATTTTCATCAATTTGAAATCACTTAGAGTCATATCAAGTTTCATAATTGCAACATCTGCATCCCGGCTTCCATCATCGCTGTTTTTTGCCATTTTTGTTGGTTTAAAAAGATATTTTATAAAATACTTAAATATACATATCATATACATTCCCGCCCTCGATGACTTAAATTTCATGTAATTTAATTGATATAGTGGTTGAAATATTATTACTACGCGCGGCCATTTTGAATTGTTTACCTCCATTAGCGTGTTGCTATGCAACAACGGAGCGAACATTCCTAGTTTCCGATAACGTGTATTGCCATAATTTATATACTAGAAGTTACTATCGCAAGTGAAGTGCTGCCTTGCAGAATGCGGTGACTTCTCTCTCGGGGTCTAACATGAGGTCACCAAGTTTCGGTTGTTCATAAAGCTGGTTAAGCCACAGTTAAGCCTAGGATATAACCTAAAATACAAAGCAAACTTCCTGACAGCGTGTCTATAAATTTGGAAATATTTCTTCAGAGATCTTGTCTGGATCGATAGGAATTTACTTCTCTGAAGTTATGAAATAAACAGACGTGCAGAAATACACAAACTAAAACAGCAGGTTAAATTTTAATCCAGGTTTGCGCTAACCCACCTTTAAACAACGTTACCAGTCGCAATGTAATAAAAGTAAGTTTATCTTTTGGGACGTTAAAGTCTGCATACATGAAGTAAAAGAAAAATTGTTCGAGTTACCGGGGGTTCGAGTTAATTTACAACCGGAGTTGGTGTCAGATTACATTTATTATATTAAGTAATACGACTAATACAATGGATAAGATATAAAATCCAATCGAATCATTCTTCAAGGGATATCAGGCCTCCCAATATGAATGGTCACCGAGAGTCGACGACATTTTAAAATTAAAAAGATCGAAAGAATACAAAAGGAACTAAAAAAGCTAGATCAATAACGACCGCGGCACTCCACAAAATCTTTTAAAATTTATAAGCATGTACATACAATTATACACTGATTAACTTGTTGTTATTTTGATAGTTTCCAGTTGTCAAATTTCTATCTTCTCACATTTTAAAGTTTGCTGATCTATGATTCGAAACCAAAGTTCGAGTTAACCGGATATATTTGACCAAGGGGAAACAAAATTTGTTCGAATTAGCGAGGAGTTCGAGTTAGGCGAGTTCGAGTTGAGTGTCAAATTCAAGGGGAATTGGATTTAGTTCGAGTTTATAGCGAGGAGTTCGAGTTAAGTGAGTTCGAGTTAGCGGGGGACTACTGTTCTTCAAAATATTGACAAAGAATCAAAGATAGAAAAATCGGAATACTTTTATAATAAAATATCAAAAAAACAAAGATACAAACATGCTTGTACATGTAATGTTTATTATAAGTAATAGCATGACATGAGGGAAATTAGTGATTAAATGCCCCGAAGGCGAGGGAGGTTTGTGTGATTCCCGAGGGAATTACACAAACCTCCCGAGCCTGAGGGGGCATTTAATCACTAATTTCTCTGATGTCATGATATTAGTTTGTAATATCATGATCAGCGAGGGTGACGTATCGTATAATTTTATGTATTGTTAAAAATTCATATGTGTGCATCTCATTGCTTGCATGCTTGCTCATGCTTACAGAAGCGGGCGAATTATAAGGGCGAATTAGGAGTTATTAAATAAAGGCCCGCTCTAAACAATAGAACCCGAGCTGATCATGATATTACTACAAGGTAAATAACAATGTTAATATAAATAGGTTGAAGTCCATATTTGCTTCATAAACAGAATTATTGAACATAACAGTATTGAATATATATCTGTTGTCCTGGCCATAGTTTGGTTTCTGGCCATAATTTCTGTCTTTGTCTCTCAGGGGACATGCAAATTAACACATAATATAGATGAATATTGTTTAACATTGTTTAGACAGTTTTCAGAGAAATGTCAGTAATTCCATTGCCGATGTTGTCATAAGTGATGTCAAATTCTTTTAGACAGTGATCCAATATTGACAACACTAACTCTTCTTCAGATGCCCTGTCGAGTAGCAGGTCAGATGAAATGACTGTGAGGAATTTCTGAAGGACTTCATTGGCTAGAATGAGGCGGAGATTTTTCGTTGATCCACTTGGTTTGACTAGTACTTTGGCATACCAGAAGCTTTTGCAGTTGGCTGCAAATTGCACTAGATTGCAAGATTGGCAAACAGCTTTTTTCCCATCAATGTGAACTGATCTTTTGTTACATCCAATACATGCAAAAGACTTTGAAGCATTCTGGACTCCAAGAATGGAACCTGTGATAGTTGACGTTGTGTTGACATCTTCTTCCAATTCGACCAGTGGGACTGAAAAGCCTTCACATTCTGTGGCTGAAAATAGCTCGTTACGTGGAGTATTGAGATAAGTTTCATACTTTGTGACTTTTAAGCGAAGATTTTTAAACATATATGTTTTCTTTGGTTGAAGTGTGTTGACATACTTTCCCCAAAGCACAACTTTTACAGAAGCAGTGTGATCCCTAATCATTACTTCTTGTTTATTTATTTTTCCTGAAAATTGTGTTGAGACTGTTTTTACACCTGACATATTGGCTGCTTCACCTTTAACAGAAATTAATTGCTCGCCCACAAGGGAGTGAATTGATGACAAGAGGATAGGCTTTCCACTTGTGCTGGTGGCTATCTCTTCTGAGTAAGGAAAAGCTACTTCATTCAATGGAGTGACATTTGTATATTTAGTGATAATCAGGTCATTGTCAAGTTGTTTTTTAAAATTTGACATCTTGACTGGACTTTTTGCGGTGGCTAAGGCTTTTAATTCATTCCTTTTTTCAGGTGAATAGCATACTGCTTTCATGGATTTTTCACTAGATTGTACAATGCAATTGAAGTATCTTCTATTGGAAGACTTTGCCTTTTGAACTTCTGTCACATTATGCAAATAGCAATCAACATAATCATCTATATAAATTTTAAATAATTGTTTTAATCGGATTATTAAAATTATTATTTATATTATATATAACTTTTAAGTGAAGATTTTTTGTTTTTGAAACTGTTCAGTTGCTTTTCTGAAATTTAGGAACAAAACGAAAACAGTGTGAATTTAAAATGTTAGTTACTGCCCTTCCTAGTTATACAATGCAATAGAATAGTTTGTGATGTCAGTTGTAAATGTTTTTAGGACGAAATCAGCGGGTCATTAGGATGTTTGAATTGTTTTGACAAGAAATGTATTAACTTTATTAACCAATTTTCACGTTGAAATAATGGATGCAAGCACTAAAGTATAGCCTTTTGTCAACAAGTGGAAGGACTAATTAATAAAAGGACGCAGAGTCATTAGACTGGCATGTTAATTTATAGATTTATTAATTACGCACGATTAGAATACATTTTAACTGCCAGAGGCAGAGGGAACAAGATTTTTGTTTTACATAATTTGTTTTACACCTTATTTCTGTAGTTTCATCCGACCCACATTTCAAAATTCAGCGTGAAATATTAATATATTTCTTACAGAATGATTGAAAATTCTTACAGTGTCAAAACATTTCTGGTTTAAAACAATTCAAAGAGTCTTGTCTAGACGTTTGAATGCTTGTCTAGATGTTGTGTCCACATGTCCGCAGCCGGGAAGTGTTTTTAAAATGCTAGATGCCAGGCAGTCTGGCATTTATAGTTAAAAAAACACATATGCATTAAAACAATAAACAGATTCCATTCATAACCTCACCCCTAATCTCTAAGGCCCGTTTCATACGCCGTATTTCACTAATTTACTTGTGCAGAATAAATTTGAAACGGAACGAGGTTGGCTTAACCCTTGAAACTTTAGGAAAGTTACAATTGGTCAGGAAAAAAAAACTTTAAAAGATCTAAAGAAAAATTCTAAGAACGACGTCAAAGTTTTAGAACGCTTCAGCCGAATGTCTAGCCCGCTGAGCTAAAAATTCATCGCAAAATAACCTTTTTATATTGGTAAAATTTTTATTATGACACTATGCATGTTTCAAATTTTTACTGTTGTTTTTCAAGGCAATTTAGAGGCCACACGGCGACACCTTTTTTGTTTAGATTTAGTCCCACCCCATATGTCAGCCTAAAAGCGCTTAATTAAAGTGAAATACATTATCAAAACAACACTGTTGTTTTGATAATGTATTTCACTTTAGCGCTTTTAGGCTGACATATGGGGTGGACCAACTAAATCTAAAGATAAAGGTGTCGCGGTATGACCTAAATTGCCTTGAAAAAGCCCAGACTGAAACGTTTTGCCTTTGCAGGGAATTTTCCTACGCAAATATTCTTGCCTTTGCAGATAATTTTCCACGCAAATATTCTTAATATAATCTGCACAAAGTTCGGCTCTGCATAGAAAATCCGCGGTATGTCGTAAAAACTTGTGTATTTCGTGACTTTTTTCTTTCCCTGCTGGCAGAGGCAGAGGTCTCAACTTTTCCCCAAAAAATCCACGCATTTTTATCAAGAAAGAATACCTTTCTCGCACAAAATAAATTCTTTTCGGAGTCTGGGACAAAACTAGTATTGTCATTCTAACCTAAACTCAACTGGAAAGCGTAGTAACCTTTTCGTTTTTTTAAAGTATTTTCTTGTACGTCCTCCGTGTCTATCAAACATGTTGTCTGGCAAGTGTTTATCCGCATCAAACAAGTTCGCTATCGTCATTCGCGATCGCGGTACAGAAAAGCTATTTATGATCAGGCCTCTTCTCAGAGTATTAAAAATCCCAAAAGTAAACGTACCTGCTGAAGCTTGGTTCTGTTGATTTTTCTCATCCATCTGGTAAAATGTAAACTATAATTTAATAGTTATGAGCCAATAAAAATACATAAAACTTGTAAAAACCTAAAGCAAAGGCAATGACAATTTAAGCCGCGGCTTATTTTCGCTGGTATAAATGGCCCGCCCTAATCAAATGTGTCTATAAAATACAATTTAACACACGTGCGGTCGCACTGTGAACACTAGCAAAGGACTAATTCGACTATCCAGTATACGTGGAATCGGGCAGTAACATGGTTAAAGTCACAAAAAATTACAATACAAACAATGCAACATACCGTTATTTTTTTCTGTTGGAGCGAATAGGAAACTGAACTGTTCACTGTGATCTGAGAATGAGATACCGAATGATTCGAACCCTGATTTGAACAGCAGACTTGCCGGGATGTCACGTGATATATTTCGACCAATACTGTCACAGTACCGAGCATGACATCATGCACGTCTATTTTACTGTTTTTTACTATCACAAGGGAAGTGCTGCCTTAAAGGATGCAAAAACGTCATGCAAAACTGCACGCTAATCTGAGTTCTCAAAGATTATTACGTTTGGGAATCTAGACTGTGGGTACAGTCGCGGCACAGAAATATTGGATATTTGACATATTAGATTACCTAACATTTGAAACAGTCATGACATGACGCCAGCGTATGCCTATATAGATCAGTGGTCTATAAAACACAATAATACGCGTGGTCTTTTTCACCAAAATTTCTTATATTATAAAATTCTTTATAACAATATCATAAACATAAAATCAACAATGACACATATTAAAATTAGAAGTTCGCCTTTCGATACCTTCCGTTTTTCAAAGTATCATTGTACATGATAGACAAAGAAAGTTAACATTACACATACAGTACATTACATCACATCACATTACTCATTAGTAACATTACACATCACATTACATTAGTTAACATTACACATCACAACACAACAACAGAACGCAATGGAGAATTCCGACAAATAACACTGTATGTGTGTATTTTGTCCAAAGTCAAACTACGAATGCTTGAAAAATAGTTCTCTTTAAGTTGTGTCGCCGAATCATAGTGTTTTCAGTTTGAACAAGTCAATAGTAATTCCAATATTTTCGGCAAAAACCAGTGTCCAGTAATGCTATAGTGCTTGATAATCCAGTTTAACAAATTAAATGATGTTATTTCGAATTACCAGGTCCATGACGGTACATGAATTTGGTTCAGTTGTCCACTGATACCGTACGACCGACCGACCGTATGTCTCTTCCTGTATTACTCTTGTTTCGCGCAAAATCATGTTTCTTGACTTTCTTACACAAATCATTTTCATAAGATGACTAACACACTACAGTTTGATAGTGTTTTCGTTATTTACTGTAATGCAATTGTTTGAACAGTCTGGTTAAATTCCAATGTTTTTGGCAAAAACCAGTGTCCAGTAATGCCATTGTGTTTGCTAATCCAGTTGCTCTTTCATATTTCTATCCAGAAGTAAGAATCTACAAAACAAAAGAACATAATTTTTAGAATACACTACAATAGCCCTAGGCCTAGCCTAATGAACGTCGTAAAGGGGGAGTGAAGTAAAAAAAAAACTTACCATATAACGCGTTGATGAACATACTTTCACACATACAGTGGCAATAAATATACAATTAATATAAGATACAGAACACAGTTAACATACAGAATAAAGCGTAATGCGACCTATAACAGAATTCCATATCTAATTTCAAACTCCATGGTTTGTCAATTTAAAATGCACTGCTATTGGTAGTCAGTGCTAAACGATCTAGGCGGTTTTCTTCCTCAAGCCTGTATTGTAAATTAGCCGATGATTTCAAACTTGTTAATCGTTCATATGTCATGGGTTGAATGACGCAAGATGAAAGGGACTTCACTCTGCTTATGGCAACGTATGAAACTCCAGCAGTTCTTTCTGATTTCCCAATATCTATCCAAGCTTTTGGAAGAGTAAGTCCTTGGCTCTTGTGTATCGTTAGAGCCCAGGCAAGTCTCAGAGGCAGCTGTTGCCGCTCATGAAAACCAGTTTCCGACTGTGAGGAGACTGTGATTGGACATATTGGAACGCAAGATGGTTTGTTCATATTAAAAACAGGACCTCTATAGTTCTTAAACTCAATAATGACCGCAATAGGCAAGTCAGGTGGTTGATGGTTGTTCTGATAGACAATATCAACAACTGTTCCAGTAGCTCCATTACAGAGGCCAACACTTGACCACAAATTCATGGTTAACATAACTCTAGCACCTTTTGCTAGAAATACAACAGGTTCCAACCCAGACATATCATCTGAGGACATCTTTTTGGCCAATGCAGAGGAATGGCGAGCATTAATATGAGCAATTGGATGCTCAAGTTTTGTTAGCTGTTCATTATTGTAATTTGCAACTTGTTCATTACTATAGAAGAGTCTAGTAGCATCTTCAAAGTCACATAAGTTGGTGACATTTGATGGTTGACGTGTCAGAAGTAATTTCCAGTCATCGACTGTCGACTCACCTTTGCGAAGTCGTAACAACAAATCTCTGAACTGTATTTGTTCAGATGTCATACCTTGCACACGTTGATTTACAGTGAGCTTAACAACTTTGTCAAACATATGATATGCTTGATAACCTTGTTCGCCAACAGCATTTGATGGTTTAGCATGATAAAGAGGCTTATCTGCTACTGGTGGCAATTGACCTGGATCACCAGTTAAAATTAGTGATTTTCCACCAAATACTTTGTCATTATAACCAGTTGCTTGTTTGCAACGCTTGTCTATCCAACCAAAAGTAACTTGGCCAAGCATGGAGTATTCATCAATAATGATGTACCGAATGTTATTAACACTCTCCTGTAATCTACACAAGCTTTGTCCTGTTAAGTCTTTATTGCCTCTTGAACCTATAGGTAACTTTAACAGGGAGTGCACAGTTACACCTTGAATGTTATAAGCTGCTTTACCTGTGGTAGCAGCAATCGCACATTTACTTTGCAAAACATTTCTAAGAGCATTAATAAGGTAACTTTTACCTGTCCCTGCAACACCATTTATAATTAGACATAATGGATCTTTTTCAGGTGATGTATCATCAAAATGAGACTTAACAATGTCAAAGGCAAGTTTTTGCATTTCACTAAAACTGTTTAGGTCAACAACATCATATTGCTCATCAATAATATATTCCTCTTTGTTTGTTTTTATCCAGGTTGGCATTTCATGGATTTGTTGTTCGGAATAATTGCCTCTATCAACATGCCAATCATATGTTGACTCTGGTGTTTGTTCAGAGTTCTCAAAAGGAGTGTGAAGGTCTGATAATATCATCCACTCTTCTCGTGTTACCTCCCTTTCTTCAGAAGGTTCATCTTCTGGTTCTTGACTTTGGATGACAGCTTGTAATTTGTCAAACCAGTCTGGGACATTAGATTGTCCATAAGGTGTTTGCAAGAATTGTTGCCAAGAATTGATTAAAACGTCGTCAGTTGGTTCTTGGTCACCCCACACATTGTTTTGGGTTGTTTGCCAAGGTTTATACCTTAAGAGTTGATATTTACAATATAGTCCAAAATTTGGACCTTTGGGATTAGGAGAATAAGTTGGGAATATTCTCGGTATAACATTATCTGGCAATCTTATCAGTTCATTGTTAACAACTTTATATGTTGTGGCAAATTGAACAAAATTCATATTCATGATATTTTGTGAACTGTCATATTGCTCACGATTAGCGTACACATCGAGAAGTGAGTAATCGGTGCATGACTCACCTTCTTCAATACTTGCAGTGTCACGTACTCTACGTGAACCATTTAAACTAACAGGTATCACATTAAATGATGAGCTATGAAGTTTTAAAGACAACAAATGATGCATTGTCTCCTGAGCAGCATAATCTCGTTCACCAAGAGATCTCATAACTACCTTCTTAATAGCTCTGCGAGGATCAGTATTACTGTCAACATTTTGCATAATAGAGTTAAATGCCTGTTTCAATAAAGGTGACCTTGGTTCACCTTTAGCAGCATATTTTGTGAGATATTCAACACAAGCATAGTGATCGATAACAACTTGAATATCACAATTTGCTCTCCATCCCTGGAGTTGAAGTCGTTGATGGTTATTTAACCTAGCATCATTTCGTTTAGTCACAATTTTTGCTCTATAATGTTCATTATCACCTGAAGTGTGGATTTTTTCAAATTCTAACTTTGTCTGTGGACAATTATCAAATGGGAAATGAAATCTACATTTCAATTCAGTCTCATTTGACTTTTTTCTTAGACAATAGCTAGTACTACAACGAGTGTGTCGTTGAACCATATTTAACAGATCTACATAATCTGATTGTTTTTCATGTTTAGGAATGTCCTGATGCTTTCTTTGACATGGATGAATCTCAGGTCTTATCCACATATCCTTATCTGGTGGATTAGGATTGACGGTTGATAGTAACCAATCAACATACTGACATACTGTGTCAGCTGCTTCCTGACCAGCTTCAATATCCTGATCTAGTTCAGTTGTGTCAGAACAATCATTCTCATCTTTAAATTTTTGAGCTAAGAAACCTTTCAAAGCAGTTTGAGTAAGTTGACACAACCCTGGGTCATTATTTAGTTTAGCAGTACCATGACAATGAATACTACCTCTACCTTGGTATTCATATCTAAACCAGTGCCATTTTGCACCAAGTGTTTCATAAAGCCATTGTTTTACAAAGCTTTCCAATCTCTGGGTAAAAAACCAGTCTACAAGATGTGGATTATTAATGACATTTTGTCGCCTGACTTGACTGGTAGTATTACCAGTCCCACAATCAGAACCAGCATTAAACAAAGCATGTAACTCAGGCCAATGCATGTCTGCAGAGGAAAAAGTAAAAAATAATGTTGGTGCTCCAACAGTAGTTATTATAGCTTTGAGTTCGTCTTTTACTTTATTCCAGTAAGCATTAGTGCCAGCAATGTTGCCGACATATCTGGACACTTTAGACATGAATGCATTAGCAGTGTTACTGGCAGCCATTTCTCGCAGTTCATCAATGGTGAGATGTGCTTCACCTGGGTTTTGTTTTAGGAATATCCCACTTTGTTGTAAGATTCGTTTTCTCTGAATCATGTTAAATGCCCAGTAAGAAAATCTGGGATGTTTGGCAAACGGTAGACCCATTTAGCATCAATAATTTCAGCAAATTTAAAAGATGCTTTATCCGTTCCTGAAGAGATACATCTCTCAAAGTCCTTGATTAGTAGGATCACCTTTTCCCATCTGGAAATAATGTTGGGAAAGCCATTGTAGCTAGATGTGATATCTGATACTCGTTTAAAGGTTCATTTTCAACTGACGGCCATTGCATTGGGTCATTTTCAGTAAGCTGACTTCTAACAGCTTGTATCTCCTGTTGTTGTTGTTCACCAACAGGTAGAAAACTACTCATTTCTGTAGAATCATTATACACAATATCCTCTGTTGGGTTATCAGTAGGAGGTCCTGCATCAGGAGAACAGTTATCACCTGAGACTATATCATCATCAGTCTCAACAGTCATAAGATCTGGTGGTACACCATTCTCTGGTAATAAATTTAATGCATCTTCATTAACTTGTAAGTTAGCATAATATGGATTATTTTGCATTAGCCACATAACGCTTCATGTACTTTCTGTTTCCTCACAGTAACATCTTTAAATGTGTCATTTTTACCTTTAGCCTTGACAATAATTGCAGACAATTCTTTTGGATATCTTGGCAATGTTGTTGCAAGTTCTTTTACATTTTGTGGCAGGTTGATGCAATGCCCTGAGTAGCCTCGTTGTCCACCAGGTTTGATATAAACTCTCATGATTGGAAGAGCTCGTGCAATCAACATTTCCTCAATTTGAGTCAAACCTTGTAACTGTTGTGGTATGGGAGAAGGAATCATTGAATTTTCAACTGAAAACTTTTTGGGAGATTTTTTATCTCTGAAGCATCGTGAGCAAACATAATCATTAGATGACCTAGCTTTAGACTTCAATGGCCATGCCTCATAACAAATTTTGCATTGACTTTTGTGCAAGTCATTAGATTTATGAAATTTAGCTATGTTAGCTTGAGCCCAATTCTGTTCTTGAATGCCACCATTCTTATAAATGTCAAATTCTTTCAAGTAGTTTTCCTGAGACATAATTGTAACTTTGCTTTTCCTGCTCTGTTTAGAATTTTCAGATTGAGATCGTTTTTCAGCAATGGTTTCTGCTCGTTTTCTTTTTCTATACTCTCGATCTTTCTCGAGTCTAGTTTGCCTTTCAATTTCAGTCTCTACTGCTTGTTTCAAGTTGTGATATTTTCTAGCATTTTCAAGTCTAACCTGTGTCTCACTTTCTGTTTCACAAGCTCGTTTAGCTCTTCTGTAGTTTCTGTCTTTTTTTAGTTGCTTAAGCTTATCTATTGCAATTCGCTGTGCACTTGTATCCACACTATTCTGCATTGATGACATAGCAGTCTCTTTCTCGGTTTCACTCACAATAACCCCTTTGACTTCAAATGGAATCATATGCATGCCAGGATTTCGAGATACAGTATTTTGAAAATACACAACAAGACTTTTTATATCTTCAATAGACACTACTACACATTTTCCCAATGGGTGTGGCATACCATATAAATCTCTTGAATGGGAATCAAAAATTTTGAAATTCTCTTCAGAAGTTTTAAAAATTGCAACAGTGTTAGCATTTATAGTCAACAGGCATTCCCTACAATTCAGTTGTAAATTGGAAAATAGACTACCAAGAGCATCTTCTAAAGTGTAGTAAGGAAAATTGGTGGTTCCCATAAATAAATCACCGGCTAATGGGTCACTGTATTCTAAATGATACATGCTATCAAAAATTGAAACTATTTCTGGCACATCAGTTAAAAGCAAAAAGCTTTTATTAATAGACCTACTTATAAATGTATAAAGATTATCTCCAACACAAAGTATGCTATTCAAAAGTGAAGAATCCCAGCAAGTAACATTTGTTATATAATTATGAATTATAGCAGTTAAAGACATTGCTACACATTGTTTACCAGAATTTTCTCCGAATTTCATTGTATCACCTTGACTAAAATTGGCACATATGGTTTTTGTGGGATCAACCACATTAAATATTGTTGGTCCTGGATTTTCCTCAACATCATTGGCCAATCTCAATAACAGTGGGACATACACATTGTTGCATGACATTTCATTAAATGATATAATCATTTCACTTCCTGTTTCAATGCATCTTGCATTTGCTGCCAAATAACTCATGTACAGAAAAAGTACTTGACAAAATAATATCATTAATGTAAAGAGCAAGGAAAAAAGTATGAACACTATGACATCACTACCATATTTACCTGCAAGCAAAGGTAAAGAAGCTTTCATTCTTATGTTGTTGTGCACTCCAATTCGAACACGATATTGCTCAATTGACTCTCCCATTTTCGTTATTTGGTATTTCAGCACCAGATATTAAGTTCTTCTCACAAGCACAATGGCTTTGTCTTGTTAGTTTAATAGCAAACACAATGGCTTGCTTAGTTTGTTTAACGAGGACAACACACTCGTTTAGTTGTTTAACGAGGATCACACACTCGTTTAGTTGTTTAACGAGGATCACACACTCGTTTGGTTTGATTTTGTAACTGATATATCCAATCACTGGATATAGATGTCTGGTCAAATCAGTAATTGATTTATATTGACCAGCACCAACACAATGGTTGCTTATCGAATCAGAAATAATTCTGATAAATATTGACCAGTGCAAATACAGTGGTTTCTGACTGATTGTCTCTTCGCTCACTGTCTAAAAGTAAAAAAAAGAAAGAACCTTTACCGTATAACTTTTGCATTAATTAAAAATTTATAATTATGTATCACACTATTATACTTAAGTTAAATTTAAATTTATAATTATGTATCACACTATTTATAATTATGTATCACAAATTTATAATCACACTTTGATATTAAAATATAAATGTATGCAATATAAAATCCAATTCATATTTTCAAAATCAATACTTTTGTGCTGGTTTTGTCTTTCGTTTTGGTATTTTTTGTAACTAAAATGGTTATTTATAAACTACAACAAAATGTTTAATAATACAAAATATCGCCTAAGTTTATTGAACATGTAAATTTTATATACAGCACTTGTTTACACTAACAGTACAGTATACAGTAAATAGCATGCTCAATTTTATTAACAATTTCATATTAATTCTATTGGCATGAGTGACTGTAGAACACTTCAAAGTAAGTAAAATTGTTGAAATTTCTGTTGTTAAAAATGGTTTAAAAATAATGAATAAAAGCCGAACGTGTTTTCAAACCTCCGGACGCATTAAATCTACGACTTTCAGACCTTTCATTCCCATGGAGTAATAATGTGACTTTTTCTACAGCGTAAATTATAACCAAACCATAAATAAAAGAAAAATTAATACACTATAGTCAACATACCTTCTCCAAACCGCTTATTTCTTCAAAAAAACTCCGAAATATAACCATATGAGAAGCGCTCCCTAGCTTTATATAAATCGCAAACACCGAAGTACAGCTCAAAGCCTCGAACGGTAAACAGCGTAGTTTCTACAAAATAGCATCACTCATACGGCGTTTTCGAGTTCTGACACAGTTATTCGATTCTACTCTAATTATATTCGTGAAATCCCTGTGTATGCCAATTTGCAACTGTTACGTCATTTTACGTCATAATCTGACCGACATCACGACACAATACTCACAAAATCGAAATTCTGCCTGCAAACATAAATACGTCCGCACGGGGGAATGGGTCGAGAATAGAATGCCACCTCGCTTCGCTCGGCAGCAAAAACTTGTATAGAAGGCTACATTTTTGCACATGCAGGTCACCCCATTTTTAGACAAATTTCATATGAAAAATATACTTTGTCCTTTTAAATGGGGAATTTCTAACGGCATATGCCTTTAGACAAGATCTCAGTCGACGAAAGTTAAAGTTTTGCTCGCGTATAAAAGAGGCCATATATTCGTCATTAGCTACGTCTAACGTCCGTATTCATCAACAGGCTCACTCACACTCTCTGAGTGTGACATAGACATTTTGTTATTTTTAGTCAATTAATATATGGAAAGCTATAAGAAGAATAAGATCTCCCACTCAATGAGTTTGAGTGTGAGGAGGCTTTTAAAATAGAGGGGTAAGTCGTAGTTCACCGCAAGTTGTAGAATATTAATAGCGAAATGATTTAGCTGTCTACTCCAGCAGTATAGTCATACGGGATGGATATCTGAACATGACTCAGGCATGCCATGTCACAAATGTCAAAATGCACTTATGTTTCTTCGTTAGGGCCTTGCTCTGCATGGCTTCTCGCGTGTGTTCACACTTAAAATGTGTTTTTGGTTCTGCACGAATATTTACAATTCTAAAGCACCCGACCAGGTATCAGATATTCCCTTTCCATTGTGTTACAGTGATTGCCATTATACCGGCTTGGAGCCGATTGTTTAAAAGTTTCGTAACTTTCGTTCTCTATATTTACTCACAGATCGCCAATTTTCATGATCTTTTTCGCGCTAGCTGTATTCCAAGTATGCATGCAGTAAACTGTTTAAACCCATGCAGGGTCTTAATTGTTTGCTTTAAGCAATATTACATTATCGACATTGCATGTGATCGACTCCATAGTGGTTTTCGACAAGTCATGTTATCAAGTCATTTTTATTGAAGCTATAGTAGCTACACTTTGCCTTTGGCTTCTGAAGCTTAAGCCTTAGTAGATATTAATAGTTAATCTTTAAAGATATATCACATGTTTTCACATAATCACATTAATAGAGCTATAGATGTATCGAATGTGAAGTTGGCTTCAAACTTGAATTGGCAATTGTTATAAAGTGTGGAATTTACATATTAACGTTGTTGTAAGATCCACAGCTGTTACGATAACAAAACCTCCGAATATTGCCCTTATTCTCCTTAGTTTTCAAAGTCACCTACATCTTACTGACCTTGCTTAGAAGCAATCAAACGTATCCATACAAATAGTCAAATACATGCACCAGAACACTCGGATATTAAGGAAAAGTTATCCAGTTTATCCAAGTTAACCGAGACATCGCTATCGAAGGAAGCGACGCCGGGTTTGTTGCTTGAGTGAGTGCCAATATAATTACTTCCTTACCTAAGAACTCCGGATGTGACCGGTAGAGGCGCATACTTTCGAAGTAAATCAATAAAATGTGATGAACAGCTGAGTACATTCAAGAAGACGTCATCTCTTAGCGTCGCTTCTTCATCGATCTAACTTTTTTGACTTGTTTTGCTCTAAATATCATCGCTTGACGTCATGCTGCGATGCAATGTTAACACTTTCTACGTACATGAATAACTTTTCCCCGAATTTGAATATTAGCCGGAAATCACTACAGAGTATCGAATTACTGCGAATTATTAAGCGTGCAAGCTGAAAAATTAGCTTAACCACGGCGAGAATCGAACCCGAAACTTTCCAGGAAGGGTCTAGATGAAGCACTCTGCAATTTCAGCTGAAATTTTAAGATCGGTACATGCGAGTGTAAGGGGATCTAGATCAGCTTTTTATAGAAAAGAATTTGAAGTAGTAGACGATTTTGGACTAAATGTTAAGATTGCAAAGGTTTTTTAAAGTAGGTTTTAACTTTACATGCGAAGTACTCCTTTTCTATAAAAATTAGGAAGAACAACAATCATTATGACTTTCGAAAAGAGTTTAAACAGTCCATCTGAAAATGCATGGTGATTAGAATAGTTAATTTTGGTCTAGTTTTACTTAGAATTCTTTTAAATATGTATATAGTTAATTTTATCATAAATTACATTAAAGTTATAGTTCAGCTAAAATTCAGCTTATTATTGTGTCTGTTTCTGACAGTGAAAGCGAGAACCAACTTCTATCGCATCCCCGTTCTCCAGTGAATCTTCAAAACACTCTCTAAGTATATGTTTGCCGCCATCTATACTATTACATCCGCGAGCTATAGCCCTTGCAAGCGTGCAGCAGCAAAACTCGCGAACTCCCGAGATGCAGCTAGAGCATGGATAACAAAGACCCTAAAGGAAGGCAAAGACCGTAAGGGATGGCAAAGACCGTAAGGGATGGCAAAGACCGTAAGGGATGGCAAAGACCGTAAGGGATCGCAAAGACCTTAAGGGATGGCAAAGACCGTAAGGGGGAAAGGATATAAGAAAACGCAGTGCCTAATTTCTTCCAATTAATAACAGCCCATGCATTGAGCAGGGTTTCAATCGTCCAAATAATGATTGACTTCCACTATAGCTCATGCGCAGTCATAAGAAAAAGAAATGTAATGAGGTGTTTTAAATCACTAGGCGCATTCATTTTATTTAATATTTGGAAAATACAATTAATATATCTTATCATCAAGTAAGAAGTATTTTTTGATTATATTGAATCAAAAACGGCGTATAACCATGTCAGTCACAACAGAAAAGATAACCCCTATAAACCAGGCTTTGTGTACTACTTCCCCAGGACGGTTTCTGTCCCAGCTGAGAGTGAAGAATGCATGGTTTGTGCGGCGAGTTACCTAGAAAACAGCAGGAGTCTTATGAAAGGAATAAACAGCTCGTGGGCATTGTTCGTTTAACAATGTCGATCTGGGTGATGCATAGGCTATATAGCGCTTGACAAAAGGATAAGGAGAGAAAAGTTTGTTCTTTACGGTAATAATTGTATCGATTGTTCACCAGAAAACTAATCGCAAAACTTTCCTAACAAGAGTGTATACCTGCAAGTTTTGCAAGAGAATACAATTGCAATATTTACCGAGTTGTAACCATTCGTTGTCACTATCTTTGACAGGCACCCAATGATCTCCTTGAATAGGTCCACCACTGGGAGTTTTACCGTCTTTACATATATCTTGAGAGTTGCAGAGTTGTTTTCCATTGGACGTGCATATTGAAACTGCTTGTTGATATGAAGTTGTAGGTGGAACATTCTTCATTGAAATCCCTGCATCTAAAATTAAATTATAGTTATCAAAAAAAATTTGTATATGCCCGTAAAACGACACATGATGCATGAATGTAACCCGTATCACATCAGATACATTAAGATCTCATGAGTTAATAAAGTTTTAGACGCCACATGCCATTTCTTAGATTCATAAATTCTCGCGTTTTATTTGGAAATTGTCAGCATTTCATGATCAAGCCTTGGCAGGTGTAACTTCAAAACGCGATCGGTTAAATGTTAGAAGTCTTCCCATGGGCTAAAACATGTATTTAACGTTTGTTATCGTACTAAACTTATGCATGCACAGGATTGATAATATACGAAAAGTTTTCTTTTCGATCATCAGTTCGAAGGAGTTTGTTTTACGTTCTCCATACATGCTCCAAAATCGTAAGCTCTCTTTTATTCGAAAGCGGAAGAGAAAGGTGAACAGTTGAATGATGGAAAATTTGCTATTATTGAGCCTCTAATCAATAATTTCATTCAAAAGCCAATTTTACCTTTGGGTTCTACTTGGCAACAGGGAAGAATTCCGGTAACGCCAGGGGCACCAGTTTTTAATCCCCATGCGGGTTTAACCCCGATTGAGCTGTGAAGTCTGCAAGGAGGATGTGGAGATTTACCTGAAAAAATTGAAGTATATATAATGCTTAAAAAATGATGCTATAATTTGTCATCCGTTACTACAGGCATATCTGAATATTTTCTTACCAACTTGAAGCCACTCATTGAAGCTGTCGCTCACAGGCACCCAGTTATCTCCTGCAATTGGTCCGCCATACGGTGTTTTACCATCACTACACAAATCCTTTGAACTGCAGAGATTTTTGCCTTTGTTACGACATTTTGTTTGCGCTTGTTGGTACGAAAGTCTATTTGAGACTCTTCCCAAAAAGATTTTAGGATCTTAAAAAGAGAAACTTACATGTAATAGCATGAATATTTATATTCATTGCAAGAATTTATCATTGTATATTTTAACTGCCAAACGATGACGAAACTGACGACGATCGTCAAATTATCGTTCTGTCGAACCTCTCAGCTCAGCCGGCCTAGCAACAAGATCATCTCCACGTCTCATCTCATGTTGTAAACATTTCTTATATAAAGTCCCACCTTTCACTTTTATTTTGCAGCAGAACAAATTTCCTTTGAAGTTGTTAGCACTATTCCATAATCCCCAAAGAGGTTTTTGACCTAGAGAGCTGTGGAGACTACATGAACGATGACGGTTTCCTAAAAACATCATTAAAAATAGTAAGAATATTTAATTTCTTTGCGAGCAGACAATTTGATATAATATAGGAAGAAAAGTCTAAATAAATTGTAGGGTAAAAACATTGTGGCACTGATAACGTTCATTGAACTTTTAAGAAGGAGCCAACAAGTATAAAAATTGACAATGTATTTTGGTATCAAGATACCATCTTCAGGTTTAAAAAATAACTAGCGTACAAATGGCAAAACATTTCAACGTTCTATAAGGTTGATTACCATGAAAACCTACTAAAATCCTTACGACTAATTGTTCGATGGTCCAAGCTCATACATCCGGCCAACTATTTATAGGTAATAATTTATGGGAAGAAACTTGATAATTTTTCACCGCAAATTGTTGTATTGATGTATATAGCTAATATTATATTATACCTCACATTCAAATTGTCCAATCAAAAAACATTATATATACCATGTGACCAGGAGATTTTTCGCGGTATCGCAACCCAATCCCCTGACACTGATCACACTGTGATATTAAATTTATCTCACGCGACGTCTCGCGAGGACAACACGCACCCACTGAAAATATTTGCGGGAATAGTGTTGTTTGTTTGAAATCAAGAAATTAACGATTCTGACGAGAAAATTAACCATATTCTCCACGAAAGACATACAGAAAACGCAAAAAGTTGACTAATGTTAAAATATACGTTTTACGTTGTTTGCGCCTTCTTTGAGTATTTTTACCGATTTATAGATTATAGAAATATTAAATTCTTCGCCGAATTTCAGTATTGATATTTCCCTCGGGCGAAGCCCTCGTAAAATGTCATCACTTCGGGAAATATCTCACCGAATCCCCACACTCCAGGTCAATAAATGATCAATATCAAGATCAGGATGTTGTTTTTCGGAGCATGTTTCTCAGTTCCTTCATCTAGAAAAGGTTTGATTACTATGGCTCAATGTTAGTGCCAGACGCTCAGAACTAAACATGCAGAGGCTGGTCTGACAGTTCGCCATGCTGTGGTATCAATATATTCAGACTGAAGATTGGTGAAACTGGTCTGAATGCCCTCCTGGTTGTGAGGAACTTCTGTTACTCGAGTCAGAAAGTTAATCCGGCCGGGTTTAGGGGTTAAGACGATCCGGCAGAACCATCTTTAATTAATACCTTAGCTCATCTTGACGGTCTTTGCTCAATTAAAATTATAATTCAAAGCTTTTCCGATAACATATCCTTGTTAAATTGTATGTGAAATTAAATTTTTGATGTCATTTTTTTTAGGTTTTCTTAAAAGTTTGGTCTTTTCTGGCAAAAAAATAAAAAACCAGAATTTTTGTCACTTGAACATTCCATCGGGCGGTCACTGATGCATGCAATGAGACACAGTGCAATCGCTCGAACTATGCTCGAATGAAAACACTATTCATTAATCAATATTATATACTTTAATTTGTCGGGACAGAAGAAGGAATCCGGAACATTCTGACCATTCCACATTCTATAATCATCGCTTTAACGCTTTTTATGCATGAAAAAACTGGATATAAATACAATATGACGGAAGGAAGCGTACAATTACAATCATCCAAAAATACGTTTATGCATATCTATATGTAGCTGTAGACGTAGAATTAAGTGGTAACTTTATTACAATATGCCTACCATGATTAGTGCCGGATATACATGTGACGACTATAGATTTTATAGATATACTCACATTATGCTATAACATATGATCATTCAAAACAAATTTTTAACTGCATGTATATAATTATGTAGACCGCGATATACAAATCCAGTCAACAAGATTTGTGCATTTTGCATGATTTAACTTACCAATCTGCGCCCATTCGTTTGCACTGTCACTCACGGGTACCCAGTGGTCACCAAGAATTACTCCAGTGTAAGGAACTCCATTTTTGCATATTGTTTGAGAATTACAAAGCAGTTTTCCATCCGATTTACAGTTTAAAATTGCCTGCTCATATGAGAGTGTCTTCGGAACTGTCTTTACTGTAATTGCATATTCAGCATCTGAAATTTCACAATTTCGAAAGGTGACACCGAAAATCTTATATATATATATATATATATATATATATATATATATATATATATATATATTATATATATATATATATATTATATATATATATATAATATATATATATATATATATATATATATATATATATATATATCATAATTTAAACCGCTTTAAGTTACCAACCTGTACACAACAATGCCGCCGAGAGACTCAAGACGCCAAGCAGAACTACTCCTTGAGTTAAGAGATTGCTCATCATTTCATAAAATTTCTAAAACAAGGTCATATAATTTGTTTTTATTATGCACGGCGTTTCTTACACTTGAGAACATCTCTTAAAGGTAGAATTGCATTGCAAGTTGCAAGAAAAATTACACCGTGAACATGGGTTTAAGCAAAAATTAACACTTAAGAGATTGCTTATCATAAAATTTTCCAAATGAGCTTCTTCACTAGACACTGTTCGATCTCTACATACCTGACGTGTCTTCTCCAAGCGTGAGAGTATGGTTACTGGGGACTGGCGTATTTGTAAGATTAGAGGGAATATATATAGCTAGACGTTGTAGCCTTGTATTAAGATTGCGTTGACAGACGTGTGTTCAGTGCGTTCAATCTGTGCTGAGTGAAGCACGCGCATTACTGCGATAAAATATGGCAGCGTCACAGGATGTTTATTCATGTTTGGTCTTAAGGATATAAACCTTAAAACAACAAAGTCATTTCATCTGAAAATAATCACTAGTGGAAAACATCGTTTTTCCTGTGTGCTTGAACGTATTGATATACGCGTGCACACGTTAGAAAATGAGACATCTCAACCCGATCAATTATGTTTTAATTAATTTTGCACAAAAAACTTATTTGCTTGAGGGACGTGCTGGGAGGAAATCTTTTTAAGAGGATAAATATTAAAGTACAACATATTGTAAAAATTTATACTTTTAGGTTATGTTAACACGGGGCGAATGAATTTGAGATCGTGCTGGAATTCGCCTGGTTAGGACCTTTACTTCCCATTTCTGTGCAGTGCGTGTCATCACCTAACGACACGCACTGCACAAAAATTGGATACGCAAATGACTCGCACTGCACAAAAATGGGAAGGAAAATCTAGATAGGAAATTTAAGTACGAACGTTTTTAGTGACGTTATATCACGCGGTTTCAGTCGAACTATTATTATTTTCTATTTTGTTAATCGATGCAATACATGATATAAACTTAACTGAATTTGCGTCAGCTTTGAGAATTGTTGAGGACTACACGGTATTTACGGAGGCTAATTCTCGACATACTTTCCCTTTGACGTTTTGATTATCGAAGTAACTCATTTGACCCTTTGACACGATGTTTACGAGCAGTTCAATTTTGAAAAGAAGCAAAACAACTGATCTGGCTTGGCTTTGGCAGTGCCAATTTAGTAGCTATTATTACTTCACTAACAATAATAATCATTTTTTCTAGCTCTCAGAGAATGATTCTGTAAGATACTCCGGGGCTTGCCCGGTTAAAGCTCTGAATGTCATAACTGCTTTCCTCTTTTCTATGTCAATCTCAATTGGTACCCAATTAAGTTACGTTCCATAATTTGGGTGGAACGAATATCATATGTACTTGAAGTTATCACACGTGCGGCTCTCGTTTGTAATTTTGAAAGTTTAGTTATGGTACAAGATCAATCATCCCATATTGTTGAACGATAATTAAAGCGAGGTCAAACAAATGCATTATACATGTTTAGTAATGTATGCCTAGGAACAAAGGAACTAGGTCTTTTTTAACAGGGCAATGTTTTTTGAATTTTTTTTTCATTGGTCATTATTATGTTTATCACACTTCAACTGATTATCTGAAAATGATGCCAAGAGACTTTCCCCTTGTAGCAATACTGGACTATTGTCAAT